>NC_086444.1:854157395-854473645 GCF_028390025.1 Pseudophryne corroboree | reverse complement strand
TGCAGAGAGTGCATCTGTAGACGTTCAGGCTGAGCTGCTGTCCTGGGACGCAGAGACCTCTCGAGTAGCAAGTAAGATTGCAACTGCTAATTTATGCACACCTAGAAAATGCCGTCTAAACATCAATGACACGTATGCATTTACCCGAGCACTCCCCGTTACCAGTCACTCACTTTGTGACTAATTTCTCATTGCATCCGCCATCGCAATTCAGTCGAAGCTTTGATGCATGCGAACAATAACCACTTTCTGAATACCACATCTGAATTAGGCCCATTATACACAATATAGCACACTCTCCATCTAAGCAGGGAATCTGGAAATTATGTAATGCTATAGTTTCAATTTTCTAGGGCAAAGTAGCAAAATATTCCATGAAACCAACTGCAAATATTTTAGTTGTTCAGTTTTCACAATACAAGTTACACAGTGACCCATTCTACACAGGACCATCTTAACATGTAGGCACACTGGGCAGCTGCCCAGGGCCCCCCAATTCTAGGGTCCTTCAAGTAGGGTCGGGTGGGGCTCACACTATCAGAACAGTGAGGCAGCATTCTCCAACTTACTTTCAGCCTGCAGCCAGACAGTGAATGGCTATCAGCATGTTGATTGGTGGATAGCTGAAACTATCCACAAATCAGAGTGCTGATAGTCATTAACTGTATGGAAGCACATGGAGAGATGGCGCAGAGACATATTAATGATTTTTTAATTGGTTCCCATGAATGTGTGGTTAGGGACCCCAGTACATTGTTTTGCCCAGGGATTACAAGGCTGTTAAAACAGTCCTGATTGTACAACCTCTACTTCTTGTAGTATATAAAAATATATATTTGGCTTTAATCTGTATGTAAATTAATAGTTTTATATAGTACAGGGATTATAAAAAAAGTATTCAGCTTTAATAAAAATAAAAA
Source organism: Pseudophryne corroboree (assembly GCF_028390025.1). Taxonomy (NCBI): domain Eukaryota; kingdom Metazoa; phylum Chordata; class Amphibia; order Anura; family Myobatrachidae; genus Pseudophryne; species Pseudophryne corroboree. Next base: position 854,472,725 of record NC_086444.1, on the reverse strand, counting down.
GCCACTGCTTTGAATGAAACAGTCAGTACTTAGATGTACCTGCTAATAAGACATCTAACAATGCAATGTAAGTTTTCTTAATCAAAATGTTATTTAACACTAATGTTAGCTAGACATGTAGATCGGTGTCGGATCGTGTGTGTTTCGGATTCGATATAAGCCCTTCCCATGGTGATTTGGGTGCCATTTCACACTGGAGATACGACAGATACAGTAGTTCTAGTCACCCCTTCCTCGGGGAATCAGGTTCCAGATTGTGCACCTAAATTATACATTATACATACAGTATGTTGAATTATATGGCACAGGACTATTGTATATTTTCTACAGTGCATTACTATTATTAATCTGGCACATTAACAGGCGTGCAGTATTTGCTAAATACATTTATCATGGATCTCAGAACATGCACTTGCTTATGGTTAGCCAAACCTCTAGGCATGGGCCCCTACCACTGCATTACCCCGGTGTGCCTTTATACCCTAATCTGACACTGAGTGTAGGGGTAGAGTTACACTGGGGATTAACCCGTGGTGTTCCCCAGCACACCGAGCTGTACCTGTACCAAGACATGAAAGAATATATATATATATATATATATATATACACACATATAAATGAATCCAGAGGCCCTAGTTACATACAATTTGCAAACGTATGATAAGCCACCAGGCCCCGACAAGGCTCCTCTGATGCTGGTGGTCCCTAACTCTAGGTCTGGGCTCAGGGTGCAGAACCCCACAAACCAGCAAAGGCCAGCCAGCCCAGGGCAGCACAATGCGAGAAGGTAAAGTATTAGTATATGTTAATAAAATGAAAACAAAATCTATATACAAAAATTAATATACTAGTGAAAGTGTAATTAAGACCAGAAGGATTACTAAATGTGTTAAGGGGGTGCTAAATAAGATCTTGTTACCCCAAAGTATCCCAGTCCCACCAATCCAGGGGGAACCGCATGTTTTTTAAAACATGTGTGTTTAGAGAACATCTGGAGGGCAGTGATACAGTGTTTATAATGGTCAGTAGGCCCAGGGCCACAGCCTTAATGTATGTGTAGTTAGTCGCAGGTGTTGTTGTGAAAAGAAAACTGAAAAAACAAAAACCTTTTTTAATGTGTGTGTTTAGTGAACAACTGGCAGGCAGTGATATAGCACTGTGAGTTGATATGGATCACAATTGAAGAGTAGGAGCAGCAACCAAATACTAGGGCTGTCATCATGATAGTACTACAACATCTACTAAAGGTGGTCTAGAGGCAGGAAAGTTTAGGAAAGGGCATCTGAGATTGAAATCTTTTGCAATATTAAACAAAGAGCTAGAGGTGTCACCATAAAAACTATCAGTGCCCAAAAAAACAAAAAAAGAACACTACGGCTGAAGAACTGTGTGTTCACAAATCCCTGGGGAGAGCTCAGGGGTGCCTATGTAATCTATATGTAAGTCTGACATTGTTGATACTGTACTGGCAGAGAAGCCTCTTTCCATAATTACTGTACCCTCTGCAAATGTGGGGATGAGCTGTATAAGTAAAGATGGTGACGATGACATAAGAAATTGAGAATGCTAGTGTGAAAGTGCAACAGGATGAGCGGGATATTTGTGTACCATCTGATACTAATGAGGATATTAGCATTGATGAGGATGGCAGCAGTTCTTGCCCGTGATAAAAAAGAAAATAATTGTGATGCCTGGTCAAAACACCAAAAAAAGCCATCTCTTGGGTGTGGGATTATTTTTACCCAAATGTTTCATAGATGTGCTATAAACTGTTGTGTGTTTGTACTTTGTTGCTTAGTTTTGCCAGCCAACCTTTGGTCAGTATTGCTGAAATCAATACTGTGAGCTGTGAGGTGGTCACAATTGACTATAAATGACTGTAAATTAAGTTATTGAAGTTAATAATACTGTAGGAACAAGAACAGGTCCAAATTACATGATCCAAAATCAAAACACGTGGGTCCATGCACATCCCTGCTTGGTATAAAATTGGGAGTTATCAGCTGTATTTGCTTATTTCTCTTCTCACAGTGTAAGTTAAGCTTATTTTAACCTAAATGTAAGATAGCTAGATAAAAATGTAAGTGAAATACTGGCAGGCTGTGATTTGTCATCTCAGAAAGTTGACCATGTGATTGGTTGACATCCTAAACAGTCTTTGTGTTGTCACTGCTTGGTACTGTATAGAACTGTCAATTATCAGCTAGATTTGCTGATTTGACGTGTCAGTGTAAGTTTTAAAGCTTGCTTTAAATCTATGTGATAAATATAGAAAGACAGATAGACAACTCAATATCATTAGTGTAATGCAGGCTAGATGTGATTTATAACCTAAGACGGATGTTCATAAAAATGCTATGTTATGTAAAATCAAAATAGATAGATAGATAGATAGAGATAGATATCAGTGGTAAAATGCAGGAAGGTTATGTTTTATCACCTCAGTAGGCTGATCATGTGACTGGCTAGCATCATAATTATTCTTTGTGATGTCACTGCTTGGTATAGAACTGTCAATTGTCAGCTGCATTTGCTGATTTCATTTCTCACAGTGTAAGGTGAAATAAGCAAGAAAGTTAAGATTATTTTAGTCTAAATGTAAGATAGATAGATAGATAGATAGATAGATAGATAGATAGATAGATAGAAAACATGGCACCCGCATCTCAATACACACAGTCTTTCTGTGCGATCATAGGGCTACACAAATGGTGGATTATCAAAGTATCTGGGACTGACACTGTACCCGTGTAGACAAATGCTCATATTTGCGAGGCCACCGGTGGGCATCTAAATCCACTTCCAGGTGTCAGCAGCATTAGCATATTTTCGCACATTAGCTACATAAGGGATCACAGCTGCAAATGCATTAGCGTACATCCCTGTAATCATGTGACAGTCTCTGGAGTGTACTAAGGACTCTCCAGGCAGCGCTGCAGTAGATTTACAAGCTGCAGGGTGCTGTTTCAAGCATTCTGCAAGCCAAATGCAAGTGCCACAGAGCAACGTCGGTGCCTCCCTCTAGGCCCTGTGCTCTTGGTCATGGCACTGCTCGCATACCCCTGGTAACAGCCATGTATGCTATGTATGGTTACCTGCATGCTTGAGACTGAAATACCTAACAAATAGAAGCCACAGGAACAGTGAGATTTTGGGATTTAAGATACATTGCTTTTACTGGGAATAAGTTTTCTTTTTTAGTATCATTATTTTAATAATAACAGTTGTTATCCTTTTTGTTAACAAAAAAGGGGGAAAAGAAAATAGTCAACATCCCACAGTGACCTGGGGTCATAAGTAATAGGGTCCGAGTTTGCCGAAGGTATGGTATGCTGGCCAATCTCGGTTATTTTTTCAAAGTGGTAATCATTTATTAGGTAAACCATGCCTTGGAAATGATTGCTACTTTAAAAAAAACATGCGAGATCGGCCTGCATTCCACACCTCTGGCAAACTAGGACCCTATTACTTATGCAGCCAATGTTTTTTTATTATTATTAAATAATTGGTATGGTCACTTGAAACTGGTGCGTATCAGTAACATAGTAATATTTCTCTCCATTCCATTCCAAATATACCTTACCAATATTTTGGTTTCTCTGCAATGGAGAGGCTTTGAAGAAATTGTTCCTCCCTGTGTAGAGAAAGTCTTCAGTTGGTATTCACTATTCATGTAGGAGATCTTATGGTACGGCAGTTGCCTGTTATTGGGGGAAAATAACTAATGTCATGATCATGCAACAACGGTTCAACCAGACTCTTGCCCACTGTGTCTCTCCAGCCTCCTGCCCCACCACTCTAGCCTCTTGCCCCAGCACTCCAGTGTCATGCCCTGTCTTTCAAGCCTCCTGTCCCCTGTGTCTCCAATCTCCTGCCCCTTGTGTCTCTCCAGCCTCCAGTCTCAACACTCCAGCCTCCTGTCACTCCAAACTTCTGCCCCTTGTGTCTCTCAGCCTTGATCCCCTCAACTGTGTCTTTCAGCCTCCCCCAAACATTGTGAGGTCAGTTTTAAAGAATGACAGTTGTCAAGCCATCTGAATGCGAGTTTCTGCAGCACCAAGGAGAGCACCGTTATGGTACTGTATTTACTGTACAAGGTTTTACGTAGCTATCAGTTTGGCTGAATGCCCCTGGGTATACTGCCAATCACACATAATCACTCTCTTTTCTGCTATGATTGGAATTAACAGTCAGATCCAAGCTCCAAAGAAATAGGTGGTGATTATATGTTTAATTAAAAACCCATTTCTTTGTAGACCCCAGCATACACCTCAACACACAGGCACTATGGCAATTGTACTTCAACTTTGTATAGTGAATACACCCCTACACCTTAGCATTTGCTGAGGTCTGAGGAAGGTAGCATAAAAGAAATATCTTTTGTTATAGGGGTCTCAAGTTTGCTATTCAGGAGGTTATGGACTGCAGTCCAGTAAGGGGCAAGTATAGGGCAACACCACCAGATATGAACTACAAATGTAGCCATGTGCATCATGCCTACATCTAAGTGATATGTGCACTCCCAGTGCTCCTAGCTGCGCACCTTACACAGGAATGTGGTTGCGGCAAATGAGGCATAAATGCACCTAGATGTAGAATTGATAAGCGTGGCTACATCTGTAGATTACCAAGGTGACCGCAGTTTCTCCAACAGATGGGCAAGGCAGAGATAAACATGTGGGAAAGTCTCACAGTGGTATAGTACAAGCAGTAATAAAGATTTGACATGGAAATGGAGCATTCAGTGAAGGCTAATCTCACGTTTTCCCAAGCTTCTCGTCAGACAGGGGATCGAGGTCCAACTTCCTGGCCATTTCATGGTAATTTTGCTCAGGAACGGCAGTGTAGGATGGTATTTGCAAAACGTTCCAAATGGAATGAGATTATCAAGAAGTGGGATCTGAGGCAGGGAACTTAAAATGTGTTTGAAATGTTGAAGTTGAGGTAACTTCTTCAAAGGAATGAAAGAATGGACAGGGGACTTCATATGAAGGGCTGAAAGGGGAAGCCAATTTCTATGTGAGCAAAAATCAGCAGGAAACTTAAGAAATGTTGCAATCTAGGATCTCATGTCACTAGTGTGTAATCCCCATTGGAAATCAGTGTTGTTTCATATGGGAGTGAGTGGGGATAGAGGAGAGGTGATAGAAAATTTTGCGGAGTTATAAGGTCCATAATTTCAGGAAGAAATCAAAGGTCAGAGGCAGACTAGAAGAGAGAGGTCGTGTTTCTTAAGCCCCATAAGGAGAACAATTGTGGACAGTTTATACAATTAGACTTAATATCAAAACAAAAGGATGTCCTACTGTAGGTTGGGAATAGGAGGCAATCTGGGAAAAATGTGCAGCTAGATAAATGTGCTTGAGACCAGGAAGTCCCCTTCTGCCCCTAAACATAGGTGTTTTTTTAGAGATATTAAGGGACAATCACAAGGACCAACTATTCCAAATGAAGTGTACAAAGGATTGCTGGACTTTATGGAGGAGGGAAAGGGGGGTTTCCATTGGTATGGTCTAGAAAAGAAAAAAACATTTGGTGAGGATATTTATTTTGATGGCTATGATCTTGAAGAATAAGAGAGTCTGTAGCATAAATCTCCTGGAGTTTATGATATGGATTAATCATATGGTCCTTTCTGTGTTGTCCAGCTCCTGACACCCCAGTATGAAACTCACTTTTTCTTAGTTAATTAAGGGGGGAAGGACCTGATTAAGCCTATTGACCAGGATTTTAGCATACATTTCAACATCCAGATTGAGGAGAAATATAGGCCTATAACTGGGACAATTGTTTAGTCCTTACCCTCCTTGTTTATCACCATGATTCTAGCTTGCATCATTTCACTGAGGAACAAACCATCTTGTAAGTCTACTGAAGAGAGATTGGAACTAGGAGACCCGAGAAGTTTTTGTATTATGCGTCAGTAATGCCATCTGGGCCATGAGCTTTTCTGGTTTTCTACCTTTTTATAGCGGCCTAAACAGTGATCTTCTTGTTCATAGTAGTCTATTGCATCATATAACAATTGGAGGAGTTGGACCAGAGCCAGGCCCAGGCATAGGCAAACTAGGAAAATGCCTAGGGACACAAGCAGATTCTGCTGATTAAAATGATATGCGGCATGCCTATGTTCTGTGTGTGACTGAGGCTGCATCTGCATATGAACTGCTGCATTACAGTGTATTCCTGGAAATCACTAAAATGTAGCATTTTGTATGCAAATGCAGCCACAGTCACACACAGAATATAGGCATGCTGCATATCATTTTAATCAGCAGAAGCTGCTTGTGAGTCTTAGTCATATATCAATGAAAATACAATGCATTTTCTGAAAAAAAGATACTCAATGTTAGCAGAACTGGATGTGCGCTGCATATTGATGCAAGATGTATGAGGACACATCTGTATCCAAACAGAGGCAGAGGTTACAGTGTTAGCAGCCATGTGAGTGCTGTGTGTGGGTAGGTTCATTGTGCCATAGTGTTCGGCATATGTTTAAGGGGCATTATGTGTGTTATGTGTACAAATGCATTAATAATGTGTGACGTGTAAGAGGCATTATGTGTATAAGCGCATTAATAAAGGTTGGCTTAATGTGTAAGGTGCATTACATTTATAATGACATTAATACTGTGTGGTATGTGTATAAAGGCATTACTAATATGTGGCATTATGTGTATTAGGTTCTCTGTGTGGCATAATGTATAGAAAGGGCACTACTGTATGATCTAATAAAGATCAATATGCTGTGGTTTAATGTGAATAACGGGCAATTCAGTGTGATGTAATGTGAATAAGGAGCACTACTGTGATTAGTAATGTATATAAGTTAAAGTGGTACTGCTGTGTGATGTAACGTGAAGAAGGGACACTGATATAATGTGAATAAAGTTGCACTACTCTGTGGCAGAATTTTAATTAGAGGTACTATTGTGTGGCCATGCCCCTTCCCAAAAGAACACACCCCTTTTTGGGCTGTGACCTGAAAGTGCACACTGTTCCTATTTAAAATATAGGGGGTAGGTGCACCAAAATGAAAACTGCTATGAGTGAGGGGTGCTGGGAAAGGGGTGCAGGGTCAGAGGCGGAACTAAAAGTGCTGCTAGGGGGCACCAGACAAAATCTTGCCTAGGGCATCATATTGATTAGGGCCGGCTCTGAGTCGGACTGTGGTAATAAAGTTATGTATCACAGCTTCTGTAAGTAAAGTAGAGGAGGAAGTGGAGGTGGCATATAAGTTGTAAAGGCTGGTGTTATAATTTTGGAATTCAGTGCAAATAGAAGCAGGATCACGGATAAGATGGTTGTTACTATTTTTAAGCTTGATGAAATTTTTGTGAGTTCTCACTGACCTGAGTCTGGAGGCCAAACTGTTATCCGCATTAGCCCCTTTCTAGTAGAAAGGTTTGCTCAACCATTTCAGGAGTTTCGCAGATTGTTGAACGGAAAGGAGAGCTTGAGATTGCTGAATTGTCGTAAATGTATCTAAGGTGCTGGAATAGGGCGATAGTTTATGCTGAGGTTCGAGCACCATGTTGGTCAGGTGTCACCTCAGGACTGCCTTATGAGCCATGAAAAGAGTTGATGGAGAGGTTTCAGGGAGGGGTTTGGGTATTGGATCACGGCAGTCGGGATTCCAGCGGCCATAATACCGACCCTGGAATCCCGATTGTTTGAAATGCTGACAGGGGTGCAGGAGGCAGCTAAGCCAAATCCTCTTCCTAACCCTCCCACCTGCAGCCTGAACCTATCCCTCCCACTGCAGCCAAACCCTAACCACCTCCGGGATACTTACTGTATGTTCGGGATCCCACCTGTCGGTATGCCGGCGACAGTTTTCTGACAGGTGTCGGGATTCTGGCTTTGGCATTCTGACTGTCGTGATCCTGAGCGCCGTGATCCCAACTACATCCCCCAGAAAGGGAGTTTAATATAAGGAAGCTCTATCATCAATATACAGATGTATCCACATTTATCTTGACGGTTAATAGGATTAACTGTGACTGGCCAGTCAGACTTAATCCCCTGTTGTAATGACTTAATCCCCTGCTGTATTGTTCTCTGTATTGTATTGCAGTTGAGAACAATAGATGAAGGGTTTATGCTAATAAATCATGTTGTGACTAGGCACAGAAAGCTTCTCAAGATAATGGTGGACACATCTGTATGCATGAGGCATTTTCATGACCACATTGCGATTTGGAGTGAAATTTTTATGCCACAGCCACATTTTATATGCAAATGTTTTTAAAAAAAAATTGGACTTGATAAAGCTAAATATTTATCTTATAACATTCACTATATGTGGGTAAGAGACTCAGTACGCAATTGGCGTATGGGGTACCGTAAGGGTACGCAACTAGCGTAGCAGATGCTTAGCCGTGGTCGAGACGCACATGCGGCACGCTCGCTCACAGCTTAACGCTTGGTGTCGAACACGCTATAGGCGGCCGACTACCGTAATGATACGCTACTAGCGTAGCGGACGCTATGACCGCGAGGGGAACACGAGCGGCGCAGACGCTCACGGGATGACACTCAGTAAACCTTGTATGCAACACACTATGATTGAGTTTGTATTGTAAACCTTACAACTGAAATACTGCAGCGATATAACGCTGCTTAACCTTGCTAGTGTAAATGCTGGTTGAGCGATTAAGTCGCTCTGAATACCCTCTGCAATGTAATAAACACACAATACCTTGCTAAGGCTCCAAAACCTTTACTAACAGGATTAAGTTATATTAAAAGGGGAAATACAGTTGACAATTCATACACTACAAGCTAACATCAATATCTAACAAAATAACTACACATAAATACACAATAGCAGCACAATAGCAAACAATAACATACAATGAGAGAGAGAGAGAGATCGTGGCACAATTACAATCAGAGATTAAGAATGGTCACAGAGAGAGTACTTACACACTGGGGAGTGATTCGCTGCGCATGTCCTGGTTACCAGCTCTGGGTTAGTCAATGATGAAAACCGTTGTGGAGAGAAGACTCTTGTGTCCCCAAGCCTATTTCAAACTATATTTATGTACTAGCTCAAGACATACTTCAATAGATACTATGTGTCCTCTTTTCATTGGTTAGGGGGTGGGACATGTATTGCACCTGGGATCATTGGTTAGTTCAAGAAATGGGCGATGGCTAGGACTTGTCAGTATTCTAAATTCCTCTCTTGGTTGTATTGGGGAAACCTATTGTTTGGATCTTCCAAACAAACTCTGTCTCTGTGCTTTGTTTACCCTCTGGTCACCTCTTTCAGTTGAGACAATGACATCTCAGCACTCATTATTCTGGAGAGAAACCTGGACCTATTCATAAACAAAGGTATAAGCCCTCTTCATAGAATCTCAAAGCTTAGTGTAAGTAAGGCTATTTGTTTTCGGTCTGTGTGAAAGAGGTGACTGAATTCCAGTCCCCCACCCTGCATTTGTGTAATTTATTCTGAATGCAATTAATCTTATGTTCTACTTCTGTGCATAACCATGAGCAGGAACTATACGAATCCCTCCCAACTGTCATAGACACAACACTTCTTCAATACCCCACAGCTGGACACCAAATACTACCCTCCAACCTTTATCTGAACCCTCCCAGCATGTAAAGGAGAATTTCTCAGGTCCAAGAACCGTTTTAAACTTACCATACTTGCTGACATTATTAAGGGGAATATTAACTATAAAACGCATTATATTGGTTAAATATGTAGCGATCGAGTCGCTCGCTAGTTGCACACAAACACCGCCGTAAATACCCATCTCCCTGCGCAGGCGACGTCAGAGCGTCCCCTACGCGACCTGAGGGGATGCGTACGCACGGGGGGGTCGGTGCGCGAGCAGCGGGCAGTGCATTGGGGTTAGTACAAGGCATCATAGGTCGCTATATTTTTCGACTTTGAAAGTCCACCCTTTGGCAGTCATCAATAACTGCCACTTAACAATTCAAACAGAAAAATATATGTCATCATGGAATTCCTTTTTATGATTGGGTAGAGGGAGGAGAGGAGAAGGTGGGAAAGGTATGACCTAGTGAGATAGTAGAAGCGTGTGTGTATGAATCCATGTTTGAGGGGTCATGTATCATCGTGCCGTACGTGTTTTAAATCAAGCTTCGAGGTATTGCGAAGTATACATTTGAATTCCTTCTTATCCCGTATTACGGGTCTGTGGATGGGCTGTCAAACTTTACCGAGCTCTTTTCGGCTTTTGGTTGCAACAAATGGGGGAGCACATTTAGTTGATGATACATGAATGGGGGGATATGTGAGTGCTGATATCTGTATCTATATTCCCTATCGACTATGTGTGTCATTACCTGAAGGTTGTAGAGGTGAAGATAAGAAGCAATTATTATAAATGCAGTCGTAAACTATGTGAGTTTAATATGCATTCGCCGATTGAGGTCTTGTCTGATGTCTTGTCTTGATGTACATGTTGTCTGATGTCTCTCGGTGCTTTTGCTATAAATAACGAGCAAAAGTTGTTCCATTGTCCATAAAGTTACAGTCTCTAAAGTATTGGGCTATCGTAAAAGTTAAAGTCACTAGGGAAATTTGGGGCTTGTAGCATCGTTCATCAATGGTCTGTATAAAAGAGGTTGTCAAATTCTTCTTCCAAGCGGATGTCTTTGTACCTTGTAGGAAAACAAAGGAGAAACGGGTGAAAGAAACGGACCGTGGAATCACATTTTCATCACAACATTGTCTCTATCGTTGGGTCATAAATCAAATTAGTTGTTGTTATTACAATGTCTTCGCTCCTCAAACTCATCACTCTGGTATTACCTTTACACTTCGTTAAAACCTGAACGCATCTAAATATCAGGCCAACCAATATGACGGCACCCAGAATACACAAGAGAAATTTCCCTACATCCATAATAATACCTTGGGCCCATTCTCCTAAACCAGAGAACCAATTTCGTGGGTTCAACCATGACACCCAACTGGTCAGCTCATTACCCACAGCAGTGAGAGTGAGATTATGTTTCCTTCGGAACTCTCACTTTAATTGTAAAATGTCATCCATCTTTTGGTCTATGACCTCGGCTGGGTCCTCCGTGCTGTTTGTAATGTACGTGCAGCACTTTATTCCATATTGAGTTGCTAGGGTAACACAATACCCGCCTGTCACAGCTGTGAGGTAATTGAGAATCATCCTATGCTGAACCAGTTCTGTTTTGTAGGCTTGTAACTCTTTCCCAGTGTACCTGAATGTGTCGTCATACATTTCGGTGATATTGTCTAATAAATTTGCAAGCGCAGATATATATTTATAATTTATCACTCCTCTGGCGGTACGAGTGATATCTAACGCGAGTAGGAATTGAATCCCGGTGGATTCATGGATCAGATCAGAGGCTGAATGCTCTGTCCTCTCTATCAGGTGCCGTTTAACGACGTGCTCGTAATGAGTGTGAGTATAAGGAGCTTGGGCACCGCGGTGAATATCTTTCATTTTGGTATGGGATACAGTCATTACTTCAGGCAGTACTTTTCCAATATAGCACAATCCCTCTGAGTTTGGGGCAAGCCACTTATACGCCTTCCTCCCGCATATGAAATATGCATCATCGGGGAGAACATATGGGACGGAGTGTGACATTATCATGTTACAAATTTTCCATGTGAAATCTCCTAACCCTAATTCTCCCATCTGTTTAGTACATGTATCAGGTTGTACGATATGTGCACAGTATCCTGGTGATACTTCTCCAACTCGCATGGTCCTACTTCCTAGAGTGTACCTATACCAGAAATATTTTCCATGGTCGGCTATCTGGCGTATAAGCTCTGTGTCTATGGGCATTCGGTCGGCTCTATGTGAAAATGTCATGGTTTGATTACTCCATGACACTTCCCAATTTCCCGGCTTTCGGGGATTGGAAATGTTAAAGCATACTAAGGACCTATCCACATGATATTGGTGGAGCTTCAAACTAGGAGGACAAGAGATATTAAACCTCTTGTCCACTGGCCTCCCACCACTTAGCTCAAGTACCTCTCCTATAGTTAAAGGGAATGGTACTAGTCCTGATTTGCTATGACCTTGAGGTACTTGAGAGCATACCCAACAGTCTGTCTGATTTAACACTTTACCCACTAAGGAGTGATAGTCACTCAATGGATGCCGGTCCATGTGGATATTAAAACTGGACTGACATTTCTTGATGCACCCATCCTCAACTATATTGTCACAATGCCTACAGATACAGTTCTCTTTAGCTAACAATCCTTCACAATGTCTACAAATAACATGGCTGCTAGATCGTTTTCTGGTACTCGCCTTTGCTCGGTGATTGTGTTTCTATTGGAAATTTACGCCTCCGTCTCAGTCATCAGAAACCCATTCCGGATCCTTTCTCGACCTCACTGGTACTCTCACCGAAACAAACTGCTCTGGTCAACATCATGGTCAACAGGAAAACACGGACTGCAGTCTCTTGGGGCGAGTCCATCTTACAGGAGGAGAAAGAGAAATTTGTAATGGGGGCACAAAAAAATACTTTGAGGGGAAAGAAAAATGTTACGATGTCTTATGTCCTCTAGTCTTGTTGTTCCTCTTGCTCTGCTGTCATCTCAAAGGTGCTGTCTCTCAGTCTTCCAAACGAACATTCCGGTGATACAATATTCCTTCCAAATCTGCGATCTTTCTGTAAGGAGCAAAAATCTTGCATTACCATTTGTCTAACTGATGTGTGACATACCATCTTTAAAACATAAGAACATGAGAGAGAAGAGAGGAAAAAAAAACAAACAAACAAGAGAGAGAACAATTCATCACATTTTACATTAAACAACAAACAAAAAAAACCATTGTCAGATCTTCCGTTCACCATCAGGCTGTCACACCAACACATCCACCGATATCCTTGCGTAGTCCTCTCCCCACCAGTATTCCCACACTCCACCCTTTTGTGCCTGGCCAGGACACACCGATGTCGGTAGGTCACACTGGGGTTAGGTAGACTTCTGCAAAGACCAAGCGGCTATGTGATGTTTGAGTTCTGCCGATGAACGTCAGAGATGGGGAAAAAGAAACATTTACAAATAAATTTTACAACGTTTACCCGGCCGTTCCTGTGTCTACAAGGAACTGACCTCCCAATATCATTAACTGTAACCTCAGGTTTACTATCAGTCCTAATGATCACCTTTCCTGATTGCTTATTACAGGTGCGGCCCAAACTTCTTCCTAGGTGATTCCTGATTACAATTTCGTGTGTCACAACTCTGCTCGCGTTCTTGTCTAGGGGGTCTGACTTTATGTGGGCTGTTACAGTTGCTGGCATAATGCCCTTCTCTTTTACAAAGATAACAAACCCTGGGCTTCCTCCAAGTGCCAGTGACCTGAGGTCTTGGTTGATTTGATGCCTCCTCAAACGCTTGGATGCTCATCACCATCAACCGCTTTCCCTGTACTTCCCTGATTCCTTGGATACCATGGTTATGTTGTTGTCTAGGGGGTTGATATACTTTCTGTAAATTTCTTGATCTACAATCTCTTGCATAATGACCTTCCTTCTGGCAATTATAACACCTTATCACCTTTGACTTACCCACAGGGATCTGAGGCTCCTTACGTCTCTGTGTTTCTCTGTGCTTGCTGATGTTTTGCTCATGCCCAACAGCGGACTTTCTTAATGCAGCCACCGAGATATTTCTCCAGCTTGGGTTGGTGGTCTGTACCCTTGTCCTCAATACCTCCCTCAAACCATTCATTAACACAAATACTGCTACTTCTCTATGCGGTGCACTTGTTTCGATGTTTTCTATACCTGTATACCTAGTCATGTCCTGCAATGCCCGATGGAAATAATTAGAAGTACTTTCCCCTTCGTTTTGTCTTATGGAGAAGATTTCGTTCCACTCGACAACGGCTGGGAAATATACTCCTAACTGTCGATTGATCTGCTTAATACATTCCTGATTGTGTTCCTCCGTTTGAGGTACTTCCGTGTCTAATTGACAATCAGTAATAAATTTCACAGGGTCAACACTGGAGGGCAAACATGCCCTCAGCACTGTCCGCCAATCTTTGTTGGTGGGTTCTGTGGAGTTTCCTAGTTCTTTAATGAACCTTTGACATGCAACTATATCTTTCCTAGGATCAGGAAATTCAGACATAATTGACCTCAATTCCATCCGGGACCAGGGACGGCTCATTGCACTGTCCCTGACGGGAATGGTTCCCTGAGCGTCAGTCTTCCCATTGGGGACTGTGATCACCCTGACAGGATTAAACTCAATTACATCATCTTGTGTTGGTTCTACAATATGAGGTACATTTGTTTGTGCGTGATATATAACACCGTACGTACCTGTGGACACGACCTCACCTGACCCTCCGTTAGGGGGTTTGATTATTGCCTTTACCGAATTGGTCGCGTCCACCTGGATGTCTTGTGTGATGGCTGCTGGAAAAGGTGCCGACATCGTGCTGGGCTCACTTTCTTGCTGGTAATCCTGAGGGAAGTTTAACATGGGGTGCGACTTGCACAGGTTAACAGTTGTACATTTAACAGTTTTACTTTTATCATTGTTACATTTACTACTACCATAATTATTAATACAGTTGCTAAGTGCATTTTTATCATACACCAGTGTGCCACTCTCTGTAACCATCTTTTCTCTCGTTGCCATATTTTTCTTACCACAGTGAGAGTCAGCTGTGCAAGCCAATTCTCCTTGTCTCTCACCTTCCTGTTGCCATAACTGTAAACAATCATAATGTTGGATCCGTCTCTTTACAGATTTAATGAGACATATCCTTCTCCTTAGATTTGGTAACACCTCTGGGCTAAAACTGCCTACCCGTGGGAACTTTTCCCCATCATGTACAGTCATTCTTTCCCATTCATTGACCTTTGCGTGTGATCCATTTCGGACTTCCCTGTCTGTATTACACGTTATCCTTGCCGACTCTATTGGCCGGTTTACTAAGTCAACCCGAACCGAGGTTGATCGCCCCCTACCTGAACAACTGGCCCCCATCTTTGCAGGTGTTGCTTTCACTACCTCTGACCTTCAAATCAGGGTCTTCAGCGAACCCTTACAAAAACCAAGATGTCCGGGGTAGGCCGGCGGCGGAAGTTTACCGAGTACCTCCACTCACTCGCCCACGTCGACCAATACGCCCACACACTGCCCTAGCACTGGCGTACTTGACCTAGGGCCCCTGCGACCTGAACCTCTATTTACTGGAACATGTGGGTGTGATCCGAAGAGCACTTAACCCTTCCCAGTAACTATTGGTTGTTAGAGAATTCCCGAGTGACCAGCGAACCTCCCTTAAAATAAAAAAATTACACAAATCACGTTAGAATGTACAAATAGCGTTTATGACCCCTCTAGCGTACGCAAATGGTACTGGGTCAAGTTACTAACTAATGCACACAATTACGTGCGGTACAATCGTTCTGCACATAAGCAACTAATCTTATGTGCGGAGCGACCAGTGGAATCGAAAATTGTGTCTGCGAATTCCTTCAGCCAGAGCTTAATGGCCTATATGGGTACCGCACCAACCCTTCCTGGTGTTGTGCTCCTTTACTCTTTATCTATAGCGGACTTCTTAGTCTGCTGTACCTAGACCTCCTGGTCTGTCTGGACCTCCTGGTCTGTGCTACAGTAGACCTCCTGGTCTGCTATACTCTAATGCTCTTATTAATATGTTTAACAAGGGATGCCTCCCAAGCCACCGTGCAGTCACTTACACGTATGTACCTCACGAGAACTCGATGATTTCCTGTGGTTCAACCCCAAAAATTAGAAACTTATATATATATACACACTCTTTCACCTCATGTACTCTTTACTTTCGTTTCTGCGCAGAAATCCCTTTCATTCAGTATCGCAGTCTAGTCCAGAGGAGTTGCAACTAGAGAAGGATCTATTAGCTTAAAATTTTGGACACTGAGACTGATTTGCGCTATTATCGCGTTTCCTCCTTATTGCCTACTAAAACAATACTATCGTGTGATTTGTATTACGTGGGCGTATCCGTACGCTTCCGTTGCGTAATATACGCTCCGTGCGTCGACCCTTGCGTCGCGTACGTTCGCCCTGTCCCTTGTTAGAGACACGTGTACGCAGGCCAGATATGTCCACAGAAATACAATTAACATGTTTATATCAATGTAAATGATCTTTAACTGTAATCATCTACTGAACACCACACAGAACTTCCTTGTATCTTAGGCAAGCCGTGTGCGTGTTTTACAAATTACTCCTTAACGTATTATTTTTACTTTTAACTTTACCAATAGCAACCACTCTTTCTCAGCACGTTATCAATTATAAATGGCTAACAGGAGAGTGAGACGTGAAACTACACAATTGAAAAGAAATACAGGTGTGTGCGTGCGTGCGTGTGTGCGTATGCAAAACAGAATTAAACAGTTTTAAAAGATAATAGCGTATTGTTCTTACCTTCCTACCTTCCGGTTCCGGATTCCACCCCAGCACTCCTACAGCGTAGCGTAACAGACGCTTATCTAGTCAGCACCACTGTATCCCTCACCACCAATACGGATACGAAAGGACACTGCTTTCCCGCCCTTTGCTGACAGATAAAGTCTGTTTGCACTAGTGTGGATATGTGGAGGGAGGACGAGGCCCCAATTGATAAAGCTAAATATTTATCTTATAACAATTGGCGTATGGGGTACCGTAAGGGTACGCAATTAGCGTAGCAGATGCTTAGCCGTGGTCGAGACGCACATGCGGCACGCTCACTCACAGCTTAATGCTTGGTATCGAACACGCTATAGGCGGCCGACTACCGTAATGATACGCTACTAGCGTAGCGGACGCTGTGACCGCGAGGGGAACACGAGCGGCGCAGACGCTCACGGGATGACACTCAGTAAACCTTGTATGCAACACACTATGATTGAGTTTGTATTGTAAACCTTACAACTGAAATACTGCAGCGATATAACGCTGCTTAACCTTGCTAGTGTAAATACTGTTTGAGCGATTAAGTCGCTCTGAATACCCTCTGCAATGTAATAAACATACAATACCTTGCTAAGGCTCCAAAACCTTTACTAACAGGATTAAGTTATATTAAAAGGGGAAATACAGTTGACAATTCATACACTACAAGCTAACATCAATATCTAACAAAATAACTACACATAAATACACAATAGCAGCACAATAGCAAACAATAACATACAATGAGAGAGAGAGAGAGAGAGATCGTGGCACAATTACAATCAGAGATTAAGAATGGTCACAGAGAGAGTACTTACACACTGGGGAGTGATTCGCTGCGCATGTCCTGGTTACCAGCTCTGGGTTAGTCAATGATGAAAACCATTGTGGAGAGAAGACTCTTGTGTCCCCAAGCCTATTTCAAACTATATTTATGTACTAGCTCAAGACATACTTCAATAGATACTATGTGTCCTCTTTTCATTGGTTAGGGGGTGGGACATGTATTGCACCTGGGATCATTGGTTAGTTCAAGAAATGGGCGATGGCTAGGACTTGTCAGTATTCTAAATTCCTCTCTTGGTTGTATTGGGGAAACCTATTGTTTGGATCTTCCAAACAAACTCTGTCTCTGTGCTTTGTTTACCCTCTGGTCACCTCTTTCAGTTGAGACAATGACATCTCAGCACTCATTATTCTGGAGAGAAACCTGGACCTATTCATAAACAAAGGTATAAGCCCTCTTCGTAGAATCTCAAAGCTTAGCGTAAGTAAGGCTATTTGTTTTCGGTCTGTGTGAAAGAGGTGACTGAATTCCAGTCCCCCACCCTGCATTTGTGTAATTTATTCTGAATGCAATTAATCTTATGTTCTACTTCTGTGCATAACCATGAGCAGGAACTATGCGAATCCCTCCCAACTGTCATAGACACAACACTTCTTCAATACCCCACAGCTGGACACCAAATACTACCCTTCAACCTTTATCTGAACCCTCCCAGCATGTAAAGGAGAATTTCTCAGGTCCAAGAACTGTTTTAAACTTACCATACTTGCTGACATTATTAAGGGGAATATTAACTATAAAACGCATTATATTGGTTAAATATGTAGCGATCGAGTCGCTCGCTAGTCGCACACAAACACCGCCGTAAATACCCATCTCCCTGCGCAGGCGACGTCAGAGCGTCCCCTACGCGACCTGAGGGGATGCGTACGCACGGGGGGGTCGGTGCACGAGCAGCGGGCACGTGCATTGGGGTTAGTACAAGGCATCATAGGTCGCTATACTTTTCGACTTTGACAGACTTCAACATGAAAGTTGTTTCCAACAATGATTATGTTATTCTCTGTGATAGATAGACAGACAGACAGACAGATAGATAGATAGATAGATAGATAGATAGATAGATAGATAGACATGAATAGTACTATACAAACCCAGGCTTTACATCATTAAATTCTTCTATTGCATGCTAATAAGCTTAGAGAAGAACATGTGCTGCAGACCTTTCTAGGCAGATAACATCTTTTAAACTTTTCACATCTTGTCATTTTTCAGTGACGTTGTGGTGAAGAGAAAACAACACCGTCTTTCTGCACATACTATTCTCTTGCCTACATTTGGATTGTTTTTAGTTTCCAAGGGCAGTTTGGCACAACATAGGTTGCTGGTTGTCAATATAAACAGATGGTCAAAGAAGTGGGCAAATATTACTAGTGAATCAGTTCCATAAATGAAGATTTTTTTCACTCTCTCTTTTCCATTTTAAATGCCATACATACTTCAACAGCTTTCATACAAGATGATACATTTAGCCAGTTGAAAAGAGGCTCATGCCAGGCTTCTGTGTTTTTATGACAAAATTAAAAGCCCACAGATGGAACATCTCAAATGCAATTCTTGCATGTTTTCTTTTTCGGCTAAATAGAAATCTGTATTACTTTGTATTGCTGCTGCCACATGTACTTTACAAATACATGTGAAGACACCCAGTAAAATTTAAAAAATGCAAGAAAATGTTGGCAGTGTAATATTTGCCTTTTAGGATCATTCTTTGTTTTTTCTTCTTAGCTATATATTAATTCTATAAGTTTTTTTACTGTGAGACCCTATTTTGAGAGAAAGGCTGAACGTAAAAATATGGTTGAGGTATCAAAATAAAGGTCTTATCATATAGATGTGCCAGTCAAAGAAAAAAAAATTAAATTATAGCAATGGTTTGGGCATTGCGGTGCTGCAAAATCCCCATGTAAAGTCTATGGGAGAAGCTTGCGTGAGCAAGGTTACATTTTTTGCTTGCTGTGAGTTTATTCATAAAAAAAAACCTAACCATTGATTTCAACAGGTTTCCACTAGTATCTATAAATTCAATGGCCAGGATGTAATGAAGTCAGAGTTTGGCTGCCATGCGGGAGGCCGGACGAACTCTGACTTTTTTTAAAGGAGCAATCATGTACAAGGCTAAACCATGCCCTGAACATAATTGCCCCTTTAAAAAAAAAATCAGCGTTTAGCCTGCATGCTGCACGGCCACCGAAATCATACTTCATTACATCCCGCCCAATATATTCATACTTTATTTCTTTCAATTTGTGTCTAAAAAAATATGTTTGAATTTACAGTTGTTTGTTTTTTTTGCTTCACAATTTGGGATATGTAACAGGATGCTTTGTTAGCCTAGTTAAAAGATTTTTGTTTGTATCAGATAAAACTAAAACTTGAATACAAAAGGGAAATCTGTACTGGAAAATTATCTCTACAAACTCCTATTCAAAACAATTTTTCATTTGGGAAAATAAATCATTAAAGTCTGCAGAGGGTCCACTTTTGCGTGAATAATAAATAAAAATTACTTGAGGAAGGAAAAAGAGAAAAAATAATGCTATTTATGATTAAATAAACATAAACATTTTTTATTAAGTTATTATCAGGGCTACCAAGAGAAATCCTGGGCCCCGGTAGAACAATTTCCCTCCCCCTCCCCCCGCCCCACCCTCCCTGATGGGGTGTGTGACCGCAGCATGCTGGAGGTATGGCCACACCACTTTGGGGGCGTGTCTAGCACAGGAGAAGTACCCACTCACAGGAGCGTGGCATGCCTCACAGCCAGTGCAGTAGAGAGCCTGGCTGGGCACTGGTACTTTTCAGTGGGCATGGCCTAATCACAGGAGGCGTGGCCATGCACTATGTGAAAAAAAATACAGATTTTTATTATATTTTAAGCACTTCCCTGGCAACACTCCAGCCCAGCACACAGTAGCATGTGCTGGTCTGAGAAGAAAAGCTACAGCTGCTGCTTCCAAGTAAGGGCAGGAGGACTTGGGCCCCTCCATCAGACCTGGGCCCAGGTAATTTGTACCATCCCCCCCCCCCTCTCTCAGCGACACTGGTTATTATATAATATTATAGTTGATATTGCATTTTCTGGAATTACAAACATGCACAAAAGCTGACATTTTTATAAAGTACTTGAGAGAATAAACAGCATATTGATGATATACCTTGTATTATAAATGCATAAAAATGTAATGCACAATGTTTCATTTCTGTGGCATTCTCGATTACATTGTGTCTTTATTAGGATACACTTCCTGCTACATTTATATGAAACTGAAAGCATTGTCAAAATCTGATTAATAAAAGGAATAGTAGAACAATTACATAAACGTTGGAGTTTGAAACTTTTAGAAAAAATGCTAATTTATTTGAAATAAAGGAAAAGTGAGTCCATCCACAATTTTAAGTTTTATTACACATATAATTTCTTCTCATGTCTATTTGTGTTTAATATTTTGCTATTGGTTGGTCTAATGAATAATTTTTAATCATCTATTATTTCTTACAAAATGCAAATTAACCTTGTTTTTTTTTAAATGTAAAATAATCTTTTGCATTTATGAGCAAATCTACCACTTTAAAATAAGGTCAGATTATGCCACATTACAATGCCCTCCAGTTCCGATTATGGCAAATTACAGTGTTCCCTTACCATGTCACCCCATTCAGGCTGCCTTCTGGGGTTGAGGTAACTTCTTCAGCAAATCACTTTGGGGCTTCTGTCATTTTTTACCATCTTTGTTGTGAACAAACAAGCCACCCTCCAGTGAAACGGCCATTTATGTCATGTGGAGCTGAACTGTGCACAGTTCAGCCCACACATCACTACCGCCTGGTATTGTATATGCCCACTTGGGCTCTTTGATTGTTATACCTCTCTGCTGCTGTGATATGACTCTGATCTTCAATATATAGATAATTTTTTTAATTTTTGAAACAGAAAGTGATTCCTTCTTTTGCCTAATGATTATGGTTATAGAATGTTTTGAGACTTACTTTGCCAACAATATGCGTTATAGCTAACTAAAATATCAGCAGCATATGGGGGGTCATTCTGACCTATTTGCTCGCTGCTGTTTATCGCAGCCGAGCGAACGGGTTTCTATTGCGCATGCGCCGGTGCCGTAGTGCGCCGGCGCATGCCAGACGGCCGAAGGCAGTAGCAGGGATGCGATCACCTCTGCCTTATTGACAGGCAGAGGCGGTTGCTGGAAGGGAGGGGGCCGCCATTTCGTGGGTGCAGTCCGGCCAACGCAGGCATGGCCGGACCGAACGGGGGGTGGGCCGCAGCGGCTGCGTGACGTCACACACAGCCGCTGCGGGCCGGAGAGCGATGATTAGCTCTCGGCCAGCACGCAAAAGCTGCGCTGGCCGGGAGCTACTCTTGAAGTGCAAAGGCATTGCCGCTGTGCGATGCCTTTGCACTTCTGCGGGGGGGGGGGGGGGAGACTGACATGCGGGGCGGACTAGCCCTGTACTGGGCGTCCCCCCGCATGTCAGGGAAGATGATCGTAGCTGTGCTAAATTTAGCACAGCTACGATCAACTCGGAATGACCCCCATTGTTTCTTACCGTAATTTGTTTAGAATCTGTGAAAACTATCTGTTCCAGTGTCACCACATGTATCTAATGGGCCCTACACACTTACAGATCTCACTGCACGATATGAACATTCTTGTTAATTAATGAACGAAAACTCATTCATATCGTGCAGTGTGTAGGCACCAACGATTAACGATGCGTGGCCCCACGCTTGTTAATTGTTGGTGCCGGGTCGCTTATGTTTGCAGACCAATATGGATAATCTCATACATATTAGTATGCACTGCTATGGAGCCGGGTGACGGGGGGAGTGAAGAAACTTCACTCCCCTCGTCACCTCCCCCCACCGCCGGGTCACCCGTCGGCCGTATCCGCCGTCTGGCAGCTCGGCGGCGGATTGCCGAGTGTGTAGGGCCCATAAGATCTGTAGGTCTTTTAAATAGTATGCATTACATGATTGCACCTTGGGACAGAATGTTCTTGTTATACAAAAGTCTCTGATTTCATTCTGATTTTTTCTATTAAATAGGCTAAGGCAGCCTCTTTAATAGTGCTCTCTCATCCACTGTCCGCTATAATTTGTTATATGACAGAGGACAGCAGAAGGTGAAGCACCTACCTATTCTTAATGCACTATTCTGATTTCAGTACTCTCTCATCCAAATTCCAGAAACATTTTCTAAAGTAACAGAGAACCTGTTATTGATTGGACAGTAGAAGTACTCTAATTCTGGGTATATGTCATTAACCACACTCTCTCATTTGTTCCAATTGGAACATATCTGCCCCCCCTGCAGTGCACATGGTTTTGCCCAACTGCTAAAAATTTTCCTGCTGCGATCAACTTGGAATTACCCCCTATGTGCAAACGATCCTGAGAGCACTTGTCCCGTAATGTGATTGCTGCTTATGTGCCGTGTATGGCAGCTTACCACTGCAGCCCAACTGGCTGTTTTGCAGGATCTTGCGCTGCACTCAGCGGTATGTGGTGCTGTCTCTCACCCGTCTACATCCGCTCAACAGAGCACGGGAAGCTGGATCCGCTTGTATACGGACGGCTGTGCAGATCTGACTCTCCCCGTCAGCTGGTTGGCCGCATCCTCATTGCAGAAGACCCAGCCGGCGGTTTCTGATTTAAGGAGTCACGTTTGGCCGTCCTTGGTTCCCAGCTTATGGACCAGATCACCATCAGTTACAGAAATTTGTAGAATGATCAGCAAATTCTCCCTCTAACTAATTTCGCACCTGGGTGCTTCCTCAAAGAGCTATTGGGCTGCAGTGGTAAGCTGCCATACACGGCACATAAGCAGCAATCACATTACGGGACAAGTGCTCTCAGGATCATTTGCACATAACGTGGGACACCATACTTAGTGCCACTGCTTGTATATACAAGAGACTGCACCTTAAAACTGAAAAGCGTATGAGTGTGCAAAAGTTTTCATACCATTTTAAGAAACATATATATCATGGAACAATAAGCTGTGTGCATACAGCATATGAGTGGTAACCACAATTTGGGACAGCATCTTTAAACAGTTGTTTCTACAATATCTATATGGATAACATTTTAAAGTTAAATTGCACTTTTTTATGAAAGATGTATACTTAAGATTGGATACTATCTAAAGTGTGCATAAGTATTCATACTACATGTGGTAATATATATCAGGTGTTTTCCATTGTTATAGCAATTAGGAAAAGTATTTGATGACTTGTACACATGCATTCTATATAGTAAAAGCAGAACGTTACCCAATCTTTTTATATATATATATATATATATATATATATATTTTTTTTTTTATTTTTTTTATTTTTTTTTATTGAATAAATGAATCAGATGGTTATATATTATACAGGAGTTTTCATTCATATATGCACCATTTAGTATTTTAGCGCAAAACAGTAATTTTTTGGTTCTTTGGTTTACAGAAACAAAATAACCCACCCAAATCTTAAGGGCCCTACTCACTGGCCGACCCGCCGCCGAGCTGCCCGACGGCGGATACGGCCGACGAGCGACCCGTCGGCGGGGGGGCAGTGACGGGGGGAGTGAAGTTTCTTCACTCCCCCCGTCACGCGGCTGCATTGAAGTGCAGGCAAATATGGACGAGATCGTCCATATTGGCCTGCATGCACAGCCGACGGGAGACCAGCGATGAACGAGCGCGGGGCCGCGCATCGTTCATCGCAGGAGTCTCCACACTGAAAGATATGAACGAGTTCTCGTTCATTTATGAACGAGATCGTTCATATCTTTAAAAAAATCGACCAGTGTGTAGGGCCCTTAACTCTCTCTGCAAATGTTATATCTGCCACACCTGCAGTGCACATGGGGGGTAATTCCAAGTTGATCGCAGCAGGAAATTTTTTAGCAGTTGGGCAAAACGATGTGCATTGCAGGGGAGGCAAATATAACCTGTGCAGAAAGAGATAGATTTTGGTGTGGCGTGTTCAATCTGCAATCTAAATTGCAGTTTAAAAATAAAGCAGCCAGTATTTACCCTGCACAGAAACAAAATAACCCACCCAAATCTAACTCTCTCTGCACATGTTATATTTGCCTCCCCTGCAGTGCACATGGTTTTGCCCAACTGCTTAAAAATTTCCTGCTGCGATCAACTTGGAATTACCCTCCAGGTTTTGCCCAACTGCTAACAAATTTGTTGCTGCGATCAACTCTGAATTACCCCCACAGAGTCTTTCTTTTCCTCTTTTTTTCTCACGAAAATAAGGTCAGATTATGCCACATTACAATGCCCTCCAGTCCCGATTATGGCAAATTACAGTGTTCTCTTACCATTAACATCCACTGCAGACATAATGGAATATCACCCCATTCAGGCTGCCTTTTGAGGTTGAGGTAACTTTTTCAGCAAATCACTTTGAGGCTTCTGTAATTTTTTACTTATCGAGCAATTCATCTATCCTGGGCATGGGATAGGCATCAAATACAGTTGCGTCATTTAACCCCCTGTTGCCTACACACAGAACCTGGTACCACCACACTTCTTTGGGACCAGTACCACTGGGGTAGCCCAATAACTGTGAGACTTCTGTATAACACCCAGGCATAACATAAGATCAATCTTGTGTTTAATTGCTTCCAGCACTTCCAGGGAAGCACGATAGGCTGTCTGTCTGAGAGGAGTCTGATCACTTGTGTTCACACTATGGGTAACCAAGCAAGGTTTCCCTGTGAAGTGGGACTGATAATGCTGTAGAGTGTCAGATAGCTGTTTCAGCTGCACTTCTGTCAATTCTGTACCATAGTGAGCCTGGGCCACTGACCCCTCTTCCTTTGCAGCAGATGCTAAATCCATTAAGGGGTCAGGCTCCAACTCACTCGCAGGCAAGCTACACACAGCTAGCACACATGTACCTATGTCATGATACTGTTTAAGCATATTGATGTGGTACACCTTCTGCCTCTTGCTTCCCTAATCCAACTCCACTAGATGATTTACATCATTCAGATGCTGCAGTATGGGGTAGGGGCCCTCCTAGACAGCCTGTAACTTGTTCTGTTGCATAGGGACAAGCACCAGGACCTTTTGGCCCACCTCAAATATGCATTCTCTAGTGCTGTGGTCATCCTGAAGTTTCTTTCTTGTCTGTGCAGCCTTCAAGTTGCTCTGCGCCATTCCCATGAGGGACTGCATTTCTCCCTGAACTGCATGACATAGTGCACGACTGATGTTTCAGGGGTGATCAACTTTCCTTCACATTCTTCCCTGACTTAGTCTAAGGGTCCTCGAACCCGCCTTGCATAGAGGAGTTCAAAGGGTGAGAATTCTTGCGGCGCCTCGCGATATGCAAACAGAAGGTGCTGCAGGAACCTCTCCCAATCTCTCCCCTGGGACTCCATGAAGGTCCTCTGCATTTGTTTCAGGGTCCCATTAAATCTCTCAATCAGTCCATTTGTCTGCGGGTGATAAGGCGTTGCACCGAGATGATTCACCTGGATGCGTTTACAGAGGCTCTGCATGAGATCTGACATAAACCGGGTACCTTGGTCAGTTAACATCTCTTGCGGGACCCCTACCCTGGAAAATATGGAAATGAGGGCATCAGCAAACTTATCTGCCCAGATGGATGACAGAGCCACTGCTTCTGGATACTGGGTAGCATAATCCACTACTGTCAATATGTACTGATTCCCAGAGCTGCTGGGAATAGCTAGGGGCCCTATGATGTCTACTGTAACCCATTTAAAAGGCTCTTAGATAACTGGTGAGGAGGTCAGGGCGGCCTTCCCCACATCCCCAGATTTCCCAACTAACTGGCAGGCATGACAGGAGCGACAGTAATCATGTATATCATTCACCATGCCAGGCCAGAAAAAATTGTGTGCCAAACGCGCTTGGGTTTTGCACTTACCCATATGTCCTGCTAAGGGAATCTCATGGGCAACTTTCAGCAGCCCTACCCTCTACCTCCGTGGTACAACCAGCTACTTACCAGGACCCCCAATCCTCACCTTGTACATTTCCCTCTCAGTACAACAGTCCATTTTCCATAAAAATTTGATCTGAACCCCCTTCCACACCTGCCTGATTGAGCCACTCCCTGACAGAAGCTAGACTAGGGTCAGTGCATTGCTCAGCTTTGAAAGCATCACTTCTCATTAGCTGATCAGGGTGAGGGAACAACGTTTGTGTGCACTGGCCCTTAGACTAGTCTCTGTGCTAGCAGATCGTACAGGAGAAGAGGGGGTGGAGGGGAATCATTTTCTGGTGAGAAAGGACCCCTGCGGGCAGAGCTCCTGGTTGTAACAGCGAACACATTGCTACATACAGTATTTGACTCAACCCGTGATATTGGTACATTTGCAATTTGACCCATTTCTGTCTGACTCGTTCCTTCCCTGTGGAACTGCAAAGGGTTATTGTCTCGAACACAAACAATGTCATCACTTTGCAAATTACAAACATTTGTACTCATGTTGGGTGGGTCAGCAGGGGTTACCTGGGGAAAAGCAGGGTTAGATTGTACCATTGCATCCTTAACAACATCACTCTCAGTTATATATGCCGTGTGCATCCTTCCCAAATCAGTCCCTAACAGTACGGCAGCAGGTAAATTGTCCAGCCCCCCAATGTCCCGAATGCCTCTCCCAACTCCCCAGTCCAGGTACACTCAAGCCATAGGCACCTCTGGGTGCAACCCGCCCACTCCCATTACAGCAATAGTCTTTCCTGGAATAATGCTCTCGGGGTCCACTAGTGCCGGATGCACCAGTGTCAGGTCCGCCTCGGGAGTCCAGTAACCCCAGGGTTGATTGCGTTCCTACCGTAACTGCTTGCAGGTTACCTCTGGGCCGATCTGGGAGTCCTTCCACACACAGGACAGCGGGCACGTTTTTCCTTGCTGGGCCCTCCACAGGAGATTTCTTCTTTTTGGGGCAAGTAAAACTGATGTGCCCCACTTCACCACAATTAAAACACCTGTAGCCAGTTGCCAAAACAGGTTTTTCCCCCACCTCCCCAACAGATGCAGCAGCCACTGGTTTAGTTGGAAAAGACAGTGGGGGTGATCCTGCGGTTCTCCATCCTCTCCACCATTCTTGCCCTGGTGCTCCCCAGCTCTTCTTTGCCACAGAAACCCTGGTGCTGGTGTATTGATCTGCCAGGGGGCAGCCTCTTCAGATGTCTTGGGGTTCCGATCCAGGACTCACTCGTTGACCTCAGCTGGGGAGAGTGCAATGAACTGCTCCTGGAGTATGAGATCTTTCGGTTTATCATAGTCCTTCACTTGCAAGCCCTAAACCCATTGATGCAACAGGGTTGACAATTGCGCTAACATCCCGCATAGGTATCGGAGGGACTGTGCTTTGAGTCTCTGAACTTCTGTCTGTAAGCCTCAAGGGTGATGTTGAAACACTTTAGTAATGCTTTCTTAATTGCAGCATAATCACCATCCAGCTCCTGGGGAAGGTCTGCAAATGCTTCCAAGGCTTTTCCCCTCAGCCCAGAGGTTAAATGGCTTGCCCACTGACTGGAGTCTAGTGCAAACTGCCAGCAAGTTTTTTCAAAACTCCTGAAGAAAGTATCCAGGTCACCATCTTTCTCCAACACCGGAAATGGATCATGCCGGGGCATTTTTCTACCCGGGTCAGGAGCAACACTCTGGCCTCTGAGGAAGCTGGCTGTCAACACCAGCGAAACGCGTTGAGACGACATTGCTGGACATTTCACTAATATCCCCTCTATGAGACTGGAGAACTCTCTTCCAAATTTTACCCGGACGGCACCAATTGGACTTTCTTCTCTGGACACTACCACCTGTGGAGGTATTGGAGATATCCCTACCTGCATGAAAAGCTTGCACTTTGTGCTTAAAATGGACTTAATGAACTCCATCATCTGCTAATCTTTCTACCTACAAGTGTGGACTTAATTCCGGAGGGAATCCTAGCCTGGGGTATGATATACTTCTCCCGAGGGGATCAGTGAATGTGCCATGACCTATGAATTTATTTTATTGAAATGCTTTTATATTTGAAAGACATCCTTTCTTTTTAGATATTGCTTTGATTAAATTGAGTATATATTTAATACAACTTAACCTACCGTCCTTTTTATACAAACCGTATCCTTTATATTTTATATTTTACTAAGTTGGGGAATTACCCTTATTAGCAACAGAGCGCAGGTGCCTTTTGTTTTTCTCTGTATCTATACTCCTTTGGGGATATACCAACCCCAGCACCAGCGGCTATTGACAGCGCCCTCCATCAAATTCGTTTTTGTACTCTGGCCTCTGAGCCTCACCAGCTCCAGCTGGTACTCACATTCAGCTTTGCGCTTTGCAGCCTCAGCCTCTCGTTTGGCTTTGCACTCTGCAGCTTCTCGCTTGGCTTTGCGCTCTGCAGCCTCAGCCTCTCGTTCGGCTTTGCGCTATGCAGCCTCTCGGTACTGCCATATCAGCTGTAGAGGGGACACATCATCTGTATCCCTCCTATATTTGAGGTCAGTTTGCAAACATTGGTCCAAGGTACTATTATCATGGAACTAGTAGAGGGATCCAACCTCTGCCTAGCAATGGTACCAGTATCTGTTGTAATATACAGGGACAGAGGATTTCCCCCAACAGCACTTGCATCATTCTGTTTCCTTTCCCCATCCTGCCTCTGGTCGGCTTCTTGGAGTGCTTGGACCAGCTGATCCCTGGTCTGGTTGGTGCTGGTAATCCCTCTGTCCTCGCACAACTCCACAAGGACATCCTTCCTCATTTGCTTATACTCGGACATCTTGGACCTCACTTTTTGCCAAATAAACAGATAGAAAACAAAAACGAGAGATGGGGTTGGGAACAGAAATTGCCTTTCACGGTGTGACTTTTAAAATTATTTTAAATCACTGAGTTCTGGTTCTGGTTAAGTGGGTTTTCCACTCAAGGAATTATTCCCAAATTCGCTTAAGTTCTTATAAAGAAAACAATTATCAATCCCACATGCTGCCAGCCACTTTGTCACGACCACCGGCCGATTTTCCAGATACGCCAATCCGAGAATCGCCATCCGTGACTACTGGATTACTTTAAACCTGAAACTGCCACCAGCAAGAAGTTTTGGCGACTAAACGCAAGGCCGTCTTCGCTTCGGCCTACACCCACAATTATTAATACGTCACAAAATGATAGCATGGGCCATGAGGCCTTTGGGCATAAGAACACAGACTAGAACTAAAAATTAGATGTTTAATTTCAAGAATATCTTCAGAGCTTCAGTTAAAAAAAAGAGAGTTACAAAGATTATGAGAAATATTTAAAAGTACACACCGATTAGGATACAATTTCAAATAAACAAAAGAGGATAATAATTTCAGAAAACCTAACTTACTCAACAGCAGGTAAGCCTTCTGTGTGGAGGGATTTCACAATGTAAGATATATGGTGCATTCCCAGCCCTTGGCTGTTCCCTCAGAAATGCACAACCCAGTGTGGGTGTGAGGGGCAGATATAAACCCCTCACAGCTTCGGACCCCACCCTTTCCTTAACTCTCTCAAAGCTGTGTACCTGGGCAGTGAGAAACCAGATTTAATTTTTATACAGCTGTATTCTTAAGTTTCAATAGGTCCTGGCCTGGCTTTCTGTAATGTTGCTCCTAAGTATAGTTTATAGCTTCTTAGATAAGGTAAGGGCCATAAACTAACCTCTTTACTCCCCACTATACATCAGTGTCCTCTACTCCCATATCTATGTAGCTATGAGTGCACTTGGAAGACAGGCTGGCAGCCGTGATGTGTCCCAGACTCCATTACAATATACACTTAGACATTACATACAAGTCTTATATCGCTGGATACAAATTAATGTCCCATTTGCCACACAACCTATCCACTTATACTTTAGAATTATGTAACACAGTCTATGAAATGACAGTTGGAAGCTGATTAGTTGCTATGGGCAATTTCTCTGTGTTATCCCTCTCATAGGCTTGATACATCTCCCTCTGTATGTTTAGAACAGGACACCCAATAACACCATTTCTCAGAAAGGGATCTAGGATACCCGCTGTCGAAAGACCAATGCTGCAATCCCAACACTTATCAGAATGCCGGTGCCAGCATCCCCAATAGCATAAAAATGTCGGCGCTGGCATCTTGTAAACATAATCCAGATCGAGTGATTGCCGGGATGTCAGAGAGGTAAGCCGTGGGTGGAGGGGTGGGGGAGAGGTTAGGTTTAGGCTGTGGGGGTGAGGGTTAGGCTGTGGGAAGGGTGAGTTAGGTTTAGGCTATGTGGAGGGGGAGTTAGGGTTAGGTACCCACTTTGAATGTTAGCATTAGGCTGTAGGGGGGTGTTAAGTTTAGGCTGCAGGGAAGGGGATAGAGTTAGGCACCACTGGGAAAGGTTAGGGTTAGGCTGCAGTAAGGGAGGGTTAGGGCTAGGGGATAAGGGTGTGAGGAATGGGTGTAGTACGGTATGCCGGCGCTCGGGCTCCCGGCGACCAGCATACCGGCGCCGGGAGGCCGACCGCCGGCATACTGACAGCGTGGCGAGAGCTAAGGAGCCCCTTGCGGGCTCGCTGCGCTCACCACGCTGCTGGCACGGTGGCGTGCTACGCGCGCCACACTATTTTATTCTCTTTCCAGGGGGGTCGTGGACCCCCACGAGGGAGAATAGGTGTCGGTATGCCAGGTGTCGGGATTCCGACGCCGGTATAATGTGCGCCGGGATCCCGACATTTGGCATACTAAAGACCACCCGTGAGCAATAGCTTGCTTCCCGACCTCTGTCGGTATACTAAACAGCGGGATTCCACGATCGGTATTCTGACCTCTGGCATCCTCCCCACCAGCATTTCAGAAGTATTCAGAAGGTATGGGTGCCTGCTTTAATATTTCATCCATTTTATTCAAAAGTTGCACATTTAATAATCCCATCAAGATTTGTATTGAAACGTCCACAGACAGCTTTGCAGATGCAAGCAACTATGTACATGAGATGCATTTTTTGCCACCACTCCCCGTTACCTTCCACAAACGGTCCCTGCCTGCCAAGCAATGCAATCATGTCACATGCGCAGTCACCTGATAGTCGCTCAACTCCATAAGTATAGACATTTGTATAACTCTGAATCAAGCCTATATTTACAGTAAATGAAGATTAATATTTCCATAGTTTTAAATAATTTATTCAATTTAAAATAAATTATGCAAATCCCATTGACTAATAAAATAAAGATTATTTTGACATGCCATAAAATGGCTGATGTATCATGTCCAAATGTATAACAAAAATAACAAGGTACTGACCCTAAAACAGTCAAAATCATATAAAAAAAGTTTACTGAAAAAAAGTATTATATCTAAGCATCAGACAAAAAAGACCCAGAACTAATAAAAAATATATATTTAATGTGAATGAGTACATCTAACTTGAGTAGGAAAAAATATTTTTAGAAAAGCAACTGTTAAAATTGGCCATTGTTATCTTCCCACACATGAGACTCTACATAAAATTCCTCTAATTCCATGTAATTCCTGTAGTAGCATTACATTATATCTAAAAGTTCCAGCAAAAATATAAATTTTCATTAGTGTGAAATATCTGTGTGACGATTTGCCACTTTCTTGGTACTTATGAAAGAAGAAAAATGAATAGGGAACGGTAGGGAAGTTAATGAGGGGAGTGCCGCGCTGAATTTTTGCTTTGCTGAAAAATAGACTAGCTTCACACCTGAGAAGCATGATTTCTATATTGTAGTTCCAAATATCTCAGTCCCCTACAGAGCAGGGACTTGGACACCAGGATATATGCTCTCCCCTCTCTGCCCTTGAAATACATGCTTCCCACCATTCTGTCATGGATGCCTCAAATATCATCTCTCTCCCTACCACATACACATAGATCCCTGCCGTTGAAATGTCAGGTGGAGAATGGCTTTGGCCTTTATATCAGGGACTATAATTTATGTTGCTCTATGTATGAACTGAGTAGTGCCAGAGGCTCCCAGTTTTAAAGCCACTTCCCTCTTGCTGGGATTCAATGTTACCTGCCAGCAGCAAGGCACCATCAGAGGAGACACTGTAGGAGGTGCTATTTGCCTCCTGGAAAGCTGTGCAATGAATGAAAACTCTAGATCAACTACCCAAACTATTCTAGCAGTCTAAAACTTCCTCTCTGTTTGTTCTT
Source organism: Pseudophryne corroboree (assembly GCF_028390025.1). Lineage (NCBI taxonomy): Eukaryota > Metazoa > Chordata > Amphibia > Anura > Myobatrachidae > Pseudophryne > Pseudophryne corroboree. Next base: position 854,440,244 of record NC_086444.1, on the reverse strand, counting down.
GCCTACTTTTCTCTTTGTTGGCTGGCCTTTGCTCCTCTCCACTGACAGTGTTTACATTATCAGTATACAGCATTGATTCTGCAGGGTGCCTTTTTCCAATGGCGTGCGGTGAGGTCAGTGGCTGGTGAGGCACTACAGCCATAATGTACGCCGAATCCTGCCGATGACCCCTACCGCCGCCGAGCCAATGCCCGCTACTGCCTCTGAGCTGATGCCTGCTGCCACCGCCAATGGCTTACACACTTGCCCACCATCAACTGACCCAGCCCTCCGCCACTAATTTGCATCTCAATCCGATGCCGCCAATGCCTGCTGCCTACTCATCATACTTGTGATATATTGTCCATTTTTATAGAAAAAAAATTAAAAATTAGTGTTTGGGACTGGGAGGAGGACATGCATGCAATTTTGTTGTCCAGGGCTTCCATTAACTTAATGGAGAAGGGTCTGAATGGGTTAAAAAATGTAAAAAAAAATGCTTGAGGTCCCCCTTCCTAAGTATAACCAGCCTCAGGCTCTTTGAGCCGGTCCTAGTTTAAATACTGGGAATAAATTGGACAGGGGTTCCCCGTATTTAGACAATCAGCACCGGGCTCTTAGACCGGTCCAGGTTCCAAAAATACGAGGGGACAAAAGATGTATGGGTCCCCCGTTTTTTTAAAAACCAGCACCGGGCTCCACTAGCCAGGGACATAATGCCACAGCCGGGGGACATATTTTTGTAGGTCCCTGCGTCCATGGCATTACCCCCGCAACTAGTCACCCCTGGCCGGGGTTCCCTGGAGGAGTGGGGACCCCTTAAATCAAGGGGTCCTCCCCTCCAGGCACCCAAGGGCAAGGGTTGAAGCCCAAGGCTGTCCCCAGCACCCCTGGGCGGTGGGTGCTGGGCTGATAGCCTTAAGTGTGTAAAAAAATAATTGTTTTTTGTTGTGGAACTACAATGCCCAGCAAGCCTCCTCCACTTGCTGGTACTTGGAGAACCTCAAGTACCAGCATGCGGGGAAATAACGGGCCCGCTGGTACCTGTAGTTCTACAACAAAAAAATACCCAAATAAAAACACAACACACACACCGTGAAAGTAAAAATGTATTAAAACACACACACTCACACATACTTACCTACATCCCACGCCGGTCATGTCCACTTGTCCATGTAGAATCCAATAGGTAATTCCTGTAAAAATGAGAGAGATTACTTACCTACATCCCACGCCGGTCACGTCCTCTTGTCCAGTAGAATCCAATAGGGCCGGTACCTGTAAAAATGAAAATTATACTTACAAACGAAATAATCCACAGGAGGAGAGAGAGAGAGAGAGAGAGAGAGAGAGAGAGAGAGAAATAGAGAGAAATTAATAAATATTATACACTCGCTGATGCGGGAGGACGTTAGCACGAACAGGGGAGAGTGCTGCTGCTGGCTGGGATGATGGAGCAGGCACCCCCAATAGTTGTGAGCCCAGTAACTGTACCCCCAGTAGCTTTACCCCCTGTAGCAGTGCCCCCAGTAGCAGTGCCCCGAGTAGTTGTGACCCCTGTAGTTGTGCCCCCAGTCGCTGTGCCCCTTGTAGCTGTGCCCCCTGTAGCTTTGCCCCCAGTAGCTTTGCCCCTTGTGGCTGTGCCCCCTGTAGTTGTGACCCCTGTAGCTGTTCCCGTTGTAGCTGTGCCCCTTGTAGCAGTGCCCTGAGTAGTTGTGCCCCCAGTCGCTGTGGCCCCTGTAGCTTTGCCCCCAGTCGCTGTGCCCCCAGTAGTTGTGACCCCAGTAGCTGTGCCCCTTGTAGCTGTGCCCCCTGTAACTTTGCCCCCAATAGCTGTGCCCCCTACCTGTGCCCCGAGTAGTTGTGACCCCTGTAATTGTGCCCCGTCGCTGTGCCCCTAGTAGCAGTGCCCCGTTGCTGTGCCCCCAGTAGCAGTGCCCCCAGTCACTGTACCCCCTGTAGCTTTGCCCCCAGTAGCTGTGCCCCTTGTAGCTGTGCCCCCTGTAGCTGTGCCCCCAGTAGCTGTGCCCCTTTTGGCTATGCCCCCCAGTAGTTGTGACCCCTGTAATTGTGCCTCCAGTTCCTGTGCCCCTTGTAGCAGGGCCCGAGTAGTTGTGACCCCTGTAGTTGTGCCCCCAGTTGCTGTGCCCCCTGTAGCTGTGCCCCCATTAGTTGTGACCCCAGTAGTTGTGACCCCAGTCGCTGTGCACCCTGTAGCTTTGCCCCCAGTAGCTGTGCCCCTTGTGGCTGTGCCCCCAGTAGTTGTGACAACTGTAATTGTGCACCTTGTAGCTGTGCCCCTGTAGCTGTGCCCCTTGTAGCTGTGCCCCTTGTAACTGTGCCCCCAGTTGCTATGCCCCTTGTAGTTGTGCCCCCAGTTGATGTGCCTCTTGTAGTTGTGCCCCCCCAGTTGCTGTGCCCCCAGTTGCTATGCCCCTTGTAGCTGTGCCCCCAGTTGCTGTGCCCCTTGTAGTTGTGCCCCCAGTTGCTGTGCCCCTTGTAGTTTGCCCCCAGTTGCTGTACACCTTGTAGTTGTGCCCACCAGTTGCTGTGCCCCTTGTAGCTGTGCCCCCTGTAGCTGTGCCCCCAGTAGCTGTGCCCCTTTTGGCTATGCCCCCCAGTAGTTGTGACCCCTGTAATTGTGCCTCCAGTTCCTGTGCCCCTTGTAGCAGGGCCCGAGTAGTTGTGACCCCTGTAGTTGTGCCCCCAGTTGCTGTGCCCCCTGTAGCTGTGCCCCCATTAGTTGTGACCCCAGTAGTTGTGACCCCAGTCGCTGTGCACCCTGTAGCTTTGCCCCCAGTAGCTGTGCCCCTTGTGGCTGTGCCCCCAGTAGTTGTGACAACTGTAATTGTGCACCTTGTAGCTGTGCCCCTGTAGCTGTGCCCCTTGTAGCTGTGCCCCTTGTAACTGTGCCCCCAGTTGCTATGCCCCTTGTAGTTGTGCCCCCAGTTGATGTGCCTCTTGTAGTTGTGCCCCCCCAGTTGCTGTGCCCCCAGTTGCTATGCCCCTTGTAGCTGTGCCCCCAGTTGCTGTGCCCCTTGTAGTTGTGCCCCCAGTTGCTGTGCCCCTTGTAGTTTGCCCCCAGTTGCTGTACACCTTGTAGTTGTGCCCACCAGTTGCTGTGCCCCCTGTAGCTGTGCCCCTTGTAGTTGTGCCCCTTGCAGTTGTGCCCCAACAGAAAAACATATAAAAAAAAAATACAAACACACATATTTACCGCTCCTGCAGTGCTGTCCTCTGTCTCCGTCTGCTGGCTTGTCTCTACTATGGGAGAGACGTCATGACTCATGACGTCTCTCCCATAGTAGCGCCGCTCAGACACTAGGGGTCAATTATGACCTCTGGTGTTAGTCAGCGGCGCTGGCGGCAGCGGGCGCCCACACAGCCAACGGGGCTCGCTGCAGTCGGGAAGGGGGCACGCTACTGATTGGACAGCGGATACAGCACTGGATCCACTGGGCCAATCACATCTGGGGCACTGACAGGGGCGTGCATTCATTGGGGCTGAATGCACGCCCCTGTCATTGAGGCAGCAGTATAGGTGCCGCTTCACCATTCATTTTCAATGGGCTTTCACAGCCCATTGCTGCGCCCTGCCCCCTGCCTGCCCCCCGCTGCTTGGACTTTTAGTGTTAGCATCGGGAGGCACCTCTCCCGCTGCCTCCCACCCTAACATGCAGCCATTGTAAGAGGGGAAAAATATTACAATAATAAAAGAAGATATTTATCATAGACTCTGTTATAAATATCTTCTTTTTATTATTTTAATCATTATGACAGGGGAGGCACTGCCTCCCCTGCCTCCCCTGACTGCACGTCCCTGCCTTTTTCCCTTCTTCATTGTTGCTGCTCTCTATCCAAGAGATAGACAAGTATTGCCCTGTGGCACACACCACAAGTATCCAGTACATGTGTAACCAGGTTCTGGTATGAATGGTCGACCATGTTAAGGTCGACAGTCATTAGGTCGACAACTATTGGTCAACATTGACATGGTCAACATGGACAAATAGTGGACCTTTTCATGTGTCATCCTGCCATGTGTTGACCATTTGTCCATGTGGACCATGTCAATATCGACCAATAGTGGTCGACCTAGTGACTGTCGACCTAAGTAGGGTAACCTGTGGCAAATGTCTGGCACCTTCTTCTCTCTGCATCACCCGCATTATGACCCTTTACTTGATGTCTCTGGTACTCTGCACACCGTAAATATTATACACTCGCTGATGCGGGAGGACGTTAGCACGAACAGGGGAGAGTGCTGCTGCTGGCTGGGATGATGGAGCAGGCACCCCCAATAGTTGTGAGCCCAGTAGCTGTACCCCCAGTAGCTTTACCCCCTGTAGCAGTGCCCCCAGTAGCAGTGCCCCGAGTAGTTGTGACCCCTGTAGTTGTGCCCCCAGTCACTGTGCCCCTTGTAGCTGTGCCCCCTGTAGCTTTGCCCCCAGTAGCTTTGCCCCTTGTGGCTGTGCCCCCTGTAGTTGTGACCCCTGTAGCTGTTCCCGTTGTAGCTGTGCCCCTTGTAGCAGTGCCCTGAGTAGTTGTGCCCCCAGTCGCTGTGGCCCCTGTAGCTTTGCCCCCAGTCGCTGTGCCCCCAGTAGTTGTGACCCCAGTAGCTGTGCCCCTTGTAGCTGTGCCCCCTGTAACTTTGCCCCCAATAGCTGTGCCCCCTACCTGTGCCCCGAGTAGTTGTGACCCCTGTAATTGTGCCCCGTCGCTGTGCCCCTAGTAGCAGTGCCCCGTTGCTGTGCCCCCAGTAGCAGTGCCCCCAGTCACTGTACCCCCTGTAGCTTTGCCCCCAGTAGCTGTGCCCCTTGTAGCTGTGCCCCCTGTAGCTGTGCCCCCAGTAGCTGTGCCCCTTTTGGCTATGCCCCCCAGTAGTTGTGACCCCTGTAATTGTGCCTCCAGTTCCTGTGCCCCTTGTAGCAGGGCCCGAGTAGTTGTGACCCCTGTAGTTGTGCCCCCAGTTGCTGTGCCCCCTGTAGCTGTGCCCCCATTAGTTGTGACCCCAGTAGTTGTGACCCCAGTCGCTGTGCACCCTGTAGCTTTGCCCCCAGTAGCTGTGCCCCTTGTGGCTGTGCCCCCAGTAGTTGTGACAACTGTAATTGTGCACCTTGTAGCTGTGCCCCTGTAGCTGTGCCCCTTGTAGCTGTGCCCCTTGTAACTGTGCCCCCAGTTGCTATGCCCCTTGTAGTTGTGCCCCCAGTTGATGTGCCTCTTGTAGTTGTGCCCCCCCAGTTGCTGTGCCCCCAGTTGCTATGCCCCTTGTAGCTGTGCCCCCAGTTGCTGTGCCCCTTGTAGTTGTGCCCCCAGTTGCTGTGCCCCTTGTAGTTTGCCCCCAGTTGCTGTACACCTTGTAGTTGTGCCCACCAGTTGCTGTGCCCCCTGTAGCTGTGCCCCTTGTAGTTGTGCCCCTGTTGCTGTGCCCCTTGTAGTTGTGCCCCAACAGAAAAACATATAAAAAAAAATACAAACACACATATTTACCGCTCCTGCAGTGCTGTCCTCTGTCTCCGTCCGCTGGCTTGTCTCTACTATGGGAGAGACGTCATGACTCATGACGTCTCTCCCATAGTAGTGCCGCTCAGACACTAGGGGTCAATTATGACCTCTGGTGTTAGTCAGCGGCGCTGGCGGCAGCGGGCGCCCACACAGCCAACGGGGCTCGCTGCAGTCGGGAAGGGGGCACGCTACTGATTGGACAGCGGATACAGCACTGGATCCACTGGGCCAATCACATCTGGGGCACTGACAGGGGCGTGCATTCATTGGGGCTGAATGCACGCCCCTGTCATTGAGGCAGCAGTATAGGTGCCGCTTCACCATTCATTTTCAATGGGCTTTCACAGCCCATTGCTGCGCCCTGCCCCCTGCCTGCCCCCCGCTGCTTGGACTTTTAGTGTTAGCATCGGGAGGCACCTCTCCCGCTGCCTCCCACCCTAACATGCAGCCATTGTAAGAGGGGAAAAATTATTACAATAATAAAAGAAGATATTTATCACAGACTCTGTTATAAATATCTTCTTTTTATTATTTTAATCATTATGACAGGGGAGGCACTGCCTCCCCTGCCTCCCCTGACTGCACGTCCCTGCCTTTTTCCCTTCTTCATTGTTGCTGCTCTCTATCCAAGAGATAGACAAGTATTGCCCTGTGGCACACACCACAAGTATCCAGTACATGTGTAACCAGGTTCTGGTATGAATGGTCGACCATGTTAAGGTCGACAGTCATTAGGTCGACAACTATTGGTCAACATTGACATGGTCAACATGGACAAATAGTGGACCTTTTCATGTGTCATCCTGCCATGTGTTGACCATTTGTCCATGTGGACCATGTCAATATCGACCAATAGTGGTCGACCTAGTGACTGTCGACCTAAGTAGGGTAACCTGTGGCAAATGTCTGGCACCTTCTTCTCTCTGCATCACCCGCATTATGACCCTTTACTTGATGTCTCTGGTACTCTGCACACCGTAAATATTATAGGTGTTCCGTATGAGCGCGGTACATCACTCTGTCTCCTCTTCTACTGGACACTGCACCTGTTTGCAGGGCTGGATTTGGGAAGCAACCATGGAATCGGAATGTTAGAATGTGAACTGTTGGCAGACTTCTAGTTTTTTTTTCCATTTGGGTTCAATTTGGAAAAAGTATATGTGCTATTCACCTTCCCAGCAACAATCGAACATTCCAGGATTCCACTCATACTCACCTATTCTACCAGCCCTGACATTAAATCCACAGCAACCATATCCAAAATACAACCATCTCTTACACAAGCCTCTGCAAAAACCCTAATCCATGTACTCATTATTGTATCTCCCGCATTGATTATTGCAATAGTCTCAACAACAAAAAAAAACATGAAGGAGAGAGAGGCAAGGATGCATAGGCGTTTCTATAATGGGTGCACCCATATATTATACTTACCCCTCCGGAGTCCCGCGATGGCGACCCTGCTGTGCGGGCACAAATCACTCAGAAAATGGCCACCGTGGCCATTTCCGGGTGATATGCACATGTGCACTGGAGTTGTCCCCGGGAACAAGGCACAATGTTCCCGGAGACCCGCACATGCGCAGTAGACTTTGGCATTATGCAAGAGTCAACTGCTGCTGTAGAGGAGAGGGCCCATGACAGAGGCTGCACGTGGGTCCCCTCCTCTCTTAAAATGCCCCTACAAGAATGTCTCCAATACAGCGCACTTGGGGCCTAATTCAGTATGAGTTGTAGTTTTGTGAAAATTCGCAAAACTACAAGTCTTTCCACTAACATGCGGGGAGCCGCCCAACACATGGCAAATCTGCCCTGCTGGGTCCTGACCCCCACTAAATTGCAAGCGCTTCACTAAACTGTGGGCCTGCATGTTTAGGGTTGCCTCTGCCTTCGCAGAAATGTTTTGGGTCGCAGCAGCTGCATGTGACGTCACACAGCTGTCACTGCCTGCCCCGCAAATGGTACGGACACACCTGCATTGTCCAGACTGTGCCACATGCTGCCCCTAAAACCCCACGGGGACTTAGACTGCAATTGCATGCAATCACAGTTTAAGTCCTTGCACATGCACACATGAACAGAAGTGCTAAAATCGGCAAATAGCAATTTTAGCACTTCTACATTCCATGCTAAATCGGGACCCTTGGAGGATAGAGGAGATAGTTGAGCCATCAACTCTGATGTAAATATCAGACTGACAAAGCAACTGCAGTACTTGTTGCTATTGTTTTTTTAAGTGCAATATGACTTAACCCAACCTCTCCCTAATAATAACCCTTTACCCTAATACCTTAACCCAACCACTAAACCAACTCTAATAGTCTATCTCTAATCCAGTAAACTAACCCTAATACCCTAACCCCTGACCTGACCCTAATTCCCTAACCCTAAAAGACAGATGGAATGGGCCATATCATTCTTATCTGCCATGAAATTCTATGTTTCTATGTTATATTTACTAGTGCGATAAGCTGAAAGTAGGCTGAAAGGAAGAACATTAGATGAGCCAGACAGACAAACAGGGAGGATAAACTGATCAGCCCTATGCTCGACTTAATGAACCACACCCTAATACTGACCTAGGAAAAAACTGAGGTTCTGGTCTGACCAACCCAGGATAATTGGGCCAAGGAAAACCTTAACTTCAAGATCTTTACTTGCATGAATTATCCTGAGGCTGGATCAGCCCATATACTGACTAGCTTAGCTAATTGTTTGGAGGCACGGGGCTGATCAGTTTATCCTCCCTGTTTATCTGTCTGGCTCATCGGGTGTGGTTCATTAGGTCGACATGTGCTAAGTCGACATGGAAATAAGGGTGACATGAGTTTTTTTACATTTTTTTTGGGTGTCGTTTTCTTTGAAAAGTGACGGGAAACCACAATTAGTGCACTGTGACCCTTCACATAGTTCGCTTTGCTCGCCATGCTTTGTTCCCAATTGTAGTCCACGTGGATCCTTAAGTATGAAAAAGGTCAAAAAATTTAAAAAATTGTGAAAAACTCATGTTGACCTTTTTCCATGTCGACCTAGTACATGTCGATCTAATGACCGCCATCCCAGTATGACTCTATAACTCTGGATGAAGGGTTATGTCCGACTACTGACACCCTACACCCGTTGTGCTTACACCAAGTACTACAGATCCTGTATATGAATTCTAATGCAATTAATTTTATTGGATTCCTTTAAAAATAATGTAGGAAATTAAGAGTATTATCTCTATAAAAAATGCTCTGCTTGTATAATTGCATTCTCAATAGTGTTTATCTATAAATAAACATTTAGTTTAACACGTATTGTAATCCTGTTGTATATATTAATTACAAATTACAGAATATATTCTTTTTGAAACTTTTGTTTTCATTTTAATACTTATATTGTTTAAATCTTTAATATACTGTACATGAATGCTTCAGTAAAAGGTGATTAACTCTTCTATAACTAATTAAGACGAAATGTGCTAGTGAGTGGAACATGTTGAGAGATAGAGACATTTGTATAGAATGATTTAACAATGTGTATACATGAGATATGATTTGTTGTCCTGGCACCTTGAATGGCATTTACAGTGTAGTCTGAGAGAAAAATTAGAGGGAAGAGAGAGAATGAGACCCTCCCCCCCCCTAGATATGATCACACATACAGACGAGAGCAGGAGGGCCAGAAGGTGGGGTGGTGCCTCAGGATAATGGCAGCAGAAGGCAAAGGAAGCAGACAGCTGGCATGCGCTGCCCCAATATGCTTCCATGAATGAGGCGAGGAAATTTCAGGAGATGTAATGCTCGAATGGCCAGCTCTCCAGCAAAGAGAATGATTACAAATAAAACGAGTTAACATCTTGCATATCACATGCACCTAAAACTGTCCCTATGTCGCTTTCCCCCTATACAGTGTCAATGCTAATGCAAAGACAACCAAATGACTGACCGCGGGCATGGAAATGCTATTGCACTGCAGGAAGTATACATGTCATGGTATTTCACAGCACAAATTCACTTTGCTCAGCGTGCAGGGCAATCAAATCCTGGTCATAGTTTTTTTTGTTTGTTTTTTGAATGAGCTTGTCCTTTTTCTGTCTCCCACATCTAATTAGGCTTACATCTCTCGTTTTCCAATACTATGTAGTATGTGTTTCTCTCTTGCCTACAAAACATATGCATATCTGAAATTCAAATTGATTACTGATTACCTAACGCTCGCCTTCATACCGCTAATGAAAAAATGTACATTAATGGTGGAAAGTTATTTAGTGCTGCACAGAGTTAATTGATGCAAATCACGGCTTACATCCATCTGGTTTTATGGTAGACAACAAACCTCTTCATCACATTTGCTCATTAGACATATTGTAAATCACAGAACTGGTCTGGCATTTCACATATTGTGCTTCCATTAGTTAAACTACATTTCTGCACAGCTAGTAACAACACGGTAGTAAGTAATATTACCTAGGTTTTATTGTGACCAACTGACTCAGCTGAACACTTCTGCCCTTGTATTTACAGACAGTGTACAACTTTTCCCCCTTAATTGTACATATTTTGATTAGTATAATGGCCCTCATTCCGAGTTGTTCGCTCGGAGATTTTCATCGCATCGCAGTGAGAATTCTCTTAGTGCGCATGCGCAATGTTCGCTCTGCGACTGCGCCAAGTAACTTTACTATGAAGAAAGTAAGTTTACTCACTGCTTTTTCATCGCTCCGACGTTCGCATTGTGATTGACAGGAAATGGGTGTTACTGGGCGGATGCACGGCGTTTTAGGGGCGTGTGGCTGAAAACGCTACCGTTTCCGGAAAAAACGCAGGAGTGGCCGGGGAAACGGTGGGTGTGCCTGGGCGAACGCTGGGTGTGTTTATGACGTCAGCCAGGAACGAAAAGCACTGAACTGATCGCACAGGCAGAGTAAGTCTGAAGCTACTCAAAAACTGCTAACTCGTTTGGGATCGCAATATTGCGCATACATCGGTCGCACATTTAAGAAGCTAAGATTCACTCCCAGTAGGCGGCGGCTTAGCGTGTGTAACTCTGCTACATTCGCCTTGCGAGCGAACAACTCGGAATGAGGGCCAATGTACCATGGAGGATTACAGAGTTCCTCTCATGCACACACCATCAATGCTATTTTCAGTAAACCGTGTTAGATAAATAGTTTATTACGATGTTTTTTTTTTACAGCTGCACAAAGCTGCCCAATAAATGTTAATATTTTTTTTAGTGATACAGAATATATTCTGTAGTCAATTTCATACTTCGTAGTATGAAGAAATTAATATTTTCTCTTACAAGACTGAGATGAACTGGATCACCTCTGTTTCAAGAAAAGATCTGACAGCGCACGTAACCAAATAAAATGGAAGAGAAATATTAATCTAATGCACTCATTGTGTGTGAAATCTCCACAAGACACTTTATCATAATATGTATAAAAACAAAAACACATATATTAGATCATATACTGTAAATAGAAATAGCTAAAGAATCTTAATAAGCGGTGGTTGCTGGATTTAGTATACTTGTATTCCACAATTAATATTCAAATGTTAAAATCCAGGCAAAGAGCTACTGTAATAGTCCTGTGAGGGACAATTTAGATGGTCCAGCGTAGGAATAGCAAAATAGTTACATTTAATAAAAAATAATGTGTGGGTACTGCCCCGCAATCAATAATTAACCCTCTAAGCCTGGGCTGGTATTAGAAAATAGGGGGGAAACAGTGTGGGTTTCCTCCTGTTTTTCATTAACCAGCTAGGATGGTAATGCTATAGCAGGGAGACACACTGCGTTAACCAGCCCCAAACTGGTCAGCCTAGGTCTAGCTGCCATAAGAAATGGAGTCCCAAAAGACAACCAGCTCTGGGCTGAATGCACAGAGCTATTCCCCGCAACCCTGGTGGAAGTGGGCCCGGGATTAATAGTAATTAACCACTTCTCTGGCATGGATGCATCAGATGCGACCTTACCACTGTGCGGCTGCAGGAAGCATCTTGCAGCTGCTGCTCCTCCCATTTGTGCTTGCTGTGCTGCGGATCACTGCTGATCAGGCAGCTCGGCAGCATTCCCCACCCCGTGGCTGCACACATTAGTCCTGGCAAGCCTGCCCAGACATAATGACACTTGTAGAACCAAAAGTGCCAGCATTGCAGGACATTAAGGGCCATCTGATGCCTGTAGTCCACATGTAAAGTAAATATTAAAATAAAGACAAGACATGGACACCAAATGTTGACATTCTGTGTCACCTGTATTTTTAATTTCAACATATCATATAGACAATCCAAGTTTTTGACATTGATAATAAATGCGTGTCTACAGTATATTTTGCATATTGACATTTTGATAGGATCAAAACGTTGACATGCAAAATAAAGACCTGCTTATATGAATGTTGACCTTTTGACCAGGTCTATATTTTGACTGTAGGGTCCAAATAACAACAGGCCTAGTTCAGACCTGATCACAGCAGCACATTCGTTAGCTAATGGGCAAAACCATGTGCACTGCAGTTGGGGCAGATATAACATGTGCAGACAGAGGGGCTAATTCAGACCTGATTGTTGCTGTGCGGTTTCGCACAGCAGCGATCAGGTTTGAACTGCGTATGCGCCGGCACCTCAGTGCACCGGCACGTGCCAGACAGACGACGGCTGTCTTAGCCCTGATTGACAGGCAGAGGCGGTCACTGGGCGGGAGGGGGCAGGACGGCGGCATTTGGCCGCCATTTAGGTGGGCAGGCTGCAGCCACTTCGTGACGCCACATGCAGCTGCTGTGACCCAGGCAGCGATGAGTAGCTCCCTGCCGGCGCGCAGGAGCTGCGCTGGCTGGGAACTACTCTTCCAGTACAAAAGCATCGCCACTGTGTGATGCTTTTGTACTTGTGTGGGGGGGATCAGGCCTGACATGCGGGGCGAACTAGCCCTGTGCTGGGCATCCCCCTACATGCCTGAAGTCTGATCGTAGATGTGCTAAATTTAGCACATCTACGATCAGGTCTGAATTAGGCCCAGAGTTAGATTTGGGTGGGTTATTTTGTTTCTGTGCAGAGTAAATACTGGCTGCTTTATTTTTACACTGCAATTTAGATTTCAATTTGAACACACCCCACCAAATCTAACTCTCTCTGCACATGTTATATCTGCACCACCCCTGCAGTGCACATAGTTTTGCCCATTAGCTAACTAATTTGCTGCTGCAATCAGATCTGAATTAGGCCCAACATTCAAAATATAAATATACTGTACCTATATTATGATTGCCTATATGACAAGAAATAATACAATTTAAGAAATAAACTGTAAAGAGTCTCCCCCAAATCCATAACCAGCACTGGACCTCAGAGCTTTGGCTGGTATTGGAAAATAGGGGGTAAAATTGGCATGGGGTTCTCTCTATTTTCAAATAGCCACCACCAGGCTGAACCAGCCAGGAGGCTGATGCTATAGACACACATCATGGTGTCTCCTTGCCATGAAGGCAAATCACCCCCAAACTGGCCAGCCTAAGACTGACATCCATTGAAAAGTTGAGACCCCCCAAAAAAATAAATAAAAAAATGGGTTCTCCTACAGTAGTTACACAAACATTTTTTGCTTTCAGCATTAATACAGCAACCTGGAAAAATTGAGGGTTCGACAAGCAGGAATATATCAACATTTCAAATAATTCTAATCCAAATTTCTTGGTAAAGGCATCAGCAAGATTCTTCTGACTGTTCATGTGAATCATATTAAAAGTCCCTTTCTCCAAGAGCTCATGACTGTTGTTACTCTCAATGTTGATGATGTCTTCTTTACTTACGAGACTCATCTCACTTAGTCTCTTTGCCTATTTTGAAATTCCACTCACACTAGTAATTTCTTGACATTGCCTCTTGGATATCTTGTGGTTTACTGTATAAAACTTAATATTTGCAAATTTCTTATAGTATCTACATGTGGTTTTCCATGCAAAAGAACCTACAGAAGTTCTTTTCTGTGGTTGAATGTCCACGCTGGTAGTCTCAGGTTCATATACAGTATGTCATTGGCATATCCAGTGTCACATAGTTAATCTGTATTGACTTGGCAAGCTTCCTAATAATTGGATTCCAGAGTCTGTACCATTGTCAATTCCTTTAATTGTTAAAGTACCATATGCAGCTAATATAGCGAACCACTCATCATTGCAGCTGAAATGTATATTAGCATTGGAGTCACCATACCTACAATCTTTTTTGAGACAGTCTGTGTCCCTCAAAGCTGACTAATGACTATTTTTTTGTTGCATTTCTTACTTAGTATTAGGATTTACATTATTCAGGAAATGATGTGAAAAATGGTGCATGGGGCAATTTCTCAGACGTCTGAAAATTTACTAACAAGTGAGGGGGCACATGGAGGTTGAATTCAGGCACCGTCTCTCTTAATACACCTCTATATGTCTGATCTGATTTTCAGCCACCAGGAAACTCACAACTTCAGCCAAAGATAAAATTAACTGTGAAGAAGAGAGAAAAGACAGAAGAAGGGAGTGTTGGGCGTGGCATATGGGAAAATTGGATGGTGAGTGCAAAGGGTAGGAGAAGGTGGGTGGACAAATAATAAATGGGTAATGAGACACAGACATGCCCACAAAGTTTAACAACGAAAGCTCAAAATCCAGAAAGTGGAGACAAAGATACACAAGCACATTGTGGGGTGTGTGGGAATAGAGGCAAATGTACAAATACTGTAAGATCAGATATAGATCTGGAAGTAGGAGGACAACTGGTGACAGATGCAAGCATTGGAATAGACACACAATAGGGGGACAGATGTACAAATGGCAAATGTAGAGAGAGGTACATAAACAAGATATTAGGACAAATACAAAGAAGTAGACAGAAAACAGGGTCAATTCAATAAGGGGCAAAGGGGTTGAGTTGCCATTGCAACAGTGTATAACAGTGCCAATGGCACCCAGACTCATCCCCTCATGGCCCAATCTGCATTGAACTCGCTGACGTTTGTATGAAGGACTATGGGGCATATAGCCACACTTACTTGCAGGGGTGAGATTGAATTGACCCCAATGAGTGATAGTGGGAGGAAAGTAGCAGACAGTGATGGAATCAAGGGGAGAAAGCAGCAGCAGCTCAGAAACTGTGCAGTGGAAGAGGCGCATAGGAGAGGTCAGAGGGTGCACACGTGTATGTATGTATATGTGTACTGTGCACGGGAAAAGCCTTCACCCCTATGCAGCGTGGTCACATGCCTCTACAAAAGGGAACAAGTGATGAGTAATTTGAGCATCTTTGCTGCTGTTGATAAGTTAGTATTAATGAAATGTCTACATACAAAAACATTCAAAACTAACTTTTTTCATATTAAATTAAATATAATTGTGTAAATTTACTGAACATTGGTTTGAGATTTGTTGGCGGAGTTCCAGAGATTTTGCGATCCGCTGATATACTAAAGGAATATCAGTTGGGAATTTGCTATCATTTCAGGATTTTAGAATGCAAATAATCATCGGGTCACCATTACTAGAATCTGTGCAGGTTCTGTTTTGTAGATGGTGTAAACAAAAAAAATGGGATAAGAGAAAAAATGGTGAGGGGTCTTTGCCCCCAATTTAACCACCCTCAAGCATCTTAGCCTAGGCTGGTATTGAAATTTAGAGAGGACAAATGGCACGTGCCCCCCTTATTTTTTAATAACCAGCACTAGGATGAATCAACCAGGGCTAATGGCACTATGGCAGGGAGACGTGCAACGTCTGGTTGTTCTGCCATAATGTGAAATCATCCCTAGACTTGTTCGGTGTGCGTATTGTTATTATTTTAATATTTGTTTTTTCTGGAGTAGTTCACATGCCAGCGAGCTCTTTATGCTTGGGTATGCTGCCACTCTTGGTTTGCCAAGTATCATCATGCTCATGCTGCCACTCGTGGTTTGCCAAGTATCATCATGCTCTGGCAGGATTGCTGGTACCTGTAGTCCACCTGCAAATAACAATATTAATTATTACTGTTAATTACTATTAGAGATGAGCAGGCTCAGTTATCAGAGATTCAAGCCCACCGGAACTATTAGGATCCAAGTGGATTCGAGCTGGGACCTGTATCTACCTGCCTGCCTCGGATCCCAAAATGAGGCGAAATGTCATCTTCCTGCAGTCTAATATCGTGGGTTTTAGATTTGGGTGCCGAATTTTATATTCCCATTGAAATCAATGGATGACTGCGGATTGGCTGATTGAGCCATTCTCACAGCTCCCTGCCTTCTCATCCTGCTGCAGCCACAGCCCACACACAAGCCAACATGGCAGGCACCGAAAGAGCGCTTTGTACACTGTAGCGCTCGGACCATCATCTTCCTCCTCACAGACACTACTAGGGGCATTTACAATCGAGGGTCCGTCTGCGTCACAGTAACTGCACTTTGGTGTATCCAACCCACACTGTATCCGACCTGCACTATAACCTGCATTGTATCCGACCCGCACTATGGGGGTCATTCCGAGTTGTTCGCTCGCTAGCAGATTTTAGCAGCATTGCACACGCTAGGCCGCCGCCCTCTGGGAGTGTATCTTAGCTTAGCAGAATTGCGAATGAAAGATTAGCAGAATTGCGAATAGAAAATTCTTAGCAGTTTCTGAGTAGCTCGAGACTTACTCCTACACTGCGATCAGCTCAGCCCGTTTCGTTCCTGGTTTGACGTCACAAACACGCCCTGCGTTCGGCCAGCCACTCCCCCGTTTCTCCAGACACTCCCGCGTTTTATCCTGGCACGCCTGCGTTTTTCCGCACACTCCCAGAAAACGGTCAGTTTCTGCCCAGAAACACCCACTTCCTGTCAATCACAGTCCGAACACTTCAACGATGAAAATTCTTCATTCGGACGTGAGTAAATCTATTAAGTTTTGAGCTAAAATACTTAGCGCATGCGCCCTGCGTACCATGCGCATGCGCATTTTCGCCTTAATCGCTCTGTTGCGAAAATCAGCAATGAGCGAACAACTCGGAATAACCCCCTATATACAACCCACCCTGTATCTGACCAGCACTGTGACCCACACTGTATCCGACCTGCACTGTAACCTGCACTGTATCTAACCTGCACTGTATCCGACCTACACTGTATCCGACATGTGAAGTAATCTGCACTGTATGCAACCTGCACTGTATCCGACCTGCACTGTATCCAACCTGCACTGTATCTGACCCACACTGAATCCGATCCACACTCTAACTGCACTGCATACAAACTGCATTGTATCCGACCCACACTGTATCTGACCTGCACTATAACCTGCACTGTATCCGACCCGCACTATGGCCTTCATTCCAAGTTGTTCGCTCGGTAATTTTCTTCGCATCGCAGCGATTTTCCGCTAATTGCGCATGCGCAATGTTCGCACTGCGACTGCGCCAAGTAAATTTGCTATGCAGTTAGGTATTTTACTCACGGCATTACAAGGTTTTTTCTTCGTTCTGCTGATCGTAGTGTGATTGACAGGAAGTGGGTGTTTCTGGGCGGAAACTGGCCGTTTTATGGGTGTGTGTGAAAAAACGCTGCCGTTTCTGGGAAAAACGCGGGAGTGTCTGAAGAAACGGGGGAGTGTCTGGGGGAACGCTGGGTGTGTTTGTGACGTCAAACCAGGAACGAAACTGACTGAACTGATCGCAGTTGCCGAGTAAGTCTGGAGCTACTCAGAAACTGCTAAGAAGTGTCTATTCGCAATTCTGCTAATCTTTCGTTCGCAATTTTACTATGCTAAGATTCACTCCCAGTAGGCGGCGGCTTAGCGTGTGCAAAGCTGCTAAAAGCAGCTTGCGAGCGAACAACTCGGAATGACCACCTATATATAACCCACCCTGTATCTGACCAGCACTGTGACCAACACTGTATCCGACCTGCACTGTAACCTGCACTGTATCTGACCTGCACTGTATCCGACCTACACTGTATCCGACATGTGAAGTAATCTGCACTGTATCCAACCTGCACTGTATCCAACCTGCACTGTATCTGACCCACACTGTATCCGATCCACACTCTAACCTGCACTGCATCCAAACTGCACTGTATCCGACCCACACTGTATCTAACCTGCACTGTATCCGACCTGCACTGTATCTGATCTGCAATATATCATACTTGAACTGTAACCTGCACTGTATCCTACCTGCACTGTAACCTGCACTGTATACAATCCACACTGTATCCAACACACACTCTGGGGGTTATTCAGAGATGAATGGCAGATCTGCGTTCATCTCCGCACATGCCGGGAGCCTCCCAGCACAGGGTAAGTCTGCCTAGCATGTGTGAGGCCGCCTTCCGATGAGTCCGCAATTTGATTGTGGAGGCATCGCATCTAAGGTTGACTCCTTGCAGCACAGCCTGGCTACGCTGTCAGGCGGTCGGCGGGCATCTTTTTTCCAGACACCTACCGTTTGGTACGCCCAACCCCCCTAATGCCGCAATGAAGCCTCTTTGATGCTGTCAATCACACTGCGGCCACATCCTTCCTGTATGCATTGCGCGGCTGCGTCCTTCTCTGAATTAGGCCCTATATACTACCCGCACTGTATCCATCCTGCACAGTATCCGACCTGCGCTATATCTGACCTGCACAGTAGTGTATCTAGAAATTTTGCGTCCCCCCATAGCCATTTGAAAAGTAAAGAATTTGCGCGCACCAAAAAAGGGGGTGTAGCCTCTCTTATAATTTAATCCTTATAATTATATAGTCAGTAGAGGGGTGAGCTTTTGTGGCGTGGAGCTCCTTGGATTACTCTGGCTCTGCCACTTTGGGACATCACTAACTTACATTTATTTCTAACTCCTATATCACCCTGTGTTTGTTTTTGATTTATGTAGCATTTTTCACACATCTTTTACACTTGTAACATTGGGGGTAATTCAGATCTGATCCCTGGGCAGCGATTTTTGCAGCCCTGCGATCAGATAGTCACCACCTACAAGGGGAGTGTATTTTAGCTGTGTAAGTTTGCGATCGCATGTGTGGCAAAGCTGCACAAACTGATTTTGTGCAGTCTCTGCGCAGCCCAGGATTTACTCAGCCACTGTGATCACATAAGCCTGTTCAGACACCCTCCCTTCAAGCGCATGAACACGCCTGCATTTTTCCTGACACTCCCTGAAAACGTTCAGTTGCCACCTACAAATGCCCTCTTCCTGTCAATATTCTTGCGATCACCCATCGCTGACCGATGGTCCGTCATGCCTGCGCAGTACAGACCTGATCGCCCGCTGTGCGATAACGCACAGCAGCGATCAGGTCTTAATTACCCCCATTGATCAGCCAATCTCACCTTCTTACACTCTGACACTTTACTGCTGTCCTCTTTCTAATACTCAGAAGCTACGCATGTGTGTCCCATTCATTCCCGGAAGTAAAATTCTGCACTGTAAGCGACACGAGGCAAAAATTTCTGCAGAGCTGCTTTGGAAATTTTTACTAATTTATTATCCAATATTTATCACCAGTTTTGAAACTCTAGGCTTAGTGATGAAAAAACAGGATTTTAATACCTACTGGTAAATCCTTTTCTCCTAGTCCATAGAGGATGCTGGGGTCCACTTCAGTACCATGGGGTATAGACGGTTCCGCAGGAGCCATGGGCACTTTAAGACTTTTCATGGGTGTGAACTGGCTCCTCCCTCTATGCCCCTCCTCCAGACCTCAGTATAGGAACTGTGCCCAGGGAGACGGACATTTAGAGGAAAGTATTTACTTTTAATTTAACGGTGAGATTCATACCAGCTCACACCTCAACCATGCCGCACAACATGGCATTCAACATAACACATGCCAACGGGCATGAACAATTTGCAGCAACATGCTGAAAAATAACCGTAAAACAACACTTGTGTAACTACAAAATAACAACTGCAGGTAAAGTACGCACTGGGTCGGGCGCCCAGCATCCTCTACGGACTAGGAGAAAAGGATTTACCGGTAGGTATTAAAATT
This sequence comes from Pseudophryne corroboree, assembly GCF_028390025.1. NCBI lineage: Eukaryota > Metazoa > Chordata > Amphibia > Anura > Myobatrachidae > Pseudophryne > Pseudophryne corroboree. The sequence goes on along the minus strand of NC_086444.1, from coordinate 854,420,791 downwards.
AGAGATGAGCGGGTTCGGTTTCTTTGAATCCGAACCCGCACGAACTTCACTTTTTTTTTCACGGGTCCGAGCGACTCGGATCTTCCCGCCTTGCTCGGTTAACCCGAGCGCGCCCGAACGTCATCATGACGCTGTCGGATTCTCGCGAGACTCGGATTCTATATAAGGAGCCGCGCGTCGCCGCCATTTTCACACGTGCATTGAGATTGATAGGGAGAGGACGTGGCTGGCGTCCTCTCCATTAGAATAGATTAGAAGAGAGAGAGAGAGAGAGAGATTGTGCAGACAGAGTTTACCACAGTGACCAGTGCAGTTGTTGTTAAGTTAACTTTTATTTAATATATCCGTTCTCTGCTATATCCGTTCTCTGCCTGAAAAAAACGATACACAGCAGTCACACAGTGTGACTCAGTCTGTGTGCACTCAGCTCAGCCCAGTGTGCTGCACATCAATGTATAAAAGCTTATAATAATTGTGGGGGAGACTGGGGAGCACTGCAGGTTGTTATAGCAGGAGCCAGGAGTACATAATATTATATTAATTTAAAATTAAACAGTGCACACTTTTGCTGCAGGAGTGCCACTGCCAGTGTGACTAGTGGTGACCAGTGCCTGACCACCAGTATAGTAGTATATTGTTGTATACTATCTCTTTATCAACCAGTCTATATTAGCAGCAGACACAGTACAGTGCGGTAGTTCACGGCTGTGGCTACCTCTGTGTCGGCAGTCGGCACTCGGCAGGCAGTCCGTCCATCCATAATTGTATAATTATATACCACCTAACCGTGGTATTTTTTTTTCTTTCTTTATACCGTCGTCATAGTCATACTAGTTGTTACGAGTATACTACTATCTCTTTATCAACCAGTGTACAGTGCGGTAGTTCACGGCTGTGGCTACCTCTGTGTCGGCAGTCGGCAGGCAGTCCGTCCATCCATAATTGTATTATTATAATATATACCACCTAACCGTGGTTTTTTTTTCATTCTTTATACCGTCATAGTGTCATACTAGTTGTTACGAGTATACTACTATCTCTTTATCAACCAGTGTACAGTGCGGTAGTTCACGGCTGTGGCTACCTCTGTGTCGGCAGTCGGCAGGCAGTCCGTCCATCCATAATTGTATTATAATATATACCACCTAACCGTGGTTTTTTTTTCATTCTTTATACCGTCATAGTGTCATACTAGTTGTTACGAGTATACTACTATCTCTTTATCAACCAGTGTACAGTGCGGTAGTTCACGGCTGTGGCTACCTCTGTGTCGGCAGTCGGCAGGCAGTCCGTCCATCCATAATTGTATTATAATATATACCACCTAACCGTGTTTTTTTTTTCATTCTTTATACCGTCATAGTCAGTCATACTAGTTGTTACGAGTATACTACTATCTCTTTATCAACCAGTGTACAGTGCGGTAGTTCACGGCTGTGGCTACCTCTGTGTCGGCACTCGGCAGGCAGTCCGTCCATCCATAATTGTATTATAATATATACCACCTAACCGTGGTTTTTTTTTCATTCTTTATACCGTCATAGTGTCATACTAGTTGTTACGAGTATACTACTATCTCTTTATCAACCAGTGTACAGTGCGGTAGTTCACGGCTGTGGCTACCTCTGTGTCGGCAGTCGGCAGGCAGTCCGTCCATCCATAATTGTATTATAATATATACCACCTAACCGTGGTTTTTTTTTCATTCTTTATACCGTCATAGTGTCATACTAGTTGTTACGAGTATACTACTATCTCTTTATCAACCAGTGTACAGTGCAGTAGTTCACGGCTGTGGCTACCTCTGTGTCGGCAGTCGGCAGGCAGTCCGTCCATCCATAATTGTATTATAATATATACCACCTAACCGTGGTTTTTTTTTCATTCTTTATACCGTCATAGTCAGTCATACTAGTTGTTACGAGTATACTACTATCTCTTTATCAACCAGTGTACAGTGCGGTAGTTCACGGCTGTGGCTACCTCTGTGTCGGAACTCGGCAGGCAGTCCGTCCATCCATAATTGTATTACAATATATACCACCTAACCGTGGTTTTTTTTTCATTCTTTATACCGTCATAGTCAGTAATACTAGTTGTTACGAGTATACTACTATCTCTTTATCAACCAGTGTACAGTGCGGTAGTTCACGGCTGTGGCTACCTCTGTGTCGGAACTCGGCAGGCAGTCCGTCCATCCATAATTGTATTACAATATATACCACCTAACCGTGGTTTTTTTTTCATTCTTTATACCGTCATAGTCAGTCATACTAGTTGTTACGAGTATACTACTATCTCTTTATCAACCAGTGTACAGTGCGGTAGTTCACGGCTGTGGCTACCTCTGTGTCGGAACTCGGCAGGCAGTCCGTCCATCCATAATTGTATTATTATAATATATACCACCTAACCGTGGTTTTTTTTTCATTCTTTATACCGTCATAGTGTCATACTAGTTGTTACGAGTATACTACTATCTCTTTATCAACCAGTGTACAGTGCGGTAGTTCACGGCTGTGGCTACCTCTGTGTCGGCAGTCGGCAGGCAGTCCGTCCATCCATAATTGTATTATAATATATACCACCTAACCGTGGTTTTTTTTTCATTCTTTATACCGTCATAGTCAGTCATACTAGTTGTTACGAGTATACTACTATCTCTTTATCAACCAGTGTACAGTGCGGTAGTTCACGGCTGTGGCTACCTCTGTGTCGGAACTCGGCAGGCAGTCCGTCCATCCATAATTGTATTACAATATATACCACCTAACCGTGGTTTTTTTTTCATTCTTTATACCGTCATAGTCAGTCATACTAGTTGTTACGAGTATACTACTATCTCTTTATCAACCAGTGTACAGTGCGGTAGTTCACGGCTGTGGCTACCTCTGTGTCGGAACTCGGCAGGCAGTCCGTCCATCCATAATTGTATTATTATAATATATACCACCTAACCGTGGTTTTTTTTTCATTCTTTATACCGTCATAGTGTCATACTAGTTGTTACGAGTATACTACTATCTCTTTATCAACCAGTGTACAGTGCGGTAGTTCACGGCTGTGGCTACCTCTGTGTCGGCAGTCGGCAGGCAGTCCGTCCATCCATAATTGTATTATAATATATACCACCTAACCGTGGTTTTTTTTTCATTCTTTATACCGTCATAGTCAGTCATACTAGTTGTTACGAGTATACTACTATCTCTTTATCAACCAGTGTACAGTGCGGTAGTTCACGGCTGTGGCTACCTCTGTGTCGGAACTCGGCAGGCAGTCCGTCCATCCATAATTGTATTACAATATATACCACCTAACCGTGGTTTTTTTTTCATTCTTTATACCGTCATAGTCAGTCATACTAGTTGTTACGAGTATACTACTATCTCTTTATCAACCAGTGTACAGTGCGGTAGTTCACGGCTGTGGCTACCTCTGTGTCGGCACTCGGCAGGCAGTCCGTCCATCCATAATTGTATTACAATATATACCACCTAACCGTGGTTTTTTTATACCACCTAACCGTGGCAGTCCGTCCATAATTGTATACTAGTATCCAATCCATCCATCTCCATTGTTTACCTGAGGTGCCTTTTAGTTCTGCCTATAAAATATGGAGAACAAAAAAGTTGAGGTTCCAAAATTAGGGAAAGATCAAGATCCACTTCCACCTCGTGCTGAAGCTGCTGCCACTAGTCATGGCCGAGACGATGAAATGCCAGCAACGTCGTCTGCCAAGGCCGATGCCCAATGTCATAGTACAGAGCATGTCAAATCCAAAACACCAAATATCAGAAAAAAAAGGACTCCAAAACCTAAAATAAAATTGTCGGAGGAGAAGCGTAAACTTGCCAATATGCCATTTACCACACGGAGTGGCAAGGAACGGCTGAGGCCCTGGCCTATGTTCATGGCTAGTGGTTCAGCTTCACATGAGGATGGAAGCACTCAGCCTCTCGCTAGAAAACTGAAAAGACTCAAGCTGGCAAAAGCACCGCAAAGAACTGTGCGTTCTTTGAAATCCCAAATCCACAAGGAGAGTCCAATTGTGTCGTTTGCGATGCCTGACCTTCCCAACACTGGACGTGAAGAGCATGCGCCTTCCACTATTTGCATGCCCCCTGCAAGTGCTGGAAGGAGCACCCGCAGTCCAGTTCCTGATAGTCAGATTGAAGATGTCAGTGTTGAAGTACACCAGGATGAGGAGGATATGGGTGTTGCTGGCGCTGGGGAGGAAATTGACCAGAAGGATTCTGATGGTGAGGTGGTTTGTTTAAGTCAGGCACCCGGGGAGACACCTGTTGTCCGTGGGAGGAATATGGCCGTTGACATGCCAGGTGAAAATACCAAAAAAATCAGCTCTTCGGTGTGGAGGTATTTCACCAGAAATGCGGACAACAGGTGTCAAGCCGTGTGTTCCCTTTGTCAAGCTGTAATAAGTAGGGGTAAGGACGTTAACCACCTCGGAACATCCTCCCTTATACGTCACCTGCAGCGCATTCATAATAAGTCAGTGACAAGTTCAAAAACTTTGGGTGACAGCGGAAGCAGTCCACTGACCAGTAAATCCCTTCCTCTTGTAACCAAGCTCACGCAAACCACCCCACCAACTCCCTCAGTGTCAATTTCCTCCTTCCCCAGGAATGCCAATAGTCCTGCAGGCCATGTCACTGGCAAGTCTGACGAGTCCTCTCCTGCCTGGGATTCCTCCGATGCATCCTTGCGTGTAACGCCTACTGCTGCTGGCGCTGCTGTTGTTGCCGCTGGGAGTCGATGGTCATCCCAGAGGGGAAGTCGTAAGCCCACTTGTACTACTTCCAGTAAGCAATTGACTGTTCAACAGTCCTTTGCGAGGAAGATGAAATATCACAGCAGTCATCCTACTGCAAAGCGGATAACTGAGTCCTTGACAACTATGTTGGTGTTAGACGTGCGTCCGGTATCCGCCGTTAGTTCACAGGGAACTAGACAATTTATTGAGGCAGTGTGCCCCCGTTACCAAATACCATCTAGGTTCCACTTCTCTAGGCAGGCGATACCGAGAATGTACACGGACGTCAGAAAAAAACTCACCAGTGTCCTAAAAAATGCAGTTGTACCCAATGTCCACTTAACCACGGACATGTGGACAAGTGGAGCAGGGCAGGGTCAGGACTATATGACTGTGACAGCCCACTGGGTAGATGTATGGACTCCCGCCGCAAGAACAGCAGCGGCGGCACCAGTAGCAGCATCTCGCAAACGCCAACTCTTTCCTAGGCAGGCTACGCTTTGTATCACCGCTTTCCAGAATACGCACACAGCTGAAAACCTCTTACGGCAACTGAGGAAGATCATCGCGGAATGGCTTACCCCAATTGGACTCTCCTGTGGATTTGTGGCATCGGACAACGCCAGCAATATTGTGTGTGCATTAAATATGGGCAAATTCCAGCACGTCCCATGTTTTGCACATACCTTGAATTTGGTGGTGCAGAATTTTTAAAAAAACGACAGGGGCGTGCAAGAGATGCTGTCGGTGGCCAGAAAAATTGCGGGACACTTTCGGCGTACAGGCACCACGTACAGAAGACTGGAGCACCACCAAAAACTACTGAACCTGCCCTGCCATCATCTGAAGCAAGAAGTGGTAACGAGGTGGAATTCAACCCTCTATATGCTTCAGAGGTTGGAGGAGCAGCAAAAGGCCATTCAAGCCTATACAATTGAGCACGATATAGGAGATGGAATGCACCTGTCTCAAGTGCAGTGGAGAATGATTTCAACGTTGTGCAAGGTTCTGATGCCCTTTGAACTTGCCACACGTGAAGTCAGTTCAGACACTGCCAGCCTGAGTCAGGTCATTCCCCTCATCAGGCTTTTGCAGAAGAAGCTGGAGGCATTGAAGAAGGAGCTAAAAGGAAGCGATTCCGCTAGGCATGTGGGACTTGTGGATGCAGCCCTTAATTCGCTTAACAAGGATTCACGGGTGGTCAATCTGTTGAAATCAGAGCACTACATTTTGGCCACCGTGCTCGATCCTAGATTTAAAGCCTACCTTGGATCTCTCTTTCCGGCAGACACAGGTCTGCTGGGGTTGAAAGACCTGCTGGTGACAAAATTGTCAAGTCAAGCGGAACGCGACCTGTCAACATCTCCTCCTTCACATTCTCCCGCAACTGGGGGTGCGAGGAAAAGGCTCAGAATTCCGAGCCCACCCGCTGGCGGTGATGCAGGGCAGTCTGGAGCGACTGCTGATGCTGACATCTGGTCCGGACTGAAGGACCTGACAACGATTACGGACATGTCGTCTACTGTCACTGCATATGATTCTCTCAACATTGATAGAATGGTGGAGGATTATATGAGTGACCGCATCCAAGTAGGCACGTCACACAGTCCGTACTTATACTGGCAGGAAAAAGAGGCAATTTGGAGGCCCTTGCACAAACTGGCTTTATTCTACCTAAGTTGCCCTCCCACAAGTGTGTACTCCGAAAGAGTGTTTAGTGCCGCCGCTCACCTTGTCAGCAATCGGCGTACGAGGTTACATCCAGAAAATGTGGAGAAGATGATGTTCATTAAAATGAATTATAATCAATTCCTCCGCGGAGACATTGACCAGCAGCAATTGCCTCCACAAAGTACACAGGGAGCTGAGATGGTGGATTCCAGTGGGGACGAATTGATAATCTGTGAGGAGGGGGATGTACACGGTGATATATCGGAGGGTGAAGATGAGGTGGAGATCTTGCCTCTGTAGAGCCAGTTTGTGCAAGGAGAGATTAATTGCTTCTTTTTTGGGGGGGGTCCAAACCAACCCGTCATATCAGTCACAGTCGTGTGGCAGACCCTGTCACTGAAATGATGGGTTGGTTAAAGTGTGCATGTCCTGTTTTGTTTATACAACATAAGGGTGGGTGGGAGGGCCCAAGGATAATTCCATCTTGCACCTCTTTTTTCTTTTCTTTTTCTTTGCATCATGTGCTGATTGGGGAGGGTTTTTTGGAAGGGACATCCTGCGTGACACTGCAGTGCCACTCCTAGATGGGCCCGGTGTTTGTGTCGGCCACTAGGGTCGCTAATCTTACTCACACAGCTACCTCATTGCGCCTCTTTTTTTCTTTGCGTCATGTGCTGTTTGGGGAGGGTTTTTTGGAAGGGACATCCTGCGTGACACTGCAGTGCCACTCCTAGATGTGCCCGGTGTTTGTGTCGGCCACTAGGGTCGCTAATCTTACTCACACAGTCAGCTACCTCATTGCGCCTCTTTTTTTCTTTGCGTCATGTGCTGTTTGGGGAGGGTTTTTTGGAAGGGCCATCCTGCGTGACACTGCAGTGCCACTCCTAGATGGGCCCGGTGTTTGTGTCGGCCACTAGGGTCGCTAATCTTACTCACACAGCTACCTCATTGCGCCTCTTTTTTTCTTTGCGTCATGTGCTGTTTGGGGAGGGTTTTTTGGAAGGGACATCCTGCGTGACACTGCAGTGCCACTCCTAGATGGGCCCGGTGTTTGTGTCGGCCACTAGGGTCGCTTATCTTACTCACACAGCGACCTCGGTGCAAATTTTAGGACTAAAAATAATATTGTGAGGTGTGAGGTATTCAGAATAGACTGAAAATGAGTGTAAATTATGGTTTTTGAGGTTAATAATACTTTGGGATCAAAATGACCCCCAAATTCTATGATTTAAGCTGTTTTTTAGTGTTTTTGGAAAAAAACACCCGAATCCAAAACACACCCGAATCCGACAAAAATAATTCGGTGAGGTTTTGCCAAAACGCGTTCGAACCCAAAACACGGCCGCGGAACCGAACCCAAAACCAAAACACAAAACCCGAAAAATTTCAGGCGCTCATCTCTAATTAAAATCCTGTTTTCTCATATGTCCTAGAGGATGCTGGGGTCCACTTCAGTACCATGGGGTTATACCAAAGCTCCAGTACGGGCGGGAGAGTGCGGATGACCATGCAGCACCGATTGACCAAATTTGAGGTCCTCATCGGCCAAGGTGTCAAACTTGTAAAACTTTGTAAACGTGTTTGCCCCTGACCAAGTAGCTGCTCTGCAAAGTTGTAATGCCGAGACCCCCTGGGCAGCCGCCCAGGATGAGCCCACTTTACCGACTTCGGTATTGGCAATCCTGCCGTGGAATGAGCGTGCTGAATCGTCCCTCTGATCCAGCGCGCAATGGTCTGCTTAGAAGCAGGACACCCAATCTTGTTGGGAGCATACAGGACAAACAGAGCCTCTGTTTTCCGTATCCGAGCTGTTCTTGCGACCTAAATTTTCAAAGATCTAACCACATCAAGAAACTTTGATGCAGTGAAGGTGTCAGTAGCCACTGGCACCACAATAGGCTGGTTTATATGAAAAGATGAAACCACCTTTGGAAGAAATTGTTGGCGAGTTCTCAACTCTGCCCTATTTTCATGGAAGACCAGGTAAGGGCTCTTGTGAGACAAGGCCCCCAATTCAGACACCCGCCTTGCGGATGCCAAGGCCAAGAGCATCACTACTTTCCAAGTGAGAAACTTAAATTCTATCTCCTGCAGAGGTTCAAACCAATCTGATTGAAGGAACTGCAACACCACATTAAGGTCCCAAGGTGCCACCGGAGGCACAAATGGAGGTTGGATGTGCAGCACCCCTTTCACGAACGTCTGAACTTCTGAAAGGGAGGCCAATTGTTTTTGAAAGAAAACTGACAAGGCCGAAATCCGGACCTTGATTGTACCCAATCTTAGGCCCGCATCCACACCTGCCTGTAGAAAATGGAGAAATCGCCCTAACTGAAACTCTTCCGTAGGAGCCTTCTTGTATTCACACCAAGACACATATTTTCTCCAAATACATGGTAATGTTTAGACGTTACTCCTTTCCTGGCCTGAATAAGAGTGGGAATGACTTCCTTGGGAATACCCTTTCGGGTTAGGATCCGGCGCTCCACAGCCATGCCATCAAACGTAGCCACGGTAAGTCTTGATACACGCACGGCCCCTGCTGCAGCAGGTCCTCACGAGGAGGAAGAGGCCGAGGATCTTCTATTGCTTGAACCCTTGTTCTTCTTATTATTTTGAGAACTTTTGGTATTAGTGGAGTGTTATGATCCTGATACTCAGGTCAGGGGAGATCTTATACGGTGGGACCTGAGTACCAGGACGTAATGCTGGGAAAGGGAATTGGAATGGGAATAGCCCCTGGCACCCTATCTCCGTTGTCTCACCCGTGCTGTCAGTACACTCTTGCGAGACTATGGTTTCTTGGGCCCATGGCAGCCGCGTTTGAAGGGCGGATTACGTCTGCCCAACTCCGATGCCCCCCCAGGTCTTAATGAGAGACAAAGAGTGAACTGAGACAGGGTGATAACAAGGGGCCCTCTAACTAAACAACAGGGCCAGGGGCTACTGGCAAACCTGAAACTAAAAGTATGCGCGGATTACCGCCAGGGAAAAGAACAACCAAAATATTCCACTTGTCCACTCTCCTACACGGCACCGCCGAGTACCGGAGAGGACTATGGAAGCGGAAACCTCCGCAAATGCACCAGTACAATGAAACAATACTAAATTGGCCTAGGCCGCAACATGCGGCAGGCTGCCACTCACGAAACCAAGAGAGAACCTCAATCGACTGCCACAGGTAACTTTGGACCAATAGAACTCCTTGGGACCAGGTGACTAACTCCAAGATTCAGGAACTCAGAGAACTGGAGGGACCGGACACAGCTAACCAGGAACAGACGTTCACCAAACATGAGCAGCATGCAGGAAGCTATCACCGGCGTCTGTGTGAGGCACTGAGGAGGCATTTAACAGGGAACCCTCCAATCAGAGTACAGAACCTAATTACAATAAATGTCGTGCAGCTGCCTTGCTGCACGACCAGAGAAACATGTGTGAACACTTCAATAATCAACCCTGTAATGGGGAACGCGGTCCGCCTGTGGCGTCCCCGTTGCTAAGGTCCTGGCGGCTCGCCATGCCCGGCGTCCTAACGTTGCTAGGGACCCGGCGGCTCAGCGCGCACGGCGTCCTAGCATTGCTAGAGACCTGGCGGCTCAGCGCGTACGGCGTCTCTAGTTGCTAGGCGCCGGGCAAGGAGGAAGCCCCTGACAATGCTAAATTCCTTTGTCGTATAAACAACCCTTTATGAAGCTAAGAACACTGTACGCTGTTTACTTAAGAAGTACCGTAATGATACGCTATCTGCGTAACGATCGCTCAGCCGTAGGCGAGACGCTCAAGCGTCACGTTCGCTCGCGGCCCAGTGATCACAGGACACGTTATTGGTTATGTCTAGGGGAATGATTCGCTGTAGCTTAGCGTACGCTCGAGACCACGAGGAGGTCACCAGCGATGCAGACGCTCACAACACTATACCTTTATGATAAAACCTTATACCAATGAAATACACTGAATACCTTAATGTGAGTACAGGGTGTAAGTGCAACCTTGTGTAACCTGACTAACTACAAAGCTGCTTGAGCGTCACCGACGCTCAAGTGAACACTTAACACTATAGGAAATACACAGATGCTGGTTTAGGTTCCAAAGCCTATTAACTGTATTATATCTAATATACTTGTAAAAGGGGATAACAGTACAAATGATACACTACAATATAACAGAGACTTCCTAACCACAGAACTAAACAATAAATACAAAAAAGACAATACTACACTGACCTAAATGCAATACAATACAATACTATCTAATACAATACAATACTAGCCTAGTCTAGGGGAGATATGAGAGAACAGAACAGAGAGAGAGAGAGAGAGAGAGAGAGAGATGAGATGAGAGAAATTGGCTCACAGAAAGACAATGATTACGGAGAGAAACTTACGCACAAAGGGTATGATCGCCTGCGCCTCGATATCCAGCTCCCGGCTATCAGCAGATAACCGTTGATGAGAGAGTGAGAGCTGGATGTGGTCGGCCTGCCTATTTATGCCCCACACACAATGCAATCTCCTGGTCCTACAATCCCATTGTCCATTGGCCGAAGGAATTCGGCCCTGCATCATAACAAAAGGTCATAGGGTGATTCATACAGGTGGGCTGTGACGATTTCCAACAGCTCAGGTGGGTGGGAAACTAGGTTTCCCGCCGCATACCTGAGTATGTGTAAATAATAGAAATGGACATAAACTTCTTATGTCCATAACTATTCGCACGAGCGATTAATACGCTCCAAACCAACACCGGAATATTGCTAATTAAATACTCTTCCGATGGGTACCAAACACTGCTGTATGATTCCTGTTAGACCCTTCGTACGATATAAAGAGGGATTCCTCAGCTCTGGGACATTGTATTTTAACCAAACTTTCAGAATCTATCAAAGGGACCATGATCTATAAACTACATTAATTGTGAAAATATGTAACGAATGAGTCGCACGCTACGACTATATAAACTCTACCGTAAATACGCATACCGCGCCTGCGAGTGCACGCTATTGCGGGTATGCGCCTCCACGGGAGAGCGTACGCACGCGCAGCGCGGACCAGTGTGCGGTGCAAATATGGCAACGTGCATTGAGACATTTTTCTGACTTTGACAGTCCACCCTTTGGCAGTCAATAATAACTGCCACAAAACATTTAAGGAGAAAAATGTAAGTCAGGGGTTAATTGATTTCCATGGTGGGGTAAGGAAGAAGAGAGGAGTAGGTGTGAAAAGGGTATGACCTAGTGAGAAAGTAGAAGCATGTGTGTATGAGTCCATGTTTGGAGGGTCATGTATCATCGTGCCGTACGTGTGGTAAGTCAAGCTTCGAGGTATTGCGAAGTATACATTTGAATTCCTTCTTATCCTGTGGTACAGGTCTGTGGATGGGCTGTCAAACTCTACCGAGCTCATTTCGGCTGTGGTTGTAACAAAATGGGGATGCACATTTTAGTTGATGATACATGAATGGGGGAGGTATGTGGTTGCTGATATCTGTGCCTGTATTCCCTATCGTCTATGTGTGTCGTTACCTGAGGGTTGTAGAGATGAAGATAAAGAACACTTATGGGAAATGCAATGATATTCTATGTCAGGGAAATGTACATCTGTCGTCGAAGTTGTTTTCGGTATCTGTTGAGAGTCGTCTTCTTTGCGCTGTATTGCTCCTTAGGCATGAGCAAATAGCTTTGTCTGAGCCATCAGATTTACAAAAAATGTTGGGCTAGCGTGAGTTTAAAAGTACTAGGGAAACTGGGGATCCATGGCAAAGTTCATCAAGTGTCCATATTTAAAGTTGTCAAATCTTCTTCTTTGGTGCTTGTCTGTTGTCTGTATAGCGTCTCGTCAACTTCCTCGTCCAAGGGGGTCTTTGTATCTTGGAGAAAAGCAGAAAAACAGGTGAAAGAAACGGACCGTATAATCGCATTTTCATCACATTCTGGTTTCTATCATTGGGTCATAAATCAAATCCAGGTTAATTACGGTTTCCTCACTCCTCAAGCTCATCACTTTTGTACTTTGTTTGCACCTCATTAAAGCCTGCCCGCATCTAAATATCAATCCAATCGATATAACGACACCCAAGATACATAGTAGAAACTTTCCAACATCCATTATGACTCCTTGAGCCCAGTCTCCTAAACCGGAGAACCAATTTCGCGGGTTCAACCATGACACCCAACCAGTCAGCTCATTACCTACAGCAGCAAGGGTGAGATTGTGTTTTCGACGAAATTCCCACTTCAATTGGAGAATATCGTCCATCTTTTGGTCTATGACCTCTACCGGATCCTCGGTGCTATTTGTGATATACGTGCAACACTTTATGCCGTACTGTGTTGCCAATGTAACACAATATCCGCCTGTTACTGCTGTAAGATAATTAAGAACCATCCTATGCTGAACTAGTTCTGTTTTGTAAGCTTGAAGTTCTCTTCCAGTGTATCTAAACGTGTCATCATACATTTCAGTGATATTATCTAACAAATTGGCGAGTGCGGAAATGTATCTATAATTCATCACACCTCGAGCGGTGCGAGTGAAATCTAACGCTACCAGAACCTGAATCCCGGTGGATTCATGGATAAGATCAGAGGCCGGATGCTCTAACCTTTCTGACAGTTGTCTTTTAACTCGGTGCTCGTAATGAGTGTGAGTATAAGGAGCTTGGGCACCACGGTGTATGTCCTTCATTTTGTCATGTGTAACAGTCATCACTTCAGGCAATACTTTTCCAATATAACACAATCCTTCAGAGTTTGGGGCAAGCCACTTGTACGCCTTTCTCCCGCATATGAAATATGCGTCATCGGGGAGAACATAAGGGACGGAGAAGGACATGACCATGTTACAAACCTTCCAGGTGAAATCTCCTGACCCTAATTCTTCCAACTGCTTAATGCACGTATCAGTTTGTACGATATGTGCACAGTATCCTGGTGATACCTCTCCAACTCTAGTAATCCTATTTCCTAAGGTATATCGATACCGAAAAGATTTTCCTCTACTGGCTATATGGCGTACGAGCTCTGTATCTGTAGGCATTCTATCTGCTCTGTGTGAAAAGGTCATGGTAAGGTTGCTCCACGACACTTCCCAATTTCCCGGTTTTCTGGGATTGGAGATGTTGAAACATAAGAGGGACCTATCCACATGGTATTGGTGGAGCTTCAAACTAGGAGGGCTGGAGATGTTAAACCTCCGATCCACCGGTCTCCCACCACTTAGCTCAAGTACCTCCCCTAACGTTAAAGGAAATGGTACTAGCCCTGATTTGCTGTGACCCTGAGGTACTTGAGAGCATACCCAACAATCTGTTTGGTTTAACACGTTACCCACTAAGGAGTGATAGTCACTCAATGGATGCCGGTCTATATGGATATTAAAACTAGATTGGCATTTCTTTATGCATCCATCTTCAACCAGATTATCACAGAGCCTACAGATACAATTTTCTTCAGCTAACAATCCATCACAATTTCTTCTATCGGATCGTTTTCTGATACTCGCCTTTGCTTGTTGGTTTGGTTGATCTTGGAAAACTACGCCTCCATCATCATAATCGGAACCCATTCCAGAACCTCTTTCGACCTCTATGGTACTCTCGCCGGAACAGACTGCTCTGGTCAACATCATGGTTAACATCAAAATCCGGATCACAGTCTCTTGGGGCAAGTCCATCTTTGAGGAGGAAATAGAGAAGAATGAGAAGGGGGAAAAATAAATTTTAAGGGAGAGGGGCTGGGAAGTGGAGAAAAACAATAAAAGGGAGAAGGGAGTCGACAACTGCTTTCGGTCTTCAAGGCTCAGGTGCCGCCTCAGTCCTCCTGGAACAGACACTCCAGTGATACAACCTCTACCGTCTGTTCCTTATCACGGGACTTCTCTGGATCGGCAACCTTTTTGCAGTGGGATGAATGGACCCAAGTCTCTCTCTCAGCAACCTTCAATGCTGTGGTGCTAGTCAATAAGACCTGGTATGGTCCTTCCCATCTATCAATAAGACAACCTGAGCGTAGAAAATTTCGTATCATTACATAATCCCCAGGTTCAATGTCATGACAATTACTACCTGGTAAATCAGGAATCACCAACTTCAGATTATCATTTTGACTCCTCAACTGCTTACTCATGTTAATCAAGTACTTTACAGTTACTTCATTGTTACATTTCAAATCATCCTGAGGGTTAATCATGACGTGCGGTTGTCGACCAAACAGAATTTCAAAAGGAGACAGATTAAGAGGGGACCTGGGAGTGGTTCTGATGCTATACAAAACAATGGGTAAAGCTTCTGGCCACGTCAATCCTGTCTCTGCCATTACTTTACTCAATTTATTTTTAATAGTGCTGTTCACTCTTTCGACCTTCGCACTCGCCTGTGGACGGTACGGAGTGTGCAGCTTGCTATCAATACCCATCAACTTACACATTCCTTGAAAGACATCACCTGTAAAATGGGTACCCCTATCACTTTCAATGATTCTAGGGATACCATATCTACATACAAATTCCTGCACAATTTTCTTAGCTGTAAACATAGCGGTATTTGTAGCTGCTGGAAAAGCTTCGACCCAATTCGAGAAAACATCTATACAGACAAGTACATATTTCAAATTTCGACATGGGGGTAATTGAATGAAGTCAATTTGTATTACCTGGAAAGGGCCGCCGGCAGGTGGGATATGGGATGGTTCTGTAGGTATTGCTTTTCCAATATTCTTTCTCAGACAGGTAAGGCATGACATTGCTCTTTTACCCGCATGAGAGGAGAATCCTGGGGCGCACCAGTATGCTCTTACCAATTTGCACATCCCCTCCTTGCCTAGATGAGTCAGCCCGTGAGCTGCTTCAGCCAGACATGGAAGGTATGCCCTGGGGGCCACCGGTTTACCATGTCCATCCGTCCAGAGCCCTGAGGACTCCTGGCCATATCCCTTTGCCTTCCAGACTGCTCTTTCCTGTGTGGAACACAAATTCTGCATCTCACACAACTTTTGTGTGTTGATGGTATTAAATACCATCAGTTGTGTGGTGTCTGTCTGTATGGGGGTAGCAGCTGCAAGCTTTGCGGCTTCGTCTGCTCGGCTGTTACCAAGGGATACTGGGTCTTGGCTATATGTATGTGCTTTACATTTGATAACAGCCACTCTGTCGGGTTCCTGTATCGCTGTTAGAAGCCTTTTTATGTGGGCTGCATGCGCTATCGGTGTACCAGCCGCCGTCATGAAATTTCTGAGCCGCCATAGGGCTCCGAAATCATGGACTACCCCGAACGCGTATCTGGAATCGGTGTAGATATTGGCAGACTTACCCTTAGCCAATTCACATGCTCTGGTTAGGGCGACCAGTTCAGCAACCTGGGCTGAGTGAGGTGGGCCTAGCGGTTCCGCTTCTATGGTGTCTTGGTCATCTACGACTGCGTATCCAGTACACAAGTCTCCCGAGTCTGACTGTCTGTGACAACTACCGTCCGTGTAGAACGTGAGTTCTGCATCTTCCAGTGGATTGTCACTGATGTCAGGCCTTGCGGTAAAATTTTGGGTCAAATATTCCATACAATCATGTGCATCTTCCTTTGCATTAAATCCTCCTTCCCCATCACTCTCACCTTCCACCCTTTGTGCCTGACCAGGCACACCTGGGAGAAATGTTGCAGGGTTTAATGCACTGCATCTCCTTATGGTGATGTTTACTGGGGCCATTAATGCCAATTCCCATCTCGTAAACCTTGCTGATGAGACGTGTCTGGTTTGGGCAGAATTCAATAAGGCAGATACCGCATGCGGTGTATGGATTGTGAGGTTGTGGCCTAGCACGACATCTTCGCTTTTTGTCACTAGCAATGCTATCGCCGCAACGCTACGCAAGCATGTGGGGAGGGATCGCGCTACCGTGTCTAGCTGAGCGCTGTAGTATGCAATTGGCCTGCTGGCATCACCGTGTTTTTGTGTTAGTACACCTGCTGCGCACCCAGCACTTTCTGTTCCGTATAGTTCAAAGGGTTTCCCATAGTCTGGCATACCTAGTGCTGGTGCCTGCGTTAGGCATTGCTTGAGTCTCTCAAATGCTGTTTCGGATTCGTCTGTATGCGAAATCCGATCAGGTTTGTTTGAAGAGACCATTTCCTGCAAAGGTAGCGCCAATATGGAAAACCCTGGGATCCAGTTACGGCAATACCCACACATTCCTAGAAACGTCCTGATCTGTTGTTGGGTTTGTGGCAGTGTCATGTCTCTAATGGCTTGGATTCTATCAGCGGTCAGGTGTCTCAGTCCTTGTGTTAGACAGTGTCCCAAATATTTTACCTTAGCTTGGCATAATTGCAACTTGTCTTTGGAAACCTTGTGACCTGTGTCTGAAAGATGAAACAGGAGCTGTTTCGTATCCTTCAGGGATGCTTCCAATGAATCAGAACACAGTAGTAGATCATCCACGTACTGTATCAACACTGATCCACTCTCCGGTTGGAAAGACTGTAAACAATCATGCAAAGCCTGAGAAAATATACTTGGACTATCTATGAAACCTTGGGGTAATCGAGTCCACGTGTATTGGACTCCTCTGTATGTGAATGCAAACAAATATTGGCTGTCAGGGTGCAGAGGTACCGAAAAGAAAGCGGAGCAGAGGTCAATAACAGTGAAAAATTTGGCAGTGGGAGGAATTTGCATTAGGATGACAGCTGGATTTGGCACTACGGGGAACTGACTCTCAACTATTTTGTTAATCCCCCTTAGATCCTGCACTAGCCTGTAACCCCTCCCCCCACTCTTTTTAACAGGGAAGATGGGACTATTTGCTGTGCTGGACGTTCTTACTAGAATGCTCTGTTGTAGCAAGCGCTCTATTACGGGAAAAACTCCTAGCTCCACCTCTGGCTTCAGAGGATACTGTGGGATTTTTGGAGCTATCCTACCATCTTTTACTTGTACTACTACTGGAGCTACGTTTGCCATTAATCCAGTGTCCTGTCCATCTTTTGTCCAAAGTGACTCTGGTATCTGAGATGTCATCTCTTCTACTTGGGATGGATTCCTATTTGTCATAATGGAATGTGACATTAATTTTGATGGGGAGTCTAACATGTCTCGTACTTCCTGAGCGTGATTCTCAGGGATGTCCAAGAATACACCTTCAGGAGTACAATAAATGACGCAACCCATTTTACATAGTAAGTCTCTTCCCAGGAGATTAGTTGGTGCCGATGCAGCCAGCAAAAAGGAATGCTTGGTATGCAAAGGCCCTATTGTAATCTCGGCTGGTTTGCTAACAGGGTAGTGCTGGACTACTCCTGTTACTCCCATGGCTGGAATTGTCCTACCAGTGGTTCTCATGCCCACTGTCGAATTTATCACTGACTTGGCCGCCCCTGTGTCTACAAGAAAGTTTAAAGTTTTACCAGCTACATTGATTGCAATCTCTGGTTCGCTTCCAAGACTGGCAATCAACTTAACTGGGTGCAGATTACAGGTATGGCCACACCCCTATTGGGTATGCTGACCTCCCTGAATCCCGTTGGCAGCAACTACTTGTGAGGGGGTTAGCTGGGAACTACCAGAGGCATGCCAATCTCTGTTCGGGGGGATATCTTTTTGTTTCCCCTGTATGTGGCTCAAAACTCCGCCTCTGTGGACCCTGCTCCCAATGTCGTGTGTTGTGTTGTTGTCTAGGGGGTTGAAAAGATCTTTGTACATTCTTTGTTCTACATTCTCGTGCAAAGTGTCCCGGTCTGTTACAAGAAAAACATGTTATTACACTTGCCTTACCCACAGGATTCGGTGGTACATACGCAGGCTGCCTTGTGGTCAGCGCCTGTATACTTACGGACATCAACTTATCACTTTGCGACTCCCTGTGCCTAGTGATGTTTCTGTCGTGATCAATAGCAGCCTCTCTCAATGTGGACACTGACAGACCTCGCCAACATGGTTGTGTGGTCTGTACCCTAGCTTTTAATGTTTCTTTCAAACCATCCATCAGTACAGATACTGCTACTTCTCGATGGTTTGGGTTGGTCTTAATGTCTTCTATACCAGTGTACTTTGCCATTTCTAATAGTGCCCGGTGAAAATATTCTGTTGCCGTTTCGGACTCCTTTTGCTTAATGGAAAATATTTTATTCCATTTAACAACGGCTGGGAAATACTCCTTTAGCTGTAAATTTATCCTTTTTACATTATCCTTGTTGTACACGTCTGTAAGCGGTACATCTTTATCCAATGCACAGTCAGCTAAAAATTGAGTTGCGTCAACATTGGAAGGTAAACAAGCTCTTAGCAGTATCTGCCAATCCTTGTTGTTGGGTTCTACAGTGTTACCTAGATCCCTGATGTATTTTTGGCTAGCAACTAAATCCTTCCTGGGGTCAGGAAATTCGGACACTATTGTTCTTATTTCCATTCTGGAAAATGGGGTGTACATGGCAATGTTCCTTATGGGAGTGGCTCCAGACACATCTGTTTTTCCATTGGGAACTGCTATTACCCTTACAGGAGCAATTCTAACAGCCTCCTCATTCTGTATAGATTCTACAACTTGTGGTACAATTGTTTCAGTGTAGTGCATGGTGCCGTACTTACCCGTTGACACGACCTCACCTATCCCTCCGCTAGGGGCTTTCACTAATCTCGTGGGTGTCGCTGTGCCTACTGTGGTCTCTGCTATGGTGGCTGCAAGAGAGAGAGCTGAAATTGTTGCTGAATAGTCTTCTTGATCACACTCCTGAGGAAGGTTCAAAACAGGGTACATCTTGCACGGGTTAATACTTGCATGAGTTATTTGGTTAACATCATTAACATTTACAAGGTTACTAAGAGTTTGTGTTTTACAACCCAGTGCGTTTCTCTCCGCAATCAACTTCTCTCCTGCAATGTATGGTGGAGGAGGAGCTGTGGCTATCAGCTTCCTGACTGCCCCAGATCCTGCCGCCAGAGCCAAACCTCTCTGTATCTCACCTTCCTGGTGCCATAACTGTAAATAATCATGATGTTGAATTCGTCTCTTTGTTGATTTTACGAGACATATCCTCCTCCTTAAATTTTGTAACACTTCTGGACTGAAGCTACCTATTCTTGGGAATTTGTCCCTGTCTTGTACAGTCATTCTCTCCCATTCATCACATAAAACCTCTGTGTGACTACCGTATTTTTCACACATTACATATCGTGCCGACCCAACTGGTCGGTTCTCTGAATCAACCCGAACCGAGGTTGATCGCCCCCTACCTGAACAAATGGCCCCCATAATCTGCAGGCGTTGCTTATTCCTCCTTGGATCTTTATCTCAAGGTTTTCAGCGAACCCTTACAAACAAACCAAGATGTCCTTGGGCAGGCCGGCGGTGGTGGTTTATCAAGTACCCCACTTACTTCTCGCCCACGTTGGCCAGTACTGCAATCACTGTAACCAGAGCTGCTGTACCCAACCTAGGGCCCCTGTGAACCTTTATTTACTGGGGCGCGTTCCCCAGCAAGTATCGGTTGTTGGATAGTTCCTGAGTGACCAGCGAACTTCCCTTCCAAAAATAAAAAATTACACAAATCACGTCAGAATGTACAAATAGCGTTTGTGACCACTTTACTCTAATGGTATTAGGTCAGATTACTAACTACTGCACACAATTACGTGCGGTCCAATCGTTCAGTACACGAGCACTACTTGTCATGTACTGAAAGATCAATGGAATCGATGTTTCCGGCCGCGATTCCTTCAGCAAGAGCTTATGGCCTATATGGGTTCTGCACCAACACCCCAGGCGTTGTGCCACTGGACTTTTATAGCGGACCTCTTTGTCTATTTTAACCTTATGACCTCCTGGTCTTGTTACCTTATGACCTCCTGGTCTTGTTACCTTATGGTCTGCTATACTCTAATGCTCAAATATTATTTAACCAGGGATGCCTCCCTAGCCACCGTATATGTCACTTACACGTGTGTCCCTTGACGAGTACCCGGCTTTCCTTTTGGTTCCACCTTAAAGTTATATAAACTTTTGTATACAAAACACACTCACTCAACACATGTACACTTTTGTTTCTATATCTATTTCTGCGCAGAAATTGTCTTTAGGCCAAAAGTGTTACCAATTAGGAGCAGGATCTGTTAAACTAAATTTCAGATTTTTCCAAAAATAGATTTGCGTTATTTACCGCGTCGCGTTATCTACCGCTGTGCGTTAATTATCGCCTTTGCGCTAATTCTCGCTTTGCGCTAATTCACCTTTTTCGTGACTTGAGCTACGTGGGCGTAACCGGACGCTACGTTGCGTAATGTACGCTGCGTGCGTCTGCCTTTTGGATTGCGTACGCTAGTCTTTGTTAGCGACACGTGTACGCAATGCAAAGATCCACCGTAACACAATATATACTTTTATCAATGTAAATGATCCCTGATCATCTACCGCAATCCACACTGACTGCCTTGTCTCCTAGACAAATCGTGTGTTGTTCTATACTTTAACTATTACCTTTACTATGAAATAACAGCAAATCTCTTTTTAGCACTTTCTATCAACTATAAAAATTGGCAAACAGGAATAGTGATATACGAAATTGAAAAAGAAATGCAGATAAATGTATGCGTGCGTGTATACGCAAGACAGAAGAGAAATAAAACAGTTTTTAAAAGACACAAGCGTTTTGTTCTTACTTCCGGTTCCCGGATTCCTTCAGCACTCTTTATCTAAGCGAAGCAGACGCTTATCCCGTCAGCACTGGGAGACAACCTCCCACCCTTTGCTGGGGGATAATGTCTGCTGATCTACCTAGTGCAGATATGAGAAGGATAGGACGAGTCCCCAATTGACAATGCTAAATTCCTTTGTCGTATAAACAACCCTTTATGAAGCTAAGAACACTGTACGCTGTTTACTTAAGAAGTACCGTAATGATACGCTATCTGCGTAACGATCGCTCAGCCGTAGGCGAGACGCTCAAGCGTCACGTTCGCTCGCGGCCCAGTGATCACAGGACACGTTATTGGTTATGTCTAGGGGAATGATTCGCTGTAGCTTAGCGTACGCTCGAGACCACGAGGAGGTCACCAGCGATGCAGACGCTCACAACACTATACCTTTATGATAAAACCTTATACCAATGAAATACACTGAATACCTTAATGTGAGTACAGGGTGTAAGTGCAACCTTGTGTAACCTGACTAACTACAAAGCTGCTTGAGCGTCACCGACGCTCAAGTGAACACTTAACACTATAGGAAATACACAGATGCTGGTTTAGGTTCCAAAGCCTATTAACTGTATTATATCTAATATACTTGTAAAAGGGGATAACAGTACAAATGATACACTACAATATAACAGAGACTTCCTAACCACAGAACTAAACAATAAATACAAAAAAGACAATACTACACTGACCTAAATGCAATACAATACAATACTATCTAATACAATACAATACTAGCCTAGTCTAGGGGAGATATGAGAGAACAGAACAGAGAGAGAGAGAGAGAGAGAGAGAGAGAGAGATGAGATGAGAGAAATTGGCTCACAGAAAGACAATGATTACGGAGAGAAACTTACGCACAAAGGGTATGATCGCCTGCGCCTCGATATCCAGCTCCCGGCTATCAGCAGATAACCGTTGATGAGAGAGTGAGAGCTGGATGTGGTCGGCCTGCCTATTTATGCCCCACACACAATGCAATCTCCTGGTCCTACAATCCCATTGTCCATTGGCCGAAGGAATTCGGCCCTGCATCATAACAAAAGGTCATAGGGTGATTCATACAGGTGGGCTGTGACGATTTCCAACAGCTCAGGTGGGTGGGAAACTAGGTTTCCCGCCGCATACCTGAGTATGTGTAAATAATAGAAATGGACATAAACTTCTTATGTCCATAACTATTCGCACGAGCGATTAATACGCTCCAAACCAACACCGGAATATTGCTAATTAAATACTCTTCCGATGGGTACCAAACACTGCTGTATGATTCCTGTTAGACCCTTCGTACGATATAAAGAGGGATTCCTCAGCTCTGGGACATTGTATTTTAACCAAACTTTCAGAATCTATCAAAGGGACCATGATCTATAAACTACATTAATTGTGAAAATATGTAACGAATGAGTCGCACGCTACGACTATATAAACTCTACCGTAAATACGCATACCGCGCCTGCGAGTGCACGCTATTGCGGGTATGCGCCTCCACGGGAGAGCGTACGCACGCGCAGCGCGGACCAGTGTGCGGTGCAAATATGGCAACGTGCATTGAGACATTTTTCTGACTTTGACACCCCGGACTGCGGCGCCTAACAGTACCCCCACCTTGAGGAGGGGTCAACGAACCTCTAAAGCCAGGTTTCAGAGGAAATTCTTGAAAGAATAATCTCTTGAGTTTAGGGGCATGTAGATCCTTATCCAGGACCCAAGACCTTTCCTCCGGACCATAGCCTTTCCTGTGAACCAAAAAATAAAGCCGGCCCCGGGAAACTTTTGAATCTAAAACCTTCTCAACCAAGAACTCCTGTTGTCCCTGCACATCCACCGGAGAGCTACCCTGGGGAGACCTCCGAGGAAATCTCCTGGAAGAAAAATACTGTTTCAAAAGGGAACAGTGAAAAGTATTTCCAATTCTGAGAGATCTTGGCAAGCGTAGCCGAAAAGCAACTGGATTGACCTTCTTAATGATAAGGAATGGTCCAATAAATTTGGGTCCCAATCTAGCCGAGGGTTGTTGGAGCTTGATGTTGCGAGTTGACAACCACACCTTATCTCCCACCTTAAAAGTGCAAGGACGTCGGAGCCTATCAGAAAATTCATTTTCTCGGAAGGCAGCTTTTTTCAGGGCAAGGTGCACTCTTCTCCAAATAGTTCTGAGATGGGAGGTTAAGGTCAAGGAGGAGACTGGAGAATGATGGAAAAAAGAGTTGGCTCTAGGATGAAAACCAAAGACTGAAAAGAATGGGGACTCCTTGGTGGAGGAATGACAGGAGTTATTATAAGCAAATTCAGCTAAAGGAATAAATTCAGACCAATCATTCTGGAGTTTGGCCGAATACAAGCGTAAATATTGTTTTAATGACTGGTTGACTCGTTCGGTTTGCCCGTTAGACTGTGGATGGTAACCAGATGTTAAAGACAGTTTCATATTCAATGAGGCACAAAAACGTTTCCAGAATCGTGCGATAAATTGCGGACCCCGATCAGAGACAATATCAGTGGGCAAACCATGGAGCCTGAACACATGGCGGAGGAACAAAACTGCCAACCCTTGAGCAGAGGGTAATCGGGGAAGAGCAATGAAATGAGCCATTTTACTAAAACGGTCCACTACCACCCAAATGACTTGACATCCGGCTGAAAGGGGAAGGTCCACCACGAAATCCATGGATATATGAGACCATGGCCTGAGAGGAACGGCTAAAGGTATGAGTTGCCCGATCGGCAACGAACGAGGGACCTTATGCTGAGCACAAACCTGACAGGAGTGAACAAATTCTTTTACGTCTTTAGAAAGACTAGGCCACCACACTGAGCGAGAGACCAGCTCCAAGGTCTTAGTGATACCTGGATGACCAGAGACCTTGTTGTCATGAAACTCAGCTAAAACAGTGCCTCTCAAAAATTCAGGGACAAAAAGACGACCAGCAGGAGTAAGTCTAGGAGCCTGGTGTTGAAGCTGGTTTAACTGAGTAAATAAATCCTGTGTGAGGCCTGCCCGGATGACTGAAGATGGAACTATGGGGGTAGTAACAGGATTGCTATTGTGAACCGGAAGAAAGCAACGTGACAGGGCATCAGCTTTCGTATTCTTGGAACCAGGCCTGAAGGTGATAATAAACCTGAAACGAGTAAAAAACAATGCCCAACGTGCCTGCCGAGCATTAAGCCGTTTAGCTGACTCAATATATTGCAGATTTTTATGGTCAGTAAATACTGTAATAGTATGCCTAGCTCCCTCCAGCCAATGCCTCCACTCCTCGAAAGCCCATTTTACTGCCAGTAATTCTTGATTACCAACGTCGTAGTTGGATTCTGCGGAGGAGAATTTCCTGGACATGAAGGCACAAGGATGTAACTCCTGAGATTCCGGATCTTCCTGAGAAAGGATAGCGCCCACTCCAACCTCTGAGGCATCAACCTCAACAATAAAGGGGAGCTCCGGATTAGAGTGTCTGAGGACAGGAGCCGAGACAAAGGCCTGCTTCAAGGCCCGAAAGGCAGACTCAGCTTCAGGCGACCAACTGGAAGGATCCGCTCCTTTTTTAGTCAAAGCTACTATAGGAGCGACCAGGTCAGAAAAGGTATGAATGAACCGCCTATAATAATTTGCAAACCCTAAAAAGCGCTGAATTGCTTTTTAAATTAGTGGGTTGCGCCCAATTAGGGATGGCCTGAAGTTTTTTCGGTTCCATAAAAAATCCCTGGGGAGAAATAATATACCCCAAGAAGGACACTTCTGTGATGTGAAAATCACACTTCTCAAGCTTAGCGTATAAATGATTCTCTCGTAATTTTTGAAGAACCTGACGCACCTGGGCAACATGTTGTTCCATAGACTCAGAGTATATCAAAATGTCGTCTAAATAAACGACCACGAACTTCCCAAGGAAGTCACGGAGAACATCGTTGATGAGGTCTTGAAATACCGCAGGAGCACTAGACAGGCCAAACAGCATCACCAGGTATTCATAGTGACCCGACTGAGTGCTGAAAGCCGTCTTCCACTCATCCCCAGATCTTATTCGGATGAGGTTGTAAGCTCCCCTAAGATCGATTTTTGAAAAGATCACGGCGGAGCGTAACTGATCAAAAAGCACTGAAATCAATGGTAAAGGAGAGGTGTTCTTAACAGAAATTTTATTCATAGCCCGAAAATCAATACATGGTCTGAGTGACCCATCTTTTTTCTCAACAAAGAAAAAACCTGCACTCAACGGAGATTTCGAAGGCCTAATAAAGCCTTTTTTCAGGCTTTCCTGAATGTAATTATTCATGGCCGTGGTTTCTGGCCCGGACAGGGCATATAATCTCCCCTTGGGCAAAGTGGCACCCGGTACTAACTCTATCGCACAGTCATAGGACCGATGGGGAGGCAGAATGTCCGCATTGCCTTTGGAGAACACATTGGCAAAATCCTGATATTCTACAGGAATAAGTTCTGGGACGACTGCCGCAACCCGGACTGGATGGGAAATACATTCTTTAACACAAAAAGGACTCCATTGGGAAATCTCCCCAGACCGCCAATCTATGGTGGGATTATGAAAGGCAAGCCAGGGGTGACCCAAAACTACAGGAACTGCCGGACAATGTGTAAGGTAAAATTCTATGTCTTCTGAATGTAAGGCCCCCACTGTCAATAATACTGGAGGTGTGCGGTGAGTAATTATCCCATTGGAAAGCGGACCCCCATCCAAGCTGTGCATGGTAATACGTTTATCCAATGGTATCTGTGGAATGCCTAAAGCCTTAGCCCAAGCTAAGTCCATAAAATTTCCTGCAGCTCCACTGTCGACGAAGGCCGACACCAAAGAACTGAGGCTGCCAAAGGAAATCTTAACAGGAACTAAAAGAGAATCATTTGAGGAGATAAGCTGCAGACCCAAGTGAACCCCCTCACAATTCACTTGGTCAGAGTGTTTCCCGACTTATTCGGGCAGTTACGAGCAATATGTCCTTTACCACCACAATACAAACAAAGACCAGACGTTAATCTTCTGGTTCTTTCCTCTGGGGACAGCCGGGGGAGAGACCCATCTGCATGGGCTCCTCGACGTCCTCAGGAAAGGTATAAACACAAGGATTAGGTCTAAAAGTTGTACCTCTTTCAGCCCTCCGCTCTCGGAGACGACGATCTATTTTAATAGCAAGCTCCATGAGTTTGTCGAGAGTCTCAGGAGCGGGGTACTGAAGGAGACTGTCTTTAATAAGTTCAGACAAACCAAGGCGAAACTGACTGCGCAGGGCCGGGTCATTCCAGCCACAGTCGTTCGACCAACGGCGAAATTCGGTACAATACACCTCTGCTGGATTTTTGCCTTGTTTAAGGGCACGAAGGTGACTCTCAGCTGAAGCCTCTCTATCTGGGTCATCATATAACAGGCCTAAAGATTTTAAAAAGGCGTCTACTGACGACAAGGCAGGATCATCTGTTCTTAACCCAAACGCCCAGGTCTGAGGATCACCCTGGAGCAATGACATAACTATCCCAACCCGCTGAGACTCAGTACCAGAGGAACGAGGCCTTAAACGAAAATAAAGCTTACAAGCTTCCTTGGTTACCCAAAAAACGGTCAGGTAAATGCATTTTTGGTTCTAGGACCACACTCGGGGAGGCTCGCAAAAGATCTTCCTGCGATTTCACCCGAAGAGTAAGGTTCTGAACCATCTGAGTTAGTTCTTGAATTTGGTTGACCAAAAGCTGACCGGGATTCGGCCCTAAAACTGCCGGATTCATGAAGCCGAATTCTAGACTAACCAAAACAAAGAATGGAAAAAATTAAACCCCCTTTTTTTTTTTTTATGTTTTGGGCCGGTGATAATGTTATGATCCTGATACTCAGGTCAGGGGAGATCTTATACGGTGGGACCTGAGTACCAGGACGTAATGCTGGGAAAGGGAAATGGAATGGGAATAGCCCCTGGCACCCTATCTCCGTTGTCTCACCCGTGCTGTCAGTACACTCTTGCGAGACTATGGTTTCTTGGGCCCATGGCAGCCGCGTTTGAAGGGCGGATTACATCTGCCCAACTCCGATGCCCCCTCAGGTCTTAATGAGAGACAAAGAGTGAACTGAGACAGGGTGATAACAAGGGGCCCTCTAACTAAACAACAAGGCCAGGGGCTACTGGCAAACCTGAAACTAAAAGTATGCGCGGATTACCGCCAGGGACAAGAACAACCAAAATATTCCACTTGTCCACTCTCCTACACGGCACCGCCGAGTACCAGAGAGGACTATGGAAGCGGAAACCTCCGCAAATGCACCAGTACAATGAAACAATACTAAATTGGCCTAGGCCGCAACATGCGGCAGGCTGCCACTCACGAAACCAAGAGAGAACCTCAATCGACTGCCACAGGTAACTTTGGACCAGAAGAACTCCTTGGGACCAGGTGACTAACTCCAAGATTCAGGAACTCAGAGAACTGGAGGGACCGGACACAGCTAACCAGGAACAGACGTTCACTAAACATGAGCAGCATGCAGGAAGCTATCACCGGCATCTGTGTGAGGCACTGAGGAAGCATTTAACAGGGAACCCTCCAATCAGAGTACAGAGCCTAATTACAATAAATGTCGTGCAGCTGCCTTGCTGCACGACCAGAGAAACATGTGTGAACACTTCAATAATCAACCCTGCAACGGGGAACGCGGTCCGCCTATGGCGTCCCCGTTGCTAAGGTCCTGGCGGCTTGCCGCGCCCGGCGTCCTAACGTTGCTAGGGACCCGGCGGCTCAGCGCGTACGGCGTCCCTAGTTGCTAGGTGCCGGGCAAGGAGGAAGCCCCGGACCGCAGCGCCTAACAGGAGTGGAGGGAAGTGGAGGGAAGACATATACCGATCGAAACACCCACTGGGTCACCAGTGCATCCACTGCTATTGCTTGAGGGTCTCTCGACCTGGACAATATCTTCTTGTTGAGACGAGATGCCATCATGTCTACTTGAGGAACTCCCCAAAGACTTGTCACCTCTGCGAAGACTTCTTGGTGGAGGCCCCACTCTCCTGGATGGAGATCATGTCTGCTGAGGAAGTCTGCTTCCCAGTTGTCCACTCCCAGAATGAAAATTGCTGACAGAGCTCTTACATGTCTTTCTGCCCAGAGGAGGATCTTTGTCACCTCTGCCATTGCCGCTCTGCTTTTCGTTCCACCTTGACGGTTTATGTATGCGACTGCTGTTACATTGTCCGACTGGATCTGCACGGGTTGATCTTGAAGAAGATGCACCACTTGTAGAAGGCCGTTGTAAATGGCTCTCAATTCCAGAACAGTTATGTGAAGACAGGTTTCCTGACTTGACCATTTTCCTTGGAAGCTTTTTCCCTGTGTGACTGCTCCCCATCCTCGGAGACTTGCATCCGTGGTTACTAGGACCCAGTCCTGAATCCCGAACCTGCGTACCTCTAACAGGTGAGAACTGTGCAGCCACCACAGGAGCAAAATCCTGGTTTTGGAGGACAGGATTATCTTCTGGTGCATGTGTAGGTGGGATCCGGACCAATTGTCCAACAGGTCCCACTGGAATACTCTGGCATGGAATCAGCCAAACTGTATGGCCTCGTAGGCCGCTACCATCTTTCCCAACAACCGAATGCATTGATGGATCGACACTCTTGTTGGTTTCAAAATTTGCTTGACCATTCTCTGGATTTCCAGAGCCTTTTCCACTGGAAGAAATACCCTCTGTACTTCTGTGTCCAGTATCATCCCCAGAAAGGACAATCTTGTTGTCGGTTCCAACTGTGACTATGGATAATTCATGATCCAACCGTGTTGTTGGAGTACTGACAGGGAGAGTGCAATGTTCTGCACCAACCATTCCCTGGATCTCGCTTTTATCAGATCGTCTAAGTAAGGAATTATATTGACTCCTTGTTGTCTAAGGAGGACCATGATCTCTGCCATCACCTTGGTGAATACCCTCGGTGCCATGGAGAGACCGAACGGCAACGTCTGGAACTGGTAATGGCAATCCTGTACTGCGAATCTCAGATACGCTTGATGAGGAGGATAAATGGGAACATGTAAGTAAGCATCTTTTATGTCTACTGATACCATGAAGTCCCCTTCCTCCAGACTGGAAATCACTGCTCTCAGTGATTCCTTCTTGAACTTGAACCTTTTTAGGTAAAGATTCAGAGATTTCAGGTTTAAAATCGGTGTGACCGAGCCGTCCGGCTTCGGAACTACGAAGAGGCTTGAATAAAACCCTTCTCCCTGTTGCGACAAGGGTACCAGTACAATGACTTGATCCTGACATAATTTTTGAATTGCAGCTGATACTACTTCTCTGTCCGGAAGAGAAGCTGGCAAGGTCGATTTGAAAAATCGGCATGGGGGATGTCTTGAAACTCCAGTTTGTATCAATGGGACACTATTTGCAAGACCCATGGGTCCAGGCCCGATTGAACCCAGAGCTGACTGAAAAGTTTCAGACGTGCTCCCACCCGAGCGGAATCCCGCAAGGGAGCCCCAGCATCATGCTGCAGATTTGGCAGAAGCAGGGGTTGATTTCTGCTCCTGCGATCCTGGAGACGCTGTGGACTTCTTTCCTCTTTCCCTCCCTCTACCTGCAAAGAAAGGGTAACCTTTACCCTTTTTGTATCTGTTGGGCCGAAAGGACTGCCTCTGAGAGTGATGTGACTTTTTCACCAGCGCAGGAGCATAAGGCAATAATGTCGACTTACCTGCGGTAGCCGCAGAGACTGAAGCATCCAGCCCATCTCCAAACAAGGCCTCACCTTTATACGGGAGAGCCTCCATATTTCTTTTGGAATCTGCGTCAGCATTCCATTGGCGAATCCACAATGCCTTCGAGCTGAGACTGCCATGGTAGCAGCTTTTGAACCCAAGAGCCCAATAGCTTTCATGGCTTCTAGCATGTATGCAGCAGCGTCTTTGATATGACCTAACATTAGGAGTATCTCGTCTCTATCTATTGTGTCAATTTCAGATGACAAATTGTCCGACCATTTCTCGATAACACTACTCACCCACGCACAAGCAATGGTGGGCCTGAGTAGCATACCATTGGCCACATAAATAGATTTTAACGTAGTCTCTAACTTGCAGTCTGCCGGCTCCTTTAGTGAAGCCGTCTCAGGTGCAGGAAGAATCACCTTTTTAGTTAATCATGACAGAGCACTGTCTAAAACTGGGGGTGACTCCCATCTTTTCCTGTCCTCTGCCGGGAAAGGATAAGCAACCTGAATTCTTTTGGGAATCTTAAACTTCTTTTCAGGGTTTGCTCAAACTCCCTCAAAGAGAGTATTTAGTTTGTGAGAAGGAGTAGAAGTTACATTGAATTTCTTTTCCTTATAAAAATAAGCCTTCTCCTGAGGTAAAGGAGGGGCTTCCGTAACTTCCAAGACCTCCTTTATAGCAACAATCATGTATTGAATGCTTTTTGCCAATTTAGGATCTATTCCCCTGGAATCACTATTGTCGACACAGGAATCAGAGTCCGTGTCGGTATCAGTTTGTACAATTTGAGCAAAAGGTCTCTTATGTGACCCAGAGGGGTCTCCTGTGGATGAAAAGGCAGAACTATGAAAAATCACATCTTCCACTGATTTTCTACAGTTTTCTGCATGAGACTCAGCCTAATCCAATCTCTTACTGATATGATTCACACTATCATGTAATTCTTTCACCTATTCAGGCTCATGGTGTGCCGGCAGCGCCACCACATTACAACTCTGTGTCCCTAAAATGGCTCCCTCAGGGGAAGAGCTCCCTGCCTCAGACTTGTCACACACGTGCACAACCACACCACAGACACTCCGGGGCTTATAGGGGACAGACCCACAGTAAAATCTGTCAGAAGGACACAGATAGGATTTGCCAGTTTACAACCCAGCGCCAGTTATAAATATCCTGTGAAATACAAAATGCCCACAGACCTATAGCGCTTTTAAATTGATAAATTCACAATATAGCACCAAATTACACTGTGCCTCCCCTGTTTTGCACCCTGATACTTGGTTCAGAAGTGGAGGATGACCAGCGTTCTTCTCTGCAGCTTGCTAGGAGAGAAAATGGCGCTGAGCAGTGTGCTGGCTGCCTGATGAGGAAGTCCCACCCCCGTAATGGCGCGTTTCCTCTCAGATTTTTTAATACTAATTTTTATACTGGCGGGGGTAGGACTGTGCCTCAGCATCTTATGTCCCATTATCTGCCAGTTTTGAGTAGGTTTCATGCTGCCCAGGGCCCCCCCCCCCCCCCCCACCCCGTGCCCTGCACCCTGCTGTGCCTGTGTTACTGGGTAGCATGGCACGCAGCGTACCCTCCTGCTGCGCAGTACTTTTTAGCCGTCAAGATGAAGATCCTTCTTCTTGTACACTCACCTGTCTTCTGACTTCTGGCTCTGTAAGGGGGTGATGGCGCACTGTGGGAGTGAGCACATAGCCGCAGCTAGCGTTCAGTACCCTTCAGGAGCTAATGGTGTCCTGTCAGCCAGAAGCAGAGCCATGAAACTATTCAGGAAGTTGGTTCCTACTTCTGCCCCCTAAGTCCCACGAAGCAGGGAGACTGTTGCCAGCAGTCCTCCCTGAAAAAAACCCCCCTAACATAAAGTCTTTCAGAGAAACTCAGTAGAGCTCCCCTGGAGTGCATCCAGTCTACCTGGGCACATTTTCTAAACTGAGGTCTGGAGGAGGGGCATAGAGGGAGGAGCCAGTTCACACCATTGAAAAGTCTTAAAGTGCCCATGGCTCATGCAGAACCGTCTATACTCCATGGTACTGAAGTGGACCCCAGCATCCTCTAGGACGTATGAGAAAGGTGTGAAAACCATTTTCAATTACCTGTGGGACCCTGTGTGACACCCCAAATTACTCTTACTTTTAATTAGAGATGAGCGGGTTCGGTGCGTCGAGTTCCGAACCCCCCCCGAACTTCACGTGGTTAATACGGGTCCGAGGCAGCCTCGGTTCTTCCCGCCTAACACGCAAAACCCGAACGGGGGAAAACGTCATTATCCCGCTGTCAGATTCTCGCGAGATTCGGATTCCATGTAAAGAGCCGCGCGTCACCGCCATTTTCACTCGTGCATTGTCGATTGAGGGGAGAGGACGTGGCTATGTTCTCTGCCTGAAAAGCTCAATATCTGTGCTCAGTGTGCTGCATTGTGGTGACCACCAGTATATAATAGTACAGTACAGTAGGCCATTGCTGTATCTTGCAGCTCTGTGTCAGACTCAGTTCTAGTATCCAGATCAGTGCTCAATGTCTGCTGCATTGCTGTGACCAGTATATAATAGTACAGTGCTGCATTGGGGTGACCACCAGTATATAGTAGTACAGTACAGTAGTCCATTTCTGTATCTTGCAGCTACATGTCAGACTCAGTTCTAGTATCCAGATCAGTGCTCAATATCTGCTGCATTGTTGTGACCAGTATATAGTAGTACAGTGCTGAATTGTGGTGACCACCAGTATATAGTAGTACAGTACAGTAGTCCATTGCTGTATCTTGCAGCTCCGTGTCAGACTCAGTTCTAGTATCCAGATCAGTGATCAATATCTGCTGCATTGCTGTGACCAGTATTACAGTGCTGCATTGTGGTGGCCACCAGTATATAGTAGTACAGTACAGTAGTCCATTGCTGTATCTTGCAGCTCTGTGTCAGACTCAGTTCTAGTATCCAGATCAGTGCTAAATATCTGCTGCATTGTTGTGACCAGTATATAGTAGTACAGTGCTGCATTGTGGTGACCACCAGTTTATAGTAGGTACAGTACAGTAGTCCATTGCTGTATCTTGCAGCTCCATGTCAGACTCAGTTCTAGTATCCAGATCAGTGCTCTATATCTGCTGCATTGTTAAGACCAGTATATAGTAGTACAGTGCTGCATTGTGGTGACCACCAGTATTTAGTAGTGATGTGCACCGGAAATTTTTCACATTTTGTGTTTTGGGTTCGGTTCCGCAGCCGTGTTTTGGATTCGGACGCGTTTTGGCAAAACCTCACCGAAAATTTTTTGTCGGATTCGGGTGTGTTTTGGATTCATGGTGTTTTTTTAAAAAAAACCTAAAAAACAGCTTAAATCATAGAATTTTGGGGTCATTTTGATCCCATAGTATTATTAACCCCAATAACCATAATTTCCACACATTTCCAGTCTATTCTGAACACCTCACACCTCACAATATTATTTTTAGTCCTAAAATTTGCACCGAGGTCGCTGGATGGCTAAGCTAAGTGACACAAGTAGCCGACACAAACACCTGGCCCATCTAGGAGTGGCACTGCAGTGTCAGGCAGGATGGCCCTTCAAAAAATACTCCCCAAACAGCACATGATGCAAAGAAAAAAAGAGGCGCACCAAGGTGGCTGTGTGACTAAGCTAAGCGACACAAGTGGCCGACACAAACACCTGGCCCATCTAGGAGTGGCACTGCAGTGTCAATCAAGACAGGATGGCCCTTCCAAAAAATTGTCCCCAAACAGCACATGATGCAAAAGAAAAAAAGAGGTGCACCAAGGTCGCTGTGTGACTAAGCTAAGCGACACAAGTGGCCGACACAAACACCTGGCCCATCTAGGAGTGGCACTGCAGTGTCAATCAAGACATGATGGCCCTTCAAAAAAATTGTCCTCAAACAGCACATGATGCAAAGAAAAAAAGAGGCGCACCAAGGTGGCTGTGTGACTAAGCTAAGCGACACAAGTGGCCGACACAAACACCTGGCCCATCAAGGAGTGGCACTGCAGTGTCAGGCAAGATGGCCCTTCAAAAAATACTCCCCAAACAGCACATGATGCAAAGAAAAAAAGAGGCGCACCAAGGTGGCTGTGTGACTAAGCTAAGCGACACAAGTGGCCGACACAAACACCTGGCCCATCTAGGAGTGGCACTGCAGTGTCAATCAAGACAGGATGGCCCTTCCAAAAAATTGTCCCCAAACAGCACATGATGCAAAAGAAAAAAAGAGGCGCACCAAGGTCGCTGTGTGACTAAGCTAAGCGACACAAGTGGCCGACACAAACACCTGGCCCATCTAGGAGTGGCACTGCAGTGTCAATCAAGACAGGATGGCCCTTCAAAAAAATTGTCCCCAAACAGCACATGATGCAAAGAAAAATGAAAGAAAAAAGAGGTGCAAGATGGAATTGTCCTTGGGCCCTCCCACCCACCCTTATGTTGTATAAACAGGACATGCACACTTTAACGAACCCATCATTTCAGTGACAGGGTCTGCCACACGACTGTGACTGAAATGACTGGTTGGTTTGGGCCCCCATCAAAAAAGAAGCAATCAATCTCTCCTTGCACAAACTGGCTCTACAGAGGCAAGATGTCCACCTCATCATCATCCTCCGATTCCTCACCCCTTTCACTGTGTACATCCCCCTCCTCACAGATTATTAATTCGTCCCCATTGGAATCCACCATCTCAGGTCCCCGTGTACTTTCTGGAGGCAATTGCTGCTGGTGAATGTCTCCACGGAGGAATTGATTATAATTCATTTTACTGAACATCATCTTCTCCACATTTTCTGGAAGTAACCTCGTACGCCGATTGCTGACAAGGTGAGCGGCTGCACTAAACACTCTTTCGGAGTACACACTGGATGGAGGGCAACTTAGGTAGAATAAAGCCAGTTTCGGCAAGGGCCTCCAAATTGCCTCTTTTTCCTGCCAATATACGTACGGACTGTCTGACGTGCCTACTTGAATGCGGTCACTCATATAATCCTCCACCATTCTTTCAATGGTGAGAGAATCATATGCAGTGACAGTAGACGACATGTCAGTAATCGTTGGCAGGTCCTTCAGTCCGGACCAGATGTCAGCACTCGCTCCAGACTGCCCTGCATCACCGCCAGCGGGTGGGCTCGGAATTCTTAGCCTTTTCCTCGCACCCCCAGTTACGGGAGAATGTGAAGGAGGAGATGGTGACGGGTCACGTTCCGCTTGACTTGACAATTTTCTCACCAGCAGGTCTTTGAACCTCTGCAGACTTGTGTCTGCCGGAAAGAGAGATACAACGTAGGTTTTAAATCTAGGATCGAGCACGGTGGCCAAAATGTAGTGCTCTGATTTCAACAGATTGACCACCCGTGAATCCTGGTTAAGCGAATTAAGGGCTCCATCCACAAGTCCCACATGCCTAGCGGAATCGCTCTGTTTTAGCTCCTCCTTCAATGTCTCCAGCGTCTTCTGCAAAAGCCTGATGAGGGGAATGACCTGACTCAGGCTGGCAGTGTCTGAACTGACTTCACGTGTGGCAAGTTCAAAGGGTTGCAGAACCTTGCACAACGTTGAAATCATTCTCCACTGCGCTTGAGTCAGGTGCATTCCATCTCCTTTGCCTATATCGTGGCCAGATGTATAGGCTTGAATGGCCTTTTGCTGCTCCTCCATCCTCTGAAGCATATAGAGGGTTGAATTCCACCTCGTTACCACCTCTTGCTTCAGATGATGGCAGGGCAGGTTGAGGAATGTTTGGTGGTGCTCCAGTCTTCTGTATGCGGTGCCTGAATGCCGAAAGTGGCCCGCAATTCTTCTGGCCACCGACAGCATCTCTTGCACGCCCCTGTCGTTTTTTAAATAATTCTGCACCACCAAATTCAAGGTATGTGCAAAACATGGGACGTGATGGAATTTGCCTAGATGTAATGCACGCACAATATTGCTGGCGTTGTCCGATGTCACAAATCCCCAGGAGAGTCCAATTGGGGTAAGCCATTCTGCGATGATCTTCCTCAGTTGCCGTAAGAGGTTTTCAGCTGTGTGCCTATTCTGGAAATCGGTGATACAAAGCGTAGCCTGCCTAGGAACGAGTTGGCGTTTGCGAGATGCTGCTACTGGTGCCGCCGCTGCTGTTCTTGCTGCGGGAGGCAATACATCTACCCAGTGGGCTGTCACAGTCATATAGTCCTGAGTCTGCCCTGCTCCACTTGTCCACATGTCCGTGGTTAAGTGGACATTGGGTACAACTGCATTTTTTAGGACACTGGTGAGTCTTTTTCTGAGGTCTGTGTACATTTTCGGTATCGCCTGCCTAGAGAAATGGAACCTAGATGGTATTTGGTACCGGGGACACAGTACCTCAATCAAGTCTCTAGTTGGCTCTGAATTAACGATGGATACCGGAACCACGTTTCTCACCGCCCAGGCTGCCAAGGCCTCAGTTATCTGCTTTGCAGCAGGATGACTGCTGTGATATTTCATCTTCCTCGCAAAGGACTGTTGGACAGTCAATTGCTTACTGGAAGTAGTACAAGTGGTCTTCCGACTTCCCCTCTGGGATGACGATCGACTCCCAGCAGCAACAACAGCAGCGCCAGCAGCAGTAGACGTTACACTCAAGGATGCATCGGAGGAATCCCAGGCAGGAGCGGACTCGTCAGACTTGACAGTGACATGGCCTGCAGGACTATTGGCTTTCCTGGGTAATGAGGAAATTGACACTGAGGGAGTTGGTGGTGTGGTTTGCAGGAGCTTGGTTACAAGGGGAAGGGATTTAGTGGTCAGTGGACTGCTTCCGCTGTCACCCAAAGTTTTTGAACTTGTCACTGACTTATGATGAATGCGCTGCAGGTGACGTCTAAGGGAGAATGTTCCGAGGTGGTTAACGTCCTTACCCCTACTTATTACAGCTTGACAAAGGCAACACACGGCTTGACACCTGTTGTCCGCATTTGTGTTGAAATAATT
This sequence comes from Pseudophryne corroboree, assembly GCF_028390025.1. Classification (NCBI taxonomy): domain Eukaryota; kingdom Metazoa; phylum Chordata; class Amphibia; order Anura; family Myobatrachidae; genus Pseudophryne; species Pseudophryne corroboree. Next base: position 854,383,996 of record NC_086444.1, on the reverse strand, counting down.
CCACACCGAAGAGCTGATTTTTTTTGTATTTTGACCAGGCATGTCAAGGGCCATATTCCTTCCATGGACAACAGGTGTCTCCCCGGATGCCTGACTTAAACAAACCACCTCACCATCAGAATCCTCCTTGTCAATTTCCTCCCCAGCGCCAGCAACACCCATATCCTCATCCTGGTGTACTTCAACAGTGACATCTTCAATTTGACTATCAGGAACTGGACTGCGGGTGCTCCTTCCAGCACTTGCAGGGGGCGTGCAAATGGTGGAAGGCGCAAGGTCTTCCCGTCCAGTGTTGGGAAGGTCAGGCATCGCAACCGACACAATTGGACTCTCCTTGGGGATTTGTGATTTTGAAGAACGCACAGTTCTTTGCTGTGCTTTTGCCAGCTTAAGTCTTCTCTTTTTTCTAGCCAGAGGATGAGTGCTACCATCCTCATGTGAAGCTGAACCACTAGCCATGAACATAGGCCAGGGCCTCAGCCGTTCCTTGCCACTCCGTGTCGTAAATGGCATATTGGCAAGTTTACGCTTCTCCTCAGACGCTTTTAATTTTGATTTTTGGGTCATTTTACTGAACTTTTGTGTTTTGGATTTTACATGCTCTCTACTATGACATTGGGCATCGGCCTTGGCAGACGACATTGATGGCATTTCATCGTCTCGGCCATGACTAGTGGCAGCAGCTTCAGCACGAGGTGGAAGTGGATCTTGATCTTTCCCTTTAACCTCCACATTTTTGTTCTCCATTTTTTAATGTGTGGAATTATATGCCAGTATCAATAGCAATGGCCTACTACTATATTTACTGCGCAAAACTAAAATGCACCACAGGTATAGAATGTAGATGGATAGTATACTTAATGGATGACGAGTGACGACACAGAGGTAGGTACACAGCAGTGGCCTACCGTACTGCTATATATAGTATACTGGTGGACACTGTCAGCAAACTGCAAAACTGTCTAAAATGCACCACAGGTATAGAATGTAGATGGATAGTATACTTAATGGATGACGAGTGACGACACAGAGGTAGGTACACAGCAGTGGCCTACCGTACTGCTATATATAGTATACTGGTGGACACTGTCAGCAAACTGCAAAACTGTCTAAAATGCACCACAGGTATAGAATGTAGATGGATAGTATACTTAATGGATGACGAGTGACGACACAGAGGTAGGTACACAGCAGTGGCCTACCGTACTGCTATATATAGTATACTGGTGGACACTGTCAGCAAACTGCTAAACTGTCTAAAATGCACCACAGGTATAGAATGTAGATGGATAGTATACTTAATGGATGACGAGTGACGACACAGAGGTAGGTACACAGCAGTGGCCTACCATACTGCTATATATAGTATACTGGTGGACACTGTCAGCAAACTGCAAAACTGTCTAAAATGCACCACAGGTATAGAATGTAGATGGATAGTATACTTAATTGATGACGAGTGACGACACAGAGGTAGGTACACAGCAGTGGCCTACCGTACTGCTATATATAGTATACTGGTGGACACTGTCAGCAAACTGCAAAATTGTCTAAAATGCACCACAGGTATAGAATGTAGATGGATAGTATACTTAATGGATGACGAGTGACGACACAGAGGTAGGTACACAGCAGTGGCCTACCGTATTGCTATATATAGTATACTGGTGGACACTGTCAGCAAACTGCAAAACTGTCTAAAATGCACCACAGGTATAGAATGTAGATGGATAGTATACTTAATGGATGACGAGTGACGACGCAGAGGTAGGTACACAGCAGTGGCCTACCGTGCTGCTATATATAGTATACTGGTGGACACTGTCAGCAAACTGCAAAACTGTCTAAAATGCACCACAGGTATAGAATGTAGATGGATAGTATACTTAATGGATGACGAGTGACGACACAGAGGTAGGTACACAGCAGTGGCCTACCGTACTGCTATATATAGTATACTGGTGGACACTGTCAGCAAACTGCAAAACTGTCTAAAATGCACCACAGGTATAGAATGTAGATGGATAGTATACTTAATGGATGACGAGTGACGACACAGAGGTAGGTACACAGCAGTGGCCTACCATACTGCTATATATAGTATACTGGTGGACACTGTCAGCAAAACTGTCTAAAATGCACCACAGGTATAGAATGTAGATGGATAGTATACTTAATAGATGACGAGTGACGACACAGAGGTAGGTACACAGCAGTGGCCTACCGTACTGCTATATATAGTATACTGGTGGACACTGTCAGCAAACTGCAAAACTGTCTAAAATGCACCACAGGTATAGAATGTAGATGGATAGTATACTTAATGGATGACGAGTGACGACACAGATGTAGGTACACAGCAGTGGCCTACCGTACTGCTATATATAGTATACTGGTGGACACTGTCAGCAAACTGCAAAACTGTTTAAAATGCACCACAGGTATAGAATGTAGATGGATAGTTTACTTAATGGATGACGAGTGACAACACAGAGGTAGGTACACAGCAGTGGCCTACCGTACTGCTATATATAGTATACTGGTGGACACTGTCAGCAAACTGCAAAACTGTCTAAAATGCACCACAGGTATAGAATGTAGATGGATAGTATACTTAATGGATGACGAGTGACGACACAGAGGTAGGTACACAGCAGTGGCCTACCGTACTGCTATATATAGTATACTGGTGGACACTGTCAGCAAACTGCAAAACTGTCTAAAATGCACCACAGGTATAGAATGTATATGGATAGTATACTTAATGGATGACGAGTGACGACACAGAGGTAGGTACACAGCAGTCGCCTACCGTACTGCTAAATATAGTATACTGGTGGACACTGTCAGCAAACTGCAAAACTGTCTAAAATGCACCACAGGTATAGAATGTAGATGGATAGTATACTTAATGGATGACGAGTGACGACACAGAGGTAGGTACACAGCAGTGGCCTACCGTACTGCTATATATAGTATACTGGTGGACACTGTCAGCAACCTGCAAAACTGTCTAAAATGCACCACAGGTATAGAATGTAGATGGATTGTATACTTAATGGATGACGAGTGACGACACAGAGGTAGGTACACAGCAGTGGCCTACCGTACTGCTATATATAGTATACTGGTGGACACTGTCAGCAAACTGCAAAACTGTCTAAAATGCACCACAGGTATAGAATGTAGATGGATAGTATACTTAATGGATGACGAGTGACGACACAGAGGTAGGTACACAGCAGTGGCCTACCGTACTGCTATATATAGTATACTGGTGGACACTGTCAGCAAACTGCAAAACTGTCTAAAATGCACCACAGGTATAGAATGTAGATGGATAGTATACTTAATGGATGACGAGTGACGACACAGAGGTAGGTACACAGCAGTGGCCTACCGTACTGCTATATATAGTATACTGGTGGACACTGTCAGCAAACTGCTAAACTGTCTAAAATGCACCACAGGTATAGAATGTAGATGGATAGTATACTTAATGGATGACGAGTGACGACACAGAGGTAGGTACACAGCAGTGGCCTACCATACTGCTATATATAGTATACTGGTGGACACTGTCAGCAAACTGCAAAACTGTCTAAAATGCACCACAGGTATAGAATGTAGATGGATAGTATACTTAATTGATGACGAGTGACGACACAGAGGTAGGTACACAGCAGTGGCCTACCGTACTGCTATATATAGTATACTGGTGGACACTGTCAGCAAACTGCAAAATTGTCTAAAATGCACCACAGGTATAGAATGTAGATGGATAGTATACTTAATGGATGACGAGTGACGACACAGATGTAGGTACACAGCAGTGGCCTACCGTACTGCTATATATAGTATACTGGTGGACACTGTCAGCAAACTGCAAAACTGTCTAAAATGCACCACAGGTATAGAATGTAGATGGATAGTATACTTAATGGATGACGAGTGACGACACAGATGTAGGTACACAGCAGTGGCCTACCGTACTGCTATATATAGTATACTGGTGGACACTGTCAGCAAACTGCAAAACTGTTTAAAATGCACCACAGGTATAGAATGTAGATGGATAGTTTACTTAATGGATGACGAGTGACAACACAGAGGTAGGTACACAGCAGTGGCCTACCGTACTGCTATATATAGTATACTGGTGGACACTGTCAGCAAACTGCAAAACTGTCTAAAATGCACCACAGGTATAGAATGTAGATGGATAGTATACTTAATGGATGACGAGTGACGACACAGAGGTAGGTACACAGCAGTGGCCTACCGTACTGCTATATATAGTATACTGGTGGACACTGTCAGCAAACTGCAAAACTGTCTAAAATGCACCACAGGTATAGAATGTATATGGATAGTATACTTAATGGATGACGAGTGACGACACAGAGGTAGGTACACAGCAGTCGCCTACCGTACTGCTATATATAGTATACTGGTGGACACTGTCAGCAACCTGCAAAACTGTCTAAAATGCACCACAGGTATAGAATGTAGATGGATAGTATACTTAATGGATGACGAGTGACGACACAGAGGTAGGTACACAGCAGTGGCCTACCGTACTGCTATATATAGTATACTGGTGGACACTGTCAGCAAACTGCAAAACTGTCTAAAATGCACCACAGGTATAGAATGTAGATGGATAGTATACTTAATGGATGACGAGTGACGACACAGAGGTAGGTACACAGCAGTGGCCTACCGTACTGCTATATATAGTATACTGGTGGACACTGTCAGCAAACTGCAAAACTGTCTAAAATGCACCACAGGTATAGAATGTAGATGGATAGTATACTTAATGGATGACGAGTGACGACACAGAGGTAGGTACACAGCAGTGGCCTACCGTACTGCTATATATAGTATACTGGTGGACACTGTCAGCAAACTGCTAAACTGTCTAAAATGCACCACAGGTATAGAATGTAGATGGATAGTATACTTAATGGATGACGAGTGACGACACAGAGGTAGGTACACAGCAGTGGCCTACCATACTGCTATATATAGTATACTGGTGGACACTGTCAGCAAACTGCAAAACTGTCTAAAATGCACCACAGGTATAGAATGTAGATGGATAGTATACTTAATTGATGACGAGTGACGACACAGAGGTAGGTACACAGCAGTGGCCTACCGTACTGCTATATATAGTATACTGGTGGACACTGTCAGCAAACTGCAAAATTGTCTAAAATGCACCACAGGTATAGAATGTAGATGGATAGTATACTTAATGGATGACGAGTGACGACACAGAGGTAGGTACAAAGCAGTGGCCTACCGTATTGCTATATATAGTATACTGGTGGACACTGTCAGCAAACTGCAAAACTGTCTAAAATGCACCACAGGTATAGAATGTAGATGGATAGTATACTTAATGGATGACGAGTGACGACGCAGAGGTAGGTACACAGCAGTGGCCTACCGTGCTGCTATATATAGTATACTGGTGGACACTGTCAGCAAACTGCAAAACTGTCTAAAATGCACCACAGGTATAGAATGTAGATGGATAGTATACTTAATGGATGACGAGTGACGACACAGAGGTAGGTACACAGCAGTGGCCTACCATACTGCTATATATAGTATACTGGTGGACACTGTCAGCAAAACTGTCTAAAATGCACCACAGGTATAGAATGTAGATGGATAGTATACTTAATAGATGACGAGTGACGACACAGAGGTAGGTACACAGCAGTGGCCTACCGTACTGCTATATATAGTATACTGGTGGACACTGTCAGCAAACTGCAAAACTGTCTAAAATGCACCACAGGTATAGAATGTAGATGGATAGTATACTTAATGGATGACGAGTGACGACACAGAGGTAGGTACACAGCAGTGGCCTACCGTACTGCTATATATAGTATACTGGTGGACACTGTCAGCAAACTGCTAAACTGTCTAAAATGCACCACAGGTATAGAATGTAGATGGATAGTATACTTAATGGATGACGAGTGACGACACAGAGGTAGGTACACAGCAGTGGCCTACCATACTGCTATATATAGTATACTGGTGGACACTGTCAGCAAACTGCAAAACTGTCTAAAATGCACCACAGGTATAGAATGTAGATGGATAGTATACTTAATTGATGACGAGTGACGACACAGAGGTAGGTACACAGCAGTGGCCTACCGTACTGCTATATATAGTATACTGGTGGACACTGTCAGCAAACTGCAAAATTGTCTAAAATGCACCACAGGTATAGAATGTAGATGGATAGTATACTTAATGGATGACGAGTGACGACACAGAGGTAGGTACAAAGCAGTGGCCTACCGTATTGCTATATATAGTATACTGGTGGACACTGTCAGCAAACTGCAAAACTGTCTAAAATGCACCACAGGTATAGAATGTAGATGGATAGTATACTTAATGGATGACGAGTGACGACGCAGAGGTAGGTACACAGCAGTGGCCTACCGTGCTGCTATATATAGTATACTGGTGGACACTGTCAGCAAACTGCAAAACTGTCTAAAATGCACCACAGGTATAGAATGTAGATGGATAGTATACTTAATGGATGACGAGTGACGACACAGAGGTAGGTACACAGCAGTGGCCTACCATACTGCTATATATAGTATACTGGTGGACACTGTCAGCAAAACTGTCTAAAATGCACCACAGGTATAGAATGTAGATGGATAGTATACTTAATAGATGACGAGTGACGACACAGAGGTAGGTACACAGCAGTGGCCTACCGTACTGCTATATATAGTATACTGGTGGACACTGTCAGCAAACTGCAAAACTGTCTAAAATGCACCACAAGTATAGAATGTAGATGGATAGTATACTTAATGGATGACGAGTGACGACACAGATGTAGGTACACAGCAGTGGCCTACCGTACTGCTATATATAGTATACTGGTGGACACTGTCAGCAAACTGCAAAACTGTTTAAAATGCACCACAGGTATAGAATGTAGATGGATAGTTTACTTAATGGATGACGAGTGACAACACAGAGGTAGGTACACAGCAGTGGCCTACCGTACTGCTATATATAGTATACTGGTGGACACTGTCAGCAAACTGCAAAACTGTCTAAAATGCACCACAGGTATAGAATGTAGATGGATAGTATACTTAATGGATGACGAGTGACGACACAGAGGTAGGTACACAGCAGTGGCCTACCGTACTGCTATATATAGTATACTGGTGGACACTGTCAGCAAACTGCAAAACTGTCTAAAATGCACCACAGGTATAGAATGTATATGGATAGTATACTTAATGGATGACGAGTGACGACACAGAGGTAGGTACACAGCAGTCGCCTACCGTACTGCTAAATATAGTATACTGGTGGACACTGTCAGCAAACTGCAAAACTGTCTAAATTGCACCACAGGTATAGAATGTAGATGGATAGTATACTTAATGGATGACGAGTGACGACACAGAGGTAGGTACACAGCAGTGGCCTACCGTACTGCTATATATAGTATACTGGTGGACACTGTCAGCAACCTGCAAAACTGTCTAAAATGCACCACAGGTATAGAATGTAGATGGATAGTATACTTAATGGATGACGAGTGACGACACAGAGGTAGGTACACAGCAGTGGCCTACCGTACTGCTATATATAGTATACTGGTGGACACTGTCAGCAAACTGCAAAACTGTCTAAAATGCACCACAGGTATAGAATGTAGATGGATAGTATACTTAATGGATGACGAGTGACGACACAGAGGTAGGTACACAGCAGTGGCCTACCGTACTGCTATATATAGTATACTGGTGGACACTGTCAGCAAACTGCTAAACTAGTCTAAAATGCACCACAGGTATACAATGCAGATGGATAGTATACTTAATGGATGATGAGTGACGACACAGAGGTAGGTACAGCAGTGCACTCTGCACTGTACTACTCCTATATAATATTAATTATACTGGTGGTCCCCAGTCCCCACAATAAAGCAGCACACTGTGAGCACAGATATGGAGTGTTTTTTAGGCAGACAACGTATACTGGTGGTCACTGTCAGCAAAACTCTGCACTGTACTCCTGCTATAGCTGCTCCCCAGTCCCCACAATTAAGCAGTGTGAGCACTCAGCACAGATATGTCATGCAGCACACTGAGCACAGATATGGTGTGGAGCGTTTTTTTCAGGCAGAGAACGGATAAAAACTGGTGGTCACTTATCAGCAAAACTCTGCACTGTACTCCTCCTAACAGCTGCTCCCCAATCCTCCCCACAAATAAGAAATAAAGTAAACCAATCAACTTCTACAATAAACGGAGAGGACGCCAGCCACGTCCTCTCCCTATCATCTCCAATGCACGAGTGAGAAAATGACGGCGACGCGCGGCTGCTTATATAGAATCCGAATCTCGCGAGAATCCGACAGCGGGATGATGACGTTCGGGCGCGCTCGGGTTAGCCGAGCAAGGCGGGAAGGTTCGAACCTGCCTCGGACCCGTGTAAACAAGGTGAAGTTCGGGGGGGTTCGGTTTCGGAGAAACCGAGCCCACTCATCACTAGTATTTAGTAGAGATGAGCGCCTGAAATTTTTCGGGTTTTGTGTTTTGGTTTTGGGTTCGGTTCCGCGGCCGTGTTTTGGGTTCGAACGCGTTTTGGCAAAACCTCACCGAATTATTTTTGTCGGATTCGGGTGTGTTTTGGATTCGGGTGTTTTTTTCCAAAAACACTAAAAAACAGCTTAAATCATAGAATTTGGGGGTCATTTTGATCCCAAAGTATTATTAACCTCAAAAACCATAATTTACACTCATTTTCAGTCTATTCTGAATACCTCACACCTCACAATATTATTTTTAGTCCTAAAATTTGCACCGAGGTCGCTGTGTGAGTAAGATAAGCGACCCTAGTGGCCGACACAAACACCGGGCCCATCTAGGAGTGGCACTGCAGTGTCACGCAGGATGTCCCTTCCAAAAAACCCTCCCCAAACAGCACATGACGCAAAGAAAAAAAGAGGCGCAATGAGGTAGCTGTGTGAGTAAGATTAGCGACCCTAGTGGCCGACACAAACACCGGGCCCATCTAGGAGTGGCACTGCAGTGTCACGCAGGATGGCCCTTCCAAAAAACCCTCCCCAAACAGCACATGACGCAAAGAAAAAAAGAGGCGCAATGAGGTAGCTGTGTGAGTAAGATTAGCGACCCTAGTGGCCGACACAAACACCGGGCCCATCTAGGAGTGGCACTGCAGTGTCACGCAGGATGGCCCTTCCAAAAAACCCTCCCCAAACAGCACATGATGCAAAGAAAAAGAAAAGAAAAAAGAGGTGCAAGATGGAATTATCCTTGGGCCCTCCCACCCACCCTTATGTTGTATAAACAAAACAGGACATGCACACTTTAACCAACCCATCATTTCAGTGACAGGGTCTGCCACACGACTGTGACTGATATGACGGGTTGGTTTGGACCCCCCCCAAAAAAGAAGCAATTAATCTCTCCTTGCACAAACTGGCTCTACAGAGGCAAGATGTCCACCTCATCTTCACCCTCCGATATATCACCGTGTACATCCCCCTCCTCACAGATTATCAATTCGTCCCCACTGGAATCCACCATCTCAGCTCCCTGTGTACTTTGTGGAGGCAATTGCTGCTGGTCAATGTCTCCGCGGAGGAATTGATTATAATTCATTTTAATGAACATCATCTTCTCCACATTTTCTGGATGTAACCTCGTACGCCGATTGCTGACAAGGTGAGCGGCGGCACTAAACACTCTTTCGGAGTACACACTTGTGGGAGGGCAACTTAGGTAGAATAAAGCCAGTTTGTGCAAGGGCCTCCAAATTGCCTCTTTTTCCTGCCAGTATAAGTACGGACTGTGTGACGTGCCTACTTGGATGCGGTCACTCATATAATCCTCCACCATTCTATCAATGTTGAGAGAATCATATGCAGTGACAGTAGACGACATGTCCGTAATCGTTGTCAGGTCCTTCAGTCCGGACCAGATGTCAGCATCAGCAGTCGCTCCAGACTGCCCTGCATCACCGCCAGCGGGTGGGCTCGGAATTCTGAGCCTTTTCCTCGCACCCCCAGTTGTGGGAGAATGTGAAGGAGGAGATGTTGACAGGTCGCGTTCCGCTTGACTTGACAATTTTGTCACCAGCAGGTCTTTCAACCCCAGCAGACCTGTGTCTGCCGGAAAGAGAGATCCAAGGTAGGCTTTAAATCTAGGATCGAGCACGGTGGCCAAAATGTAGTGCTCTGATTTCAACAGATTGACCACCCGTGAATCCTTGTTAAGCGAATTAAGGGCTGCATCCACAAGTCCCACATGCCTAGCGGAATCGCTCCCTTTTAGCTCCTTCTTCAATGCCTCCAGCTTCTTCTGCAAAAGCCTGATGAGGGGAATGACCTGACTCAGGCTGGCAGTGTCTGAACTGACTTCACGTGTGGCAAGTTCAAAGGGCATCAGAACCTTGCACAACGTTGAAATCATTCTCCACTGCGCTTGAGACAGGTGCATTCCATCTCCTATATCGTGCTCAATTGTATAGGCTTGAATGGCCTTTTGCTGCTCCTCCAACCTCTGAAGCATATAGAGGGTTGAATTCCACCTCGTTACCACTTCTTGCTTCAGATGATGGCAGGGCAGGTTCAGTAGTTTTTGGTGGTGCTCCAGTCTTCTGTACGTGGTGCCTGTACGCCGAAAGTGTCCCGCAATTTTTCTGGCCACCGACAGCATCTCTTGCACGCCCCTGTCGTTTTTTAAAAAATTCTGCACCACCAAATTCAAGGTATGTGCAAAACATGGGACGTGCTGGAATTTGCCCATATTTAATGCACACACAATATTGCTGGCGTTGTCCGATGCCACAAATCCACAGGAGAGTCCAATTGGGGTAAGCCATTCCGCGATGATCTTCCTCAGTTGCCGTAAGAGGTTTTCAGCTGTGTGCGTATTCTGGAAACCGGTGATACAAAGCGTAGCCTGCCTAGGAAAGAGTTGGCGTTTGCGAGATGCTGCTACTGGTGCAGCCGCTGCTGTTCTTGCGGCGGGAGTCCATACATCTACCCAGTGGGCTGTCACAGTCATATAGTCCTGACCCTGCCCTGCTCCACTTGTCCACATGTCCGTGGTTAAGTGGACATTGGGTACAACTGCATTTTTTAGGACACTGGTGAGTCTTTTTCTGACGTCCGTGTACATTCTCGGTATCGCCTGCCTAGAGAAGTGGAACCTAGATGGTATTTGGTAACGGGGGCACACTGCCTCAATAAATTGTCTAGTTCCCTGTGAACTAACGGCGGATACCGGACGCACGTCTAACACCAACATAGTTGTCAAGGACTCAGTTATCCGCTTTGCAGTAGGATGACTGCTGTGATATTTCATCTTCCTCGCAAAGGACTGTTGAACAGTCAATTGCTTACTGGAAGTAGTACAAGTGGGCTTACGACTTCCCCTCTGGGATGACCATCGACTCCCAGCGGCAACAACAGCAGCGCCAGCAGCAGTAGGCGTTACACGCAAGGATGCATCGGAGGAATCCCAGGCAGGAGAGGACTCGTCAGACTTGCCAGTGACATGGCCTGCAGGACTATTGGCATTCCTGGGGAAGGAGGAAATTGACACTGAGGGAGTTGGTGGGGTGGTTTGCGTGAGCTTGGTTACAAGAGGAAGGGATTTACTGGTCAGTGGACTGCTTCCGCTGTCACCCAAAGTTTTTGAACTTGTCACTGACTTATTATGAATGCGCTGCAGGTGACGTATAAGGGAGGATGTTCCGAGGTGGTTAACGTCCTTACCCCTACTTATTACAGCTTGACAAAGGGAACACACGGCTTGACACCTGTTGTCCGCATTTCTGGTGAAATACCTCCACACCGAAGAGCTGATTTTTTTGGTATTTTCACCTGGCATGTCAACGGCCATATTCCTCCCACGGACAACAGGTGTCTCCCCGGGTGCCTGACTTAAACAAACCACCTCACCATCAGAATCCTCCTGGTCAATTTCCTCCCCAGCGCCAGCAACACCCATATCCTCCTCATCCTGGTGTACTTCAACACTGACATCTTCAATCTGACTATCAGGAACTGGACTGCGGGTGCTCCTTCCAGCACTTGCAGGGGGCGTGCAAATGGTGGAAGGCGCATGCTCTTCACGTCCAGTGTTGGGAAGGTCAGGCATCGCAACCGACACAATTGGACTCTCCTTGTGGATTTGGGATTTCAAAGAACGCACAGTTCTTTGCGGTGCTTTTGCCAGCTTGAGTCTTTTCAGTTTTCTAGCGAGAGGCTGAGTGCTTCCATCCTCATGTGAAGCTGAACCACTAGCCATGAACATAGGCCAGGGCCTCAGCCGTTCCTTGCCACTCCGTGTGGTAAATGGCATATTGGCAAGTTTACGCTTCTCCTCCGACAATTTTATTTTAGGTTTTGGAGTCCTTTTTTTTCTGATATTTGGTGTTTTGGATTTGACATGCTCTGTACTATGACATTGGGCATCGGCCTTGGCAGACGACGTTGCTGGCATTTCATCGTCTCGGCCATGACTAGTGGCAGCAGCTTCAGCACGAGGTGGAAGTGGATCTTGATCTTTCCCTAATTTTGGAACCTCAACTTTTTTGTTCTCCATATTTTATAGGCAGAACTAAAAGGCACCTCAGGTAAACAATGGAGATGGATGGATTGGATACTAGTATACAATTATGGACGGACTGCCACGGTTAGGTGGTATAAAAAAACCACGGTTAGGTGGTATATAATACAATTATGGATGGACGGACTGCCTGCCGAGTGCCGACACAGAGGTAGCCACAGCCGTGAACTACCGCACTGTACACTGGTTGATAAAGAGATAGTAGTATACTCGTAACAACTAGTATGATGACGGTATAAAGAATGAAAAAAAAACCACGGTTAGGTGGTATATATTATAATACAATTATGGATGGACGGACTGCCTGCCGAGTGCCGACACAGAGGTAGCCACAGCCGTGAACTACCGCACTGTACACTGGTTGATAAAGAGATAGTAGTATACTCGTAACAACTAGTATGACGACGGTATAAAGAATGAAAAAAAAACCACGGTTAGGTGGTATATAATACAATTATGGTTGGACGGACTGCCTGCCGAGTGCCGACACAGAGGTAGCCACAGCCGTGAACTACCGCACTGTACACTGGTTGTTAAAGAGATAGTAGTATACTCGTAACAACTAGTATGACGACGGTATAAAGAATGAAAAAAAAACCACGGTTAGGTGGTATATATTATAATACAATTATGGATGGACGGACTGCCTGCCGAGTGCCGACACAGAGGTAGCCACAGCCGTGAACTACCGCACTGTACACTGGTTGATAAAGAGATAGTAGTATACTCGTAACAACTAGTATGACGACGGTATAAAGAATGAAAAAAAAACCACGGTTAGGTGGTATATATTATAATACAATTATGGATGGACGGACTGCCTGCCGAGTGCCGACACAGAGGTAGCCACAGCCGTGAACTACCACACTGTACACTGGTTGATAAAGAGATAGTAGTATACTCGTAACAACTAGTATGACGACGGTATAAAGAATGAAAAAAAAAACACGGTTAGGTGGTATATAATACAATTATGGTTGGACGGACTGCCTGCCGAGTGCCGACACAGAGGTAGCCACAGCCGTGAACTACCGCACTGTACACTGGTTGATAAAGAGATAGTAGTATACTCGTAACAACTAGTATGACGACGGTATAAAGAATGAAAAAAAAACCACGGTTAGGTGGTATATAATACAATTATGGTTGGACGGACTGCCTGCCGAGTGCCGACACAGAGGTAGCCACAGCCGTGAACTTCCGCACTGTACACTGGTTGATAAAGAGATAGTAGTATACTCGTAACAACTAGTATGACGACGGTATAAAGAATGAAAAAAAAACCACGGTTAGGTGGTATATATTATAATACAATTATGGTTGGACGGACTGCCTGCCGAGTGCCGACACAGAGGTAGCCACAGCCGTGAACTACCGCACTGTACACTGGTTGATAAAGAGATAGTAGTATACTCGTAACAACTAGTATGACGACGGTATAAAGAATGAAAAAAAAACCACGGTTAGGTGGTATATATTATAATACAATTATGGATGGACGGACTGCCTGCCGAGTGCCGACACAGAGGTAGCCACAGCCGTGAACTACCGCACTGTACACTGGTTGATAAAGAGATAGTAGTATACTCGTAACAACTAGTATGACGACGGTATAAAGAATGAAAAAAAAACCACGGTTAGGTGGTATATAATACAATTATGGTTGGACGGACTGCCTGCCGAGTGCCGACACAGAGGTAGCCACAGCCGTGAACTTCCGCACTGTACACTGGTTGATAAAGAGATAGTAGTATACTCGTAACAACTAGTATGACGACGGTATAAAGAATGAAAAAAAAAACCACGGTTAGGTGGTATATATTATAATACAATTATGGTTGGACGGACTGCCTGCCGAGTGCCGACACAGAGGTAGCCACAGCCGTGAACTACCGCACTGTACACTGGTTGATAAAGAGATAGTAGTATACTCGTAACAACTAGTATGACGACGGTATAAAGAATGAAAAAAAAACCACGGTTAGGTGGTATATAATACAATTATGGTTGGACGGACTGCCTGCCGAGTGCCGACACAGAGGTAGCCACAGCCGTGAACTACCGCACTGTACACTGGTTGATAAAGAGATAGTAGTATACTCGTAACAACTAGTATGACGACGGTATAAAGAATGAAAAAAAAACCACGGTTAGGTGGTATATATTATAATACAATTATGGATGGACGGACTGCCTGCCGAGTGCCGACACAGAGGTAGCCACAGCCGTGAACTACCGCACTGTACACTGGTTGATAAAGAGATAGTAGTATACTCGTAACAACTAGTATGACGACGGTATAAAGAATGAAAAAAAAACCACGGTTAGGTGGTATATATTATAATACAATTATGGATGGACGGACTGCCTGCCGAGTGCCGACACAGAGGTAGCCACAGCCGTGAACTACCACACTGTACACTGGTTGATAAAGAGATAGTAGTATACTCGTAACAACTAGTATGACGACGGTATAAAGAATGAAAAAAAAAACACGGTTAGGTGGTATATAATACAATTATGGTTGGACGGACTGCCTGCCGAGTGCCGACACAGAGGTAGCCACAGCCGTGAACTACCGCACTGTACACTGGTTGATAAAGAGATAGTAGTATACTCGTAACAACTAGTATGACGACGGTATAAAGAATGAAAAAAAAACCACGGTTAGGTGGTATATAATACAATTATGGTTGGACGGACTGCCTGCCGAGTGCCGACACAGAGGTAGCCACAGCCGTGAACTTCCGCACTGTACACTGGTTGATAAAGAGATAGTAGTATACTCGTAACAACTAGTATGACGACGGTATAAAGAATGAAAAAAAAAACCACGGTTAGGTGGTATATATTATAATACAATTATGGTTGGACGGACTGCCTGCCGAGTGCCGACACAGAGGTAGCCACAGCCGTGAACTACCGCACTGTACACTGGTTGATAAAGAGATAGTAGTATACTCGTAACAACTAGTATGACGACGGTATAAAGAATGAAAAAAAAACCACGGTTAGGTGGTATATATTATAATACAATTATGGATGGACGGACTGCCTGCCGAGTGCCGACACAGAGGTAGCCACAGCCGTGAACTACCGCACTGTACACTGGTTGATAAAGAGATAGTAGTATACTCGTAACAACTAGTATGACGACGGTATAAAGAATGAAAAAAAAACCACGGTTAGGTGGTATATAATACAATTATGGTTGGACGGACTGCCTGCCGAGTGCCGATACAGAGGTAGCCACAGCCGTGAACTACCGCACTGTACACTGGTTGATAAAGAGATAGTAGTATACTCGTAACAACTAGTATGACGACGGTATAAAGAATGAAAAAAAATCCACGGTTAGGTGGTATATAATACAATTATGGTTGGACGGACTGCCTGCCGAGTGCCGACACAGAGGTAGCCACAGCCGTGAACTACCGCACTGTACACTGGTTGATAAAGAGATAGTAGTATACTCGTAACAACTAGTATGACGACGGTATAAAGAATGAAAAAAAAACCACGGTTAGGTGGTATATATTATAATACAATTATGGTTGGACGGACTGCCTGCCGAGTGCCGACACAGAGGTAGCCACAGCCGTGAACTACCGCACTGTACACTGGTTGATAAAGAGATAGTAGTATACTCGTAACAACTAGTATGACGACGGTATAAAGAATGAAAAAAAAACCACGGTTAGGTGGTATATATTATAATACAATTATGGATGGACGGACTGCCTGCCGAGTGCCGACACAGAGGTAGCCACAGCCGTGAACTACCGCACTGTACACTGGTTGATAAAGAGATAGTAGTATACTCGTAACAACTAGTATGACGACGGTATAAAGAATGAAAAAAAAACCACGGTTAGGTGGTATATAATACAATTATGGTTGGACGGACTGCCTGCCGAGTGCCGACACAGAGGTAGCCACAGCCGTGAACTACCGCACTGTACACTGGTTGATAAAGAGATAGTAGTATACTCGTAACAACTAGTATGACGACGGTATAAAGAATGAAAAAAAAACCACGGTTAGGTGGTATATATTATAATACAATTATGGATGGACGGACTGCCTGCCGAGTGCCGACACAGAGGTAGCCACAGCCGTGAACTACCGCACTGTACTGTGTCTGCTGCTAATATAGACTGGTTGATAAAGAGATAGTATACAATACTACTAATATACTGGTGGTCAGGCACTGGTCACCACTAGTCACACTGGCAGTGGCACTCCTGCAGCAAAAGTGTGCACTGTTTAATTTTAATATAATATTATTTATCATGTACTCCTGGCTCCTGCTATAACAACCTGCAGTGCTCCCCAGTCTCCCCCACAATTATAAGCTTTATATACAATACATTGATGTGCAGCACACTGGGCTGAGCAGTGCACACAGACTGAGTCACTGTGTGACTGTGTATCGTTTTTTTCAGGCAGAGAACGGATATATTAAATAAAACAAACAACTGCACTGTCTCTGGTGGTCACTGGTCACTGTGGTCGTCAGTCACTAAACTCTGTCTGCACTCTCTTCTAATCTACAGTATCACAGCAATCTCTCTCTCTCTCTCTCTCTTCTAAATCTAATCTAAATGGAGAGGACGCCAGCCACGTCCTCTCCCTATCAATCTCAATGCACGTGTGAAAATGGCGGTGACGCGCGGCTCCTTATATAGAATCCGAGTCTCGCGAGAATCCGACAGCGTCATGATGACGTTCGGGCGCGCTCGGGTTAACCGAGCAAGGCGGGAAGATCCGAGTCGCTCGGACCCGTGAAAAAAAAAAGTGAAGTTCGTGCGGGTTCGGATTCAAAGAAACCGAACCCGCTCATCTCTAGTATTTAGTAGTACAGTACAGTAGGCCATTGCTGTATCTTGCAGCTCCGTGTCAGATTCAGTTCTAGTATCCAGATCAGTGCTCAATATCTGCTGCATTGTTGTGACCAGTATATAGTAGTACAGTGCTGCATTGTGGTGACCACCAGTATATAGTAGTACAGTACAGTAGTCCATTGCTGTATCTTGCAGCTCCATGTCAGACTCAGTTCTAGTATCCAGATCAGTGCTCAATATCTGCTGCATTGTTAAGACCAGTATATAATAGTACAGTGCTGCATTGTGGTGACCACCAGTGTATAGTAGTACAGTACAGTAGGCCATTGCTGTATCTTGCTGCACCGTGTCACTTCTAGTATCCTGATCAGTGCTTAATATCTGTGCTCAGTGTCAGTGCTGCATTGTGGTGACCAGTATACTACAGTACAATAGTCCAGTGCTGTTCTCGCTGCTCAGTGTCAGTTCTCCGTAGTATCATCAGTGATCAGTATAATCAGTTGTCAGTATAATCAGTGCGCTGTTAGACGTGCGCCCGTTTTCCACCATTAGTGCATTGGGATTTAGACAATTGATGAAGTTATTGTGTCCCCTGTACAAAATCCCATCTAGATTCCACTTCATTAGGCAGGCGATAGCGAGATTTTACCAATTAATATCAGTGATTTATAATTATTAATTACAGTGATCTTGCCAAATAATTCCAGTGATTTTGTCATTTTCTTCCAGTGATTTGGACCAATAATACCATTGATTAGAATGAATAATTCCTGTGATTTTGTCATTTTCTTCCAGTGATTTGGACAAATAATACCATTGATTAGAACAAATAATTCCTGTGATATTGAGGTGTTTGTGTCGCTCAGTTTAGCCATCCAGCGACCACAGTGCATCTCTTTTTCTCTTTTCTTTGCATCATGTGCTGTTTGGGGCCAATTTTTTTAAGTGCCATCCTGTCTGACACTGCAGTGCCACTCCTAGATGGGCCAGGTGTTTGTGCAGGCCACTTGGGTCACTTAGCTTAGTCATCCAGTGACCTCGGTGCAAATTTTAGGACTCAAAATAATATTGTCAGGTGTAAGGTGTTCAGAATAGACTGGAAATGAGTGGGAATTATGGTTATTGAGGTTAATAATACTATGGGATCAAAATTACCCCCAAATTCTATGATTTAAGCTGTTTTTGAAAAAAAAAACACCCGAATCCAAAACACACCCGAATTCAACAAAAAATGTTAAGGGAGGTTTTGCTAAAACCCGTCCGAATCCAAAACACGGCCGCGGAACCGAATCCAAAACCAAAACACAAAACCCGAAAAATTTCCGGTGCACATCACTACTTTTAATGTAATGATATTTTAAAATAACAAATGTGAAATCTGGGAAAATTTAAAATTACTCTACTTTTTGTTCATGATAGTTGGCCCCTAACCCTTACTAGACGAGTAATGCTGGCTTAAAAAAGGAACAAGTAGGAGTAAATTTATTCAGAGTGAACATTGGCAATAATCCAGGTTTCTCTATGAGAAAATATCAAATGTATCTCAAACATATGTTCTCTAATTGTTAAGTACTTGTTCCAAGGGATCTCATATTTAATAGCGGAAACAAACACATGACAGGCATTGTCATAAGTAGATCATTTGTTCACTGGCATGCAATGATGATTTGTCTGATAAATATATTCTTTGACAACGACCAGACAATAACTGTGATATGAGTTAATGGATCAATATGAAAGTTCTTAATTATTATGCAGTATTATTAACTATCATACAGTGCTGTTTGAGTAGAATTCATAGAATATCCAGTATATACAGTAAGTTATATGCACTTACAAGAAACCCTGTATAATCACTAAAACTAGTTAGAACTTTATACTCAATTAACCCCAGGATATATATTTCATAATACTGTAACCAGATAATTTTTTTTTACATTTTATGAAGTGTAGCTTCCTGTATCACCAGTATGACTGATGATTCAACCTGAATTGTCCTGAATTAACCATTTGGTAAAATACCATTCACAGCAGAGATGAACATTTCAATAAAATGCAAACGTTTGGGTGGAGCTTTGGCTCATATAAAGCCACTTATTAGTTTTGCTGATGTTTAATTAATTTTATTTTATTTTTTAAAACATTTATTGGTGACATATGTTACAACTATTTAATTTAACATAAGATACTCAAGGATCGATTTAGTCCCGTTGGATTAGTGGGTGCTCCAGGTGCCCCTGTGCTGTGGGTCTGGGATACAGGATGCCATTTTCCTCCAGCTCGCCCCTGGCACTTCCCTGAGTACCAACTAACCAAAACTGAGACACTACAAGCCCTTACTGTCTCCTTTACTCTATACACCCAAACTAATTCTTCCACTGACACTTTGATTTTTACGTACTGGTGAACATTGAAGTCTGTGCTCCGGAGCATGTCTATCCAGAAAGAAGCCCAGTTGAAAGCACGCTTGGCCAAGACACAGGTTGATCTGGAATCCACTCTTAGGTCCCTATAATTACAAAATTAACTACATCACTCTAGACCCCACTGCCAGCAACTTCAGGAACTGCAGCAACAGCTCCAAAAACTTTTCATGCCCCGCATGCAATCTGCCCTTACCCGCATCTGCCATTAAGTTTTATACTGCAGGTAATAAAACCTTTTGTCTTCTTGCTTGCAAGCTTCGAGGCCGCCAAGCCCATAATAGACTTAAATGTCTCCATACTCCTACCATGAGCCTTATTCAGGTTTCTTAGCAAACCAAACAAGCACACTAATGGGCAAAACCTTGTTGCAGGTGGGACAGATGTAACGTGTGCAGAGAGAGTTAGAGTTGGGTGGGGTGTATTCAAACTGAAATCTAACTTGCAGTGTAAAGTTAAAGCAGACAGTATTTACCATGAACAGAAACAATATAACCCACCCAAATCTAACTCTCTCTGAACATGTTATATCTGCCCCACCTGCAGTGCAACATTGTTCTGCCCATTAGTGTGATTTTTGTGATTTTTCTGTTTTGCTAACAAACCTGAATAATCCCCTAAATGCCTTAATCCCTTAGATATTGCTGTTTTGTTCTTGGAATACTATTCCAAATATACAAACTGACCCTTCTCTTCCCCACCGGACTGGGGACTCGATATACTCTGTCCTTGATAGTCTCTTCTTACCATCTTTAGATGAGTTAGGTCTGACATCTCTTAATGTCCGTTGGTCCCTGTAGGAAATACAGCTGGTCATTTAGCAGCTTTGCCTCTCAAACTGACAAGTTTCCTGCAGAGATGGTCAAAGCTCAGATAATTACAATTCTGATGCCGGTCAAGGACCCCACTGATTGTAGAAATTGTACGCCTATAGCCCTTCTTAACACTGATGTGAAGATATATGCTAAATTACTCCACTATCCATCAATCCACTGCTCTCCCATTTGATACACCCTGACCAGGTAGGATTTGTTTTTGGACGTCAGGACCCCGACAACACTCGTCAAGTTCTTGACTTAGTGGAGTGGATGTCGAGCACACAGAGGGAATTATGCCAAAACGGTGTTTGAAAGACTTCACTGGGGCTATATTATGCAGGTACTCCCTAAATTTGGTTTCCGAGGGGAGGGGGGTAAACTGAATTCCATATCAGCTCTATATGTGTGCCCCACTGCACAAAATTTTAGTAATGTCTTCCTTTCCTTCCCTTTCCCAATTTCCAAAGGTACAAGGTAGAGGGGTCCCCTTTCCCCCCTAATTTTGTACTAGCAATTAAACCACTTTCTCAAACTCTATGGTTGTCTCATGAATTTCCTGAACTTAAGGTTCATGACATCTTATGTATCTTTGAAGATGATGTTCTCTTATTTTATGGCTGACCTTGAAACCTTGTTTGCCGCCCTCCAGACTGTATTAGATTGTTAAAGCATTACAAACTTAGGACTCTATTCAGCACAGATCAGAAAACTTGATAAAAAGCAGTTGCTGCGATCAAATAGTTGCTGCACAGAAAGAAAAACCGTCCATTGCAGAAATTGCAAACGCATCGCAATGCGCTATGTGATTGCATAACCATACCTGAATATAGGAACATTAAAGAGTTTTTCCATCTGCACCGGGCAAGGTCATCCACAATTCTGCATACACAAGAGGCTGGACGTGATCATTTGCTGACCCACCCGAAAAACGCCTTGCCACGCCTGTGTTTTTACAAACACACCCACAAAATGTCATGTTTCCTCCCCTAAATGCTGGATTCCTGTCAATTAAAATGCAATTGCATTGAATCACATGTATACCCACTGCGGCAAGCGTCTCCCAAAATTCACAGGTGTGTGTATAATTGCACATGTGATCCATTCGCTATGCATGGGAGACCCGCGGGTGCAGATGATCGCAGCCTCCTGCGGCATAGCATTACTGTGATACTTATGCATTGCGGTAACAAATGTAACAACATCATAAGAGGACACATCTGTAGCTGAAATGCTGTAGCCCTCTGCTTCTTACTTCTGTGTACATTTTATTTTAGTATCCTCCTACCTTAGTGCTGGCTCTGCCATATGTTAAATGTTTTTTTTTATCATGTATGTTGTTGCCATATGCCTTGTCTTGTCATTCCCCCCCCCCATTTTCCCATGTACCCCTGATCTTTTTATTCTGTATCCCTTTTGTATACTTTTTACATATTCAATAACAATTCAATATTGAAAAAAAAAAATTCATTTAGATTTTAAGTAGGGTACACTGCTAAATTTAGGGGGGATTTCAATTACCCATGGTATATTGCCGTCAAAACGGGAGGTAGCCTCAGATTTTAATGCCCAGTGCTATTCTCCTGAATTTCCCCAACAGCCTTGTCAACACCCAGTAAAGTACAGTGTTAACAGGCGTTAACGTGTTTATGGGCGTTAATGCACAGAATCTGTGAAAATTTCACAGATTTGTGCGTTAATGAGGTCACAGCACCCATTAACTCCTGAGTTAACAGGTTTTTTTTCTTATTCTGCCGAGGCAGGTGAAAAGAATCCCTGAAGACTTCTGGCTTTGGGGCTAATTGGATATCCCTGGAGGGGATCAGTATGAAAAACCAGTGGCCGGGATCCCAGCCGTCAGTATACCGAATGCGGGATCCCGGCCACCGGTATGCTAGCAGCGGGGAGAGCGCTAGAAAGCCCCTTGCGGGTTTGCTGCATTTGCCGCGCTGCGGGCTGATGTCCAGGATCCCGACTAGCAGTATTGTAACCACATCCCCTTCGAAGGATCACTGAGCCCGCGGTAATCCATCAGGTTTTGGTCCATTTTTGACAATGTCAATCCGACTTTAAAAAAAAAGTCAGATTGACATTGTCAAAAATGGCCAAAACCTGTCGGATTTGGCCAGAAATTGAATACTGAACTGTCGGATCCTTTCCATCGGAAAGGATCTGACAGTGGCCCTCATTCCGAGTTGTTCGCTCGCTAGCTGCTTTTAGCAGCATTGCACACGCTAGGCTGCCGCCCTCTGGGAGTGTATCTTAGCTTAGCAGAATAGCGAACGAAAGATTAGCAGAACTGCTACTAAGTATTTCCTTGCAGTTTCTGAGTAGCTCCAGACCTACTCCTAGACTGCGATCACCTCGGTCCGTTTAGTTCCTGGTTTGACGTCACATACATGCCCTGCGTTCGGCCAGTCACTCCCCCATTTCTCCAGCCACTCCTGCGTTTTTGCCTGACACGCCTGCGTTTTTTTAGCACACTCCCTGAAAACAGCCATGTTGCTGCCCAGAAACACCCACTTCCTGTCAATCACACTACGATCACTCGAGCGTTGAAAAAACGTAGCTCGAGCTTGTGTAAATCTACTAAGTTTTGTGTTAAATAACTAAGCGCATGCGAGCTGCATACCATGCGCATGCGCATTTTCCACCTAATCGCTCCGTTGTGAAAAACGGCAACGAGCTAACAACTCGGAATGACCACCCGTAATTGAATACACCCGTTAGTGTTTTTACCTGGACTGCAAAGTACAGTATATTAGGCTTGCCGTTCCTGCTAATGCTGTGATTGGTTTGTTAATAGTATATAAGGTACACATCAGTTTATTTGGGAAGCAAATTAAACAGAAGTTCAACAAGAATAGAAGTGAGTATTTTTAAAAACATTCATAGTTTCCAAACAGAAGGCATTTTGACTTCCTCAGTTTGTAAAAGCATTATTATTGTAAGCATATGTGCGGTATGCAGTTCTTACATTAGATAAGAGATTCTTGTTAAAAAAATTTAAGAAAATATATCTCTACCATGCCTCAAATCCTCACTACCACCTCAGAGATCATCTAGAAGAATTATGGTCTTTACTACTTTAGGATCTGGGCGACTTTGGAAAGTGAATGGTGTTAGATTGTGCTGAACTTTGCAACAGTAGCATGACTGCCTACATTTGAATTCTCTCCAGGAGAAGCCCTGAGAGGAGTAGAAGGTGGGCAGTGATGGGGACGGAGCCGGACAATTTGCATAAGTAGGCTTTGCCCCCTCATGGTAAAATGCAGATATTTGCATAGGGTGTGTGGCTAAAATGACAATTACAATCATGCCATTAGACTCCACCCCCTCCTCCTGGACTGGGTATTCAAGGTATTTATCTCCCCCATTTCCTAGTGAAGTGGGTGGGATGCGGGAGCGTTGCCTACTCTTCCGGGGTGTGGGAGACTACTCAAAAAATCGGGTGTCTCACGCAGGATCCGGGAGAGTTGTCAAGTATGCTGCAAGGGAAGAATTTCACTTAGGGGTTGCAGGACTGCAGTGCCCCACCTCCTCCCAAGTAAAAATCAGCAACTGCAAGTCCTCCATCCCAGTAAGCTCCAGCAGCTGTTGTGGTACCCACTCTGAATCTGTTTTTTTTAATCTATAAAATGTGTTTAGTGTTTGGATCTTTATATTATGGGTTGCAATATTGCCTAAATGATAAAATTATTAAAAGTGTGTCTTTGCTGCTGAATTTATGCCATAGTTAAGGTGATTTAAAGTAGATTATCTGTATGTACTGTAGTGTATTGTATGCAACCCCAGTAGTTAGGCAGTTACAGCCCCCATTAAGTCAAAAGGCAGGAGCCGCCACTGGTATTATTGAGCAATATATCACTTTTACCTTGCTGTCGCAGTACAACTTTTTTTTAAATGTATGAGATGATTCTATGTAATGAGCAATTATTAATTGAATTTGCCCCTTGGAGTTCTAATTGCTCATGCTGAGAATATGCAAGATATACATCCTAACAGTCCCTATTTAGGCAGTACTATTTACTATTACGTTTCTCTTGGTTTTGGAAGATCATGGGAAAATTTACTTTTAATTTGGATGTAGAAGATGCAAAGGCTTCAGTCACTATGCACTATGTCAGCTCATCGAGTGCTATTCATCTGTATCAATCTTTACAACTGTTCCTTATCACTCATAGAAAATAGTTCAGAATAATATTTTTAAATTGCAATGACTTTAGCAGTCACACAACTATACATCTCTAATGTCCAGGTATTTCACCATAGTGAATCTACACTCTAAACATGGACCTCTTTCTTCTTTGCGTTGCGATCACCTCTTCTCACTTTCCCTTCAGGATTTCTGTCCCCCTGCACTTGCACTCTGGATTCTTTGGGGCACATTATTATTTATTTATTTATTTATTAACAGTTTCTTATATAGCGCAGCATATTCCATTGCGCTTTACAATTAGAACAACAGTAATAGAACAAAACTGGGTAAAAACAGACAGACATAGAGGTAGGAAGGCCCTGCTCGCAATCTTACAATCTATAGGGAAATAGGCATTGATGCACAAGGATAGATGCTATCTATTGCATAATGGTCCTGCTAAATTGCTAGGTTCTTAATGGGTTGTATGATGATACCCCACAAAGTTGGCCAAGTGTCAGGAGGGTGTGAGAGTAAAGAAAGACAAGATATGTGATGTTATGTATACTGTACAGAGAGGATGTAAATATATAGGGAAGCACTGAAGGTTATGTGGGTGGGTCTGGAATTTGATAGGCTTGTCTGAAGAGGTGAGTTTTCAGGGAACGTTTAAAGGTTTGGAGACTAGAGGTGAGTCTTACTGTGCGTGGGAGGGAATTCCACAGAGTGGGTGAAACCCGGATAAAGTCCTGTAATTTTGAGAGTGAACAAGTAATGCGTGTGGATGAGAGACGTAGATCTTGTGCAGAGCGGAGAGGTCGGGTAGGGAGATATTTTGAGATGA
This sequence comes from Pseudophryne corroboree, assembly GCF_028390025.1. Taxonomy (NCBI): domain Eukaryota; kingdom Metazoa; phylum Chordata; class Amphibia; order Anura; family Myobatrachidae; genus Pseudophryne; species Pseudophryne corroboree. Next base: position 854,358,252 of record NC_086444.1, on the reverse strand, counting down.
GTGAAGAGATGTATGTTGGTGCAGTTTGGTTAATAGCCAATGTACCAGGCAGATGTACTAAGCCTTGGAGAGAAATAAAGAGAGATAAAGTACCAGTCAATCAGCTCCTAACTGCCATGTTGTTGGCTGTGTTTAAAAAATGACAATTAGGAGTTGATTGGTTGGTACTTTATCTTCGTCCACCATATCACTTACCAAGGCCTGGTACATCTGCCCCTTTTTTTGTCCTGATTTCACAACACTAACAGAATCTCCAAGCTTTAGAATCTAACCCAATAATAACTCTCTCCACTTACTTCACCTATTAGAACTTGTCAGACCACCATCTGATTTACAGTACACTGTCAACGTATTGCATATATTGCCTCATCTGTATTAAGCCTTCAGAAGGGATAAAGAAGCGATATAGCAGTGATAAGTGCAAGGTGATAACGCACCAGCCAGTCAGCTCCTAACTGTCAATTTACATATTGGAGCTGATTGGTTGGTGCGTTAGTGCATTATCACCTTGCACTTATCACTGCTTTATCACTTCTTTACGCCTTCTCCAGGCTTAATACATCTGATTGTTCCTTTACATGGTCAACTCTTTCAGCTGAGTTTTCAATACTATAATCTCAAATTTAGGTAAATGTTAAAATCAATTGAGTGTTATAATGCTACAGTGCTGTGGATAGGGTTAATGTTTTATAAATACAGTAAGTTATAATAGTTTATAATCGTGTACTACATACGCATAACAAATATACTGAAAAAGCTATGGAAATAACAATTTGTGCCTTTGATGTGTTAGGACATCAAGAAGCCAGAGCTTGTGGGGTAACATAAGGATATTTGAAGGTGACACATGCTGCCATTTGATGAACATAAATGCAGAAGGTTATTCTGGCATTCAGTGTCTTGGCCTAGGCAACTTGTGATGGTGACCAGGTGGGGTGTGTTATCTTAACAGTCTGGAGCTTGGGTGAATTATTTGCTGATAGATGTAAACAGCTGTTATTCTTGGTAATGGAAAGCAATTAGAAACATCTGTACTCTTGGCTATGAGTAATGCCTCCTATCCTCACAGCTCCCAAGTGCCAATTGGATATAACTAGATCATCAGGATGAGGCTGGCAATAGTACACCACATTATGGACCAATGATTAGTACTGAGCTGTGAAGAGCAATGGGTGAAGTGCAGTTTTCTCTCGGAGAAAGCAAACTTTGTAAAATAATACATCTCTGCAGCTGATGAAATTAAAACCAATGAAGAAAAATATATGAAAAAATTCACCGTATTTTATTTACAGTACACTTGGTATTTTCATAAAACATGACTGAAGAATGTGTGAAAATAAATATTTCACATACAATAATACTGTATACTGAATAAACTAATTCATGAATCAGTCTTCAGGATTCTATTATACTGTTCTAAAATACTATTCTTCCTTTGCAGTATGGATCTCTGCCATTGTATAATTAGAGTTAAGATCTTTTGAACTCAATATAATAAAAACTGCTCACTGGGAAAATAAATGACACAAATTTTTGCAATTACAAATGATAGGTTTGCAGTATGTGAGCTGTCATATTTAACATGTATATATTGCCTTAGAGAATGCGTCATTATAGAATATCATTGTTACAGCCAATAACCTGCTTGTTAATAACCTACTAGAAAATCTATTGATAATGCCAGTAGTCGACAGACGAAGCATGTCTGCATGGAGTTTGTAAAGTATCAACACTACCGAATATATCAAACACACTCCAAATTGGGGGATTTTACCCCTCTTATTGCTTTCACATCATTGACAGAAAGCAATTGATGTGAATATATATCAGTCGACAGTAAATTAAATAGACTTCAGTATAAATAGACTGAAGTATATATTAAAAAGAAGGCACACTTTCATACACACAGCACCACAATCAGAGACAGATGTAACTAATGACAGTCTTTTGTGGAACTCTGGGGTCTATTCATGAAGCAGTGAAAAGAGCGGAGAAGTGAGCATGTGGAGAAGTAGCCCATGGCAACCAATTAGCTGCTCCGTACAATTGTATAGTATGCAGATGATAAATGTTACTTCAATGCTGATTGCTTGCCATGGGCAACTTCTCCATTAGCTCACTTCCCCACCATTTTCACTGCTTCATGAATAGACCCCAGTGAGGTGGAAGCTCAATGTGCATAGTGTTTATTAGCAGGAGTTATAAAAGTCAGTAATATATTCCCATACTGGATTCGACCCTTAGAATTGAAACATAAAAGATTCATACTTTTCTTAAGTTATATTATATAGGCATTCTGCTACAGCATCTTAAAAGTTCTGGAGGAAACCAAGAACCAGAATGTAAAGAACTAAGAGAAATAGGGGCTGCTGTACTATAGGTAAAGAATACACCAGGGGCGTCACTTAGTGTGGTGACACCGGAGCGGGGAATACCTTATGCACGTGCTGTTAAATAAGGGGTGTGGCCTTGTGGGAATGGTGTGACCTCACAGGAAAGGGTTTGGTCTCATGGACCAACCCCAGGTTTTTCATTACTTCGGGAGTCCCAGAGATGCTAGGCTGCCCCCAGAGACCAGTCTATGGGGTACATTTACTAAGCAGTGATAAGAGTGGAGAAATGAGCCAGTGGAGATATTTCCCCATCAACCAATAAGCAGCTCTGTATCATTTTATAGTATGCAAATTATAGATGTTACTTCAGTGCTGATTGGTTGATGGGGCAACTTCTCCACTGGCTCACTTCTCTGCTCTTATCACTGCTTAGTAAATGTACCCCTATGTGCAGTGCCATCTCCTACACTGACAGAAGCATGAGTGTGACACATAATGTCACAGTGCTCCTGTCACTGAAGAGGAGTCGGCACTTTGGTGCCACCTCTCGGCGATTGACCCTCGAATGCGGCTTGCATCCCTGTAGTGATGACACTAGAATACACTTACCTGATGTTTGGGGGTATTTTTATTGAAATTTGGGTTTTAGAAGTGGAGATGTTGCCATAGCAACCAATCAAATTATACTTATCATTTATCTAGCACCTTCCAGAATCTAATTGGTTGCTATGAGCAACATCTCCACTTCTAAAACCTGTACTTTAGTAAATATAGCCCTTGGTGGTTAAGGAACAGTTACTGTGTATATTTGTATGTGTATACATGCCACTTGAGGACAACTGGATAACATTGGCTTTGGTGGAAAAGAAACAGATCCATACCGAATACAAGAATATGTAATGTAAGCAGATAACCACAGGGATGGGTCCCAGCTTATTAACACACTTGTGTTCAGTGTTCTTTTATAGGTCGACTACCTTATTTCTACATTTGTCATTCAGGCTGTTTACCTCTGACTTGTTCATTTACATACTGTGGGGTCTATTTACTAAGCCTTGGTTGGAGATAAAGTAGATGGAGATAAAGTACCAGCTAATCAGCTTCTAACTGCCATGTCATAGGCTGTGTTTGAAAAATGATAGTTAGGAGCTGATTGGCTGGTACTTTATCTCTGTCCACTTTATCATCATCCAAGGCTTAGTAAATTGACCCCTATATGTGAGGAGGTTCTAATTACATACAGACTATGCTATGATTAGAAATGTGTGGGTTCGGATTTACTCATTTCTTAACACCAAATTAACACAAGTTCTGATTTATCCAGATTTTTCTTATTGGCTATCCAAACCTGTGCCAGTTAGATAGCCAATAAGATGCCGTTTTGAGACCCAGGTAAATCCAAACCCGCACATCTCTAGCTATGATGTATGTTCTCTGACTATTTAGCACACAAAGTCCTAAACAGTTCCAGATTCCTGGGAGGAGAAGATTACACAAAAGACAGTCTGGATGAACCAAAAAGACTGCCAGAGGAGGCCAGAGAACTTTGGATTCTTCCGGCTAATACTGGCTTATATCTTTCTGGAAATTAATTGAGCACCATACAGATCTATTTTTTCTAGTGTTGTCTTTTATAGGACGTATAGGTTCTTATTCTACAGGTAGCTGCACAGAGAATTGTTTGTACTTGGGACTCATTCCATGTTTGTTTATTAGGACACAAATCATATGTTATTATAGTACAGTTTGTACAAAAATATTAATTATATCTTAATCATATACTTATTGTTTAGAAATTCTACATATTGCCTTTAATATTGTGGCAAAATGAAAAGAGCAATAAATGTAAGTGATAGCTTGCACATGTTTAGAAAACGCTGTAGACATACAGTAGATTAGATACATACAGTATGACATAGTTTGCTGTTTGGAACAGTGTATATTTCTATTGCTTAGCTAGGTTTTACTGTATAGGCAAAATATGCCATTTACTCATATATAATCACATCTCTTATACGTAGATGGAGCACTATTATAGCAGCTGATTACAATTATATATGTGATGCTTGCAGAATATACATCAGAATGTGCAGGATGGGAAGTTTCTTTTCTGACATTTTCAATTGCTTGTAATACAAAGTTGGGCATTAGTACAGTTGTACTATACTTACTGTCAGTGTGACTGTCATACAGTATAGAACTGCCTATATATATTTTACTGTATATGTTGTCACACCAGGCTAGTTACTGTACACATGTACACATACTTCTGTCTTTAAGATGTGTTTGAAGTCCATATAAACAGATGTGGATATCAAAATGATCGTACAAAATAAAACGGTAAATGTATTTATTGAATGGGATTAAGTTAGGGAATTAATTTGTTGTACCATAGAGTATACAAGGGTGGGGTTCCTGTGGAGAAGATGATAGGGTTGTAAAGTCAAAGTTTGAGGTGAACTTAATATTTGTTGGTTGTTGGCTGCCATTGGGCCTAATTCAGACCTGATCGCTGGGCTGCTAATTTTGCTGTCCTGCATTCAGATAGTCACTGTCCAGGGAGAGTGTAAATTCACCCGTGCAAGTGTGGGATCGCATGTGTACACCGAGCTGATAAAAATGTCCCTCAGTCAGCGGACAGCTGAAAATCCGTTTGCACCTCTCTCACCATCCAATGTTTTTACCACAGTCCAGAACTTACTTCTTCAGTGCAATGAGAACAGGCTGATCAGGTCAGGAGCTGACGTCACACACCCTCCCTGAAAACTCTTGGGAAAGCATGCGTTTTACCTGACACTCCCAGAAAACGGTCGTTTACCACCCACAAACGGCCTCTTCATGTTAATCAGCTTGCAAATGGCTGTGCGATTGAAATTATCGCACCAGCTTGTCGCTGTTCGGTGATGCCTGTTGTTGTTTGGCAACGCGCGTGCACATTGCGGTGCATACACATGCTCAGTTTACCGATATTTGCCTGCTGTGCGAAAATGCACACCAGCAATCAGGTCTGAATCGGGTCCATTGTTTCTGTAGGTCATGGTGTTATTGTTTGAAACATTTTCCTCTTTTAACCTTTTTAACCCATTCAGTCTGTATACTGTATCTACAGGTACCTACTGCAGCACTGTGTATTTTTTCCCCTATCTCAATAACAATATTGATTGCCTTGCATTAAATAGTGATTTCCCTGCAAAATAGGTAATCAACCCAAGCATATTGTATGTCCATAAACCTCCTAACTACAGAACCTCCTCTTTTGTTTTCAGCACTAAAATTATGTGAGCATATTTACCTTCTTAAACTATAAATAAGTATCTGAACTGCCTATAGTAGATATCTGAACTTGTTGATCTTCTGACTAATTTACTCACTAAAATTACTATTCAAATACTATATACTGTATTTATGATATTCTGGAGAACAGTCTCACAATTTGGGGTTTATATAATAGCCTGCATTGCAGAATGCAAACTCTGGCAAGATTATGGTGAGTCTGGCCATATTGTTAAAGCGGCAACACCAACCTAATTTTGCCTTTTCAATGATTGTCACTTTAAATATATATACATACTCACCGGATTCTCACCAGATACTGCAGCACGTAGGATATTACATAAACCCCTTTGTCTACATTTATTAACATTACTCTTTGATTGCTTGTGATCCTTGTTTGTTTCCATTTACTAATGTAGATATATATTGCATATATGAGCTTGTTGATCCACTGAATATCCCTCTCAAGCTGTTGCCTCACTGATTTATAATCTTTATTGTCATATTGTCATATTTCTATTATTTCTACAGCATAATTAGGATTGCTCAATTTACCCTACTGTATATATTTTACCTCTATTTATTGATACAATATTGTTATAAGGTAAGTGCTTCATTATTTGCTGAAATTCCACCTTACTGTATATTTACCAATTAACTCCAAGGAGAGTATGATATTCCCCACATAGATAACACTTACAATGATCTACAGCTACCGAAACATGAAAAACTGCATCAATAAGTAATTGCAGAACAAGTCTCTTCGGTAGATGGTGATTTCCAATCCACCATGTTACGATTATGGCTTTAATATTAAAATACAGTTTTACATTTCACCATACTTCTGACTTCCCTTTTCTACATGATACTAGCTAACCACAGTCTATGAAATACTGTGAAGGTAAACTAGCTATCTAAAACCGCTACTAAAATAAAAAACAACAACAACCATCAAATAGTAGGAACACCTCAGATGTCACATTCCCACCCCATTCTTCCCTCCACAAGAACATCATCAGTGGATGTGCCATGGTAAAACTCAGCTGCTTTGACAAATTGCACAATTGTAAATCTACTGAGTCAAAACTAAGATTAAAATTAGTAGGCACAAATACTGTAAAATGGGGTTCAAATGTGTGGTTACACTGTAATACAATTATCCTATTAAATAATCTGCTTGTGATCAAATGAATCATACACAGTCCAATGCCACCAAGAGATGTAGTAAGTAATAAAGAGCATACATGTTGCAAATTAAGAAATCAATTTTTTCCACTATCCTCACTGTACATAATTGTTTCTGTTAATGTGCAATTTTTATACCACAATTCCTATAATTTTCTGAATTCCGTGAAACTTCTTAGCTATGTTCCACCTTGTTTGCAATTGTTTTTGCTTTGCCAACCTTAATTAATTCAAGCTGTTTTTCTTAATTTTCTGGATAGCGTTACATATCCAGAAGGAAATTGTCTGAAAGACTTACGCCAGATAAAAAAGTTCCTCTCGCTGCCAACTCATTACATGCTGGGAAGGGGCAAGAGAATTGATTGACAAGTTAGTTATATTCCAGGCTACCTAAAATGAGTCTCGGGTGTTTGTTTATGGTTTTCACCTATTAAGTAGCAGTAACATCCACCTGGGGAGATGATTAACAGACATGGATTAGAATGCTTCGGTTGATGTCCTATTTTTGTCAGGTGGACTGAATCCATCTGCCACTGGACAGGTGGGTTTTATCAAAACCACATCGCTTCTGTTTGCAAAATATTCTATCTGCAGAATAACTTCATAAGTGTTTTTTTTTTTGTTCATTCTTAACTGCAAGAAGACTCAGGTAGCAATAGGTTGTAACCAACTGAAAATAGCAGTATTTTGTATGCATCTTTATAATGAATATATGTAACTGAAATAGGAACAATTCCTTTGTTTAAAATGCCTGTAAGCATGCAAACCACCAGGAAAATGGCAATCATTTTCTGTTAGATTGTATAAAGTATATTTATCTATTAGAATGATGACTCCTAGCCATTTCAATTCTAAAGCCTTCCTTTGCCAATCACTATCAATGATTGCCCCAGCCGCAGTATTGTGCAGAGGAACAAAACAAAGCTCAATCACTGGGCACGTGAGCTATTCAGCTGGACACATATGTGTTTCTAATGTGTAAGAACATAACTTTTCAGTATTTAATGGGGGAATCCCAAGATGGCATAATGATATAAAGCAGACCCGTGAATTGCACCAGGACCCATGGGAAATACTCTTGATATATTTGTGTGAGGGTGTTTGAATATGAGGGGCCCATTTATTAAAGAGTTTTAGCTATTAAAAATGCATTGCATATGATAAATTATGCTCCAGCCAATCAACTCCTAACTGTCATGTGTTTGAAAAATGACAGTTGAGCACTGATTGGCTGAAGCACCAATTTTCATAACAAGTTTTTAATAGCTCAAATTTGTTGATAAATGAGCCCTACAGTATTAAACAGCAATAAGGTTCAAGTTTAATGTGGGCTTTGATGCCACAACAAAAATATGGCTGTCTCTGGGTAGAAATAATTGTGTTGCAATCCTGACTTTTATAATGGAAATGTAAAGCATCTCTCTCTCTCTCTCTCTCTCTCTCGCTCTCTTTCTCTTTCTGGACGGGATGCGTCAACATTAAAAATGCAATTTTTTGAGGTTTGGCCACTTAATGTGTATGCTTAAGCCCCGGAATGCGAGAGATTGGATGTGGTGGACAACGCCGTCCTTCCCTACTGAGAGGCATCCAATCGAATCCCTATCAACATTACCCACAGCGCACGTGTCAGCCCACGCATGCGCAGATAGGACTCCAGGACATAAATCCTAGGTCCTATCATTGCAATGGACAGCTCTTACAGAAAAAGTTTGCTTTTGGAATTTTCTTCAAGCATACAGTGTTAATAAATGCTTTTATGCTTGCGAAGAGTGGTGGGATGCATCGCAAGTAAAATGCGATGCTTGATCCATCCCGCCCTCTCTCATGGGCAGATGTACTAAACCTTGGAGAATGATAAAGTGGAGAGAGATCAGCCAATCAGCTCCTGTCATTTTTCAAGCACAGCCTGTAAGTTAGGAGCTGATTGGATGGGACTTTATCTCCATCCACTTTATCTCTCTTCACGGCCTATTAAATAGATCCCTGGGTCTTATAATCAAATATGAAATATTCTCTTCAGCTGCTCAATGGTGCCTTCAGCTCTACTTTCCCAGCTTAACTTGAAATGGTATTGGCCTCTATTGCCCGTTTCAAAATGGCCTTATTCTAGTGGCATGTCAACAGCCATGAGATGACTGCCATTGGAGCCACCTGTAAAGTTAGAGTTTGCAATAGTAATATCTGTGGATGTGACATGTCTTTAAGTGAGGGTTATCACATAAGTCGTATTGCCCATGAAGCTCAGCAAAACTGTCACTGACCTATCTGTCCATATATCATTAGCTTAGTAGTATAATTTCACTCTATAATATATGTGACCCAGTCCTCAATGTCATTGTCAAAACTAAATATAGATCTAATATAAATTGCAATACTCATATGGCCCATATTATAATCCTTTACAGGCTCAGCAAGAAGTACCACAGCACTGCTGAATGTACTATGGGGGTTATTCAGATGTGGAACCAAATCAAAAAAAGCAAGCAATTGGGCAAAACCATGCTGCACTGCAGGTGGGGCAGATGTAACATGTGCAGAGAGATTTAGATTTGGGTGGGGTGTGTTCAAACTGAAATCTAAATTGAAGTGTAAAAATAAAGCTGTCTAACCTTTGTGGGCGACATGCAAAAGCATCCAGTATTTACCCCACACAGAAAAAAAAAAGTGTATTTGCTCCCCTTGCATTGCAAAATAGTTTGTTCCATGTACAAAGTTACTTGCTTTTTATGCCTTGGTTCCAAATCCGAAACAGTGTGTCACAATGTGAAGCTTCCTAACTGCAATTCACCATTTCTTTTAGTTTATCTAAATGACATCTATTAGCTTATGGAAAAAAAATACAATAAGATTTGTTTAAATCTTTGTCCACATTGTGACATCAGTGAGAGGATGTTTGTATATATGACACCCAGGACTGTAGTTACGGGTGTGCAAGTGGTGCCGCCACCCAGCGCACAGGGCCTAGGGGGCGGCACGGTGCACCATTGCTACTCCATGGCACCTGCATTTGGTTTGCAGAATGCCTGGAACGGCCTCCTGCAGCAGAGAAAACTAGAGATACTACATTAGATAAAATTAGATCAAATGTACACCTAGATCAAATTACACTTATTTTTTTTTCTTTAAGTGTGTGAGCACCACACTGTGGGTGTCAGATTAAGTGGGTTGGCAAATTTGGTCCAAAGTGGTTTTATAAAGGGACAGAAGACATGAAAATAAGGCAACAGGTTGTGAGCAATTACTGTACACCAACCATAGTTGCTAGGGCCACATTATGTGTAATGTAGTTGGGGTAAGATAGTGTATAAGCAACTTAATTTGCATTTTGAGGTGATTCAAACAGGAAGATGTTAGTGAGCAGTAAATGTAAAGGTCTCCCATTTGCAGTCCTCACCTGCACTCTGAGTGAGATTTAGCTACCCTGCTCCCTCCCAGGGTAAGTTTCTGTAGGTATTAAGGTCTCCTGAGACTGGCTGTAGGGATCCTCTTGAGTTAAACATTGTCTGAAGCTAGCAGCATACCTGATAATGGGGGTTTTTCTGAGATGAGCGCAGCAGCAAGAAAGTTAGCAATTGGGCAAAACCATGTGCACTGCAGGGGAGGCAGATATAACATGTGCAGAGAGAGTTAGATTTGGGTGGGTTATTTTGTTTCTGTGCAGGGTAAATACTGGCTGCTTTATTTTTACACTGCAAATTAGATTGCAGATTGAACACACCCCACCCAAATCTAACTCTCTCTGCACATGTTATATCTGCCCCCCCCTGCAGTGCACATGGTTTTGCCCAATTGCTAAAAAATTTCCTGCTGCGATCAACTTGGAATTACCCCCAATATCTATAGTGTTCCCGAATGGGTAGGACAAATTCAGTGTGTAGGATGTTCGGGCAGGTAACAGACATTGCAGACAGTAAGTTCCCCATTGTTGAACTCCCCCTAGAGATCCAGGAGAAGAGATTGAGGTCAGAAAATAATTTGGCTAAGTTAGTGAGTGATTGAGGAAGCAGGTAAAAAAATATCCATATTGAGAGCGAGTAACATATGCCACACTCGTAGCGTGTGATGAACGGCAGAAGGGGCAGACAGTGGTAGCGGTCAGACTAGTGTAGAAAAATGTTTTGAAGGGCTGGTATAACAAGTAACAGCAAATCATTGGAAAATAGACACAACTTACAGATTTGCCCTGATAAACTATTGTTGCAGTTGCGTCAAACTGCCTCTCTCAGCATGCCAGGTCCAGTGCGACTCAAGCGTCTTTTTTTATACCTTTTTTGCCCTAAAATGCATCATACTGTCGTTACAATGCAATGTGACTAGGACACACCAGGAGACATAAGCAATGCTTGTATATCTGTGTGCGACTGAGTCTGAATCTATGGGCCTAATACAGACCTGATCGCAAAAGCAAAATCTTTCTCTAATGAGCATAACTATGTGCACTGCAGGTGGGGCAGATGTAACGTGCAGAGAGTTAGATTTGGGTGGGTTATAGTTAGTGATGTGCACCGGACATTTTTCGGGTTTTGTGTTTTGGTTTTGGATTCGGTTCAGCGGCCGTGGTTTGGATTCGGACGCATTTTGGCAAAACCTCACCGAAAAATTATTGTCGGATTCGGGTGTGTTTTGGATTCGGGTGTTTTTTTTTTAACACTAAAAAACAGCTTAAATCATAGAATTTGGGGGTCATTTTGATCCCATAGTATTAATAACCTCAATAACCATAATTTCCACTCATTTCCAGTCTATTCTGAACACCTCACACCTCACAATATTATTTTTAGTCCTAAAATTTGCACCGAGGTCACTGGATGGGTAAGCTAAGCGACACAAGTGGCCAACACAAACACCTGGCCCATCTAGGAGTGGCACTGCAGTGTCAGACAGGATGGCACTTCAAAAAATAGTCCCCAAACAGCACATGATGCAAAGAAAAAAAGAGGCGCACCAAGGTCGCTGTGTGACTAAGCTAAGCGACACAAGTGGCCGACACAAACACCTGGCCCATCTAGGAGTGGCACTGCAGTGTCAGGCAGGATGGCACTTCAAAAAAATAGTCCCCAAACAGCACATGATGCAAAGAAAAAAAGAGGCGCAATGAGGTAGCTGTGTGACTAAGCTAAGCGACCCAAGTGGCCGACACAAACATCTGGCCCATCTAGGAGTGGTACTGCAGTGTCAGGCAGGATGGCACTTCCAAAAAATAGTCCCCAAACAGCACATGATGCAAAGAAAAAAAGAGGCGCACCAAGGTCAATGTGTGACTAAGCTAAGCGACACAAGTGGCCGACACGAACACCTGGCCCACCTAGGAGTGGCACTGCAGTGTCAGGCAGGATGGCACTTCAAAAAAATAGTCCCCAAACAGCACATGATGCAAAGAAAAAAAGAGGCGCAATGAGGTAGCTGTGTGACTAAGCTAAGCGACCCAAGTGGCCGACACAAACACCTGGCCCATCTAGGAGTGGCACTGCAGTGTCAGGCAGGATGGCACTTCAAAAAAATAGTCCCCAAACAGCACATGATGCAAAGAAAAAAAGAGGCGCAATGAGGTAGCTGTGTGACTAAGCTAAGCGACCCAAGTGGCCGACACAAACACCTGGCCCATCTAGGAGTGGCACTGCAGTGTCAGGCAGGATTGCACTACAAAAAAATAGTCCCCAAACAGCACATGATGCAAAGAAAAAAAGAGGTGCAATGAGGTAGCTGTGTGACTAAGCTAAGCGACCCAAGTGGCCGACACAAACACCTGGTCCATCTAGGAGTGGCACTGCAGTTTCAGACAGGATGGCACTTCAAAAAAATAGTCCCCAAACAGCACATGATGCAAAGAAAAAAAGAGGCGCACCAAGGTTGCTGTGTGACTAAGCTAAGCGACACAAGTGGCCGACACAAACACTTGGCCCATCTAGGAGTGGCACTGCAGTTTCAGGCAGGATGGCACTTCAAAAAAATTGTCCCCAAACAGCACATGATGCAAAGAAAAATGAATGAAAAAAGAGGTGCAAGATGGAATTGTCCTTGGGCCCTCCCACCCACCCTTATGTTGTATAAACAGGACATGCACACTTTAACGAACCCATCATTTCAGCGATAGGGTCTGCCACACAACTGTGACTGAAATGACTGGTTGGTTTGGGCCCCCACCAAAAAAAGAAGCAATCAATCTCTCCTTGCACAAACTGGCTCTACAGAGGCAAGATGTCCACCTCATCATCATCCTCCGATTCCTCACCCCTTTCACTGTGTACATCCCCCTCCTCACAGATTATTAATTCATCCCCACTGGAATCCACCATCTCAGGTCCCTGTGTACTTTCTGGAGGCAATTGCTGCTGGTGAATGTCTCCACGGAGGAATTGATTATAATTCATTTTGATGAACATCATCTTCTCCACATTTTATGGAAGTAACCTCGTACACCGATTGCTGACAAGGTGAGCGGCTGCACTAAACACTCTTTCGGAGTACACACTTGTGGGAGGGCAACTTAGGTAGAATAAAGCCAGTTTGTGCAAGGGCCTCCAAATTGCCTCTTTTTCCTGCCAGTATACGTACGGACTGTCTGACGTGCCTACTTGGATGCGGTCACTCATATAATCCTCCACCATTCTTTCAATGGTGAGAGAATCATATGCAGTGACAGTAGACGACATGTCAGTAATCGTTGGCAGGTCCTTCAGTCCGGACCAGATGTCAGCACTCGCTCCAGACTGCCCTGCATCACCGCCAGCGGGTGGGCTCGGAATTCTTAGCCTTTTCCTCGCACCCCCAGTTGCGGGAGAATGTGAAGGAGGAGATGTTGACGGGTCACGTTCCGCTTGACTTGACATTTTTCTCACCAGCAGGTCTTTGAACCTCTGCAGACTTGTGTCTGCCGGAAAGAGAGATACAACGTAGGTTTTAAATCTAGGATCGAGCACGGTGGCCAAAATGTAGTGCTCTGATTTCAACAGATTGACCACTCGTGAATCCTGGTTAAGCGAATTAAGGGCTCCATCCACAAGTCCCACATGCCTAGCGGAATCGCTCTGTTTTAGCTCCTCCTTCAATGTCTCCAGCATCTTCTGCAAAAGCCTGATGAGGGGAATGACCTGACTCAGGCTGGCAGTGTCTGAACTGACTTCACGTGTGGCAAGTTCAAAGGGTTGCAGAACCTTGCACAAAGTTGAAATCATTCTCCACTGCGCTTGAGTCAGGTGCATTCCCCCTCCTTTGCCTATATTGTAGGCAGATGTATAGGCTTGAATGGCCTTTTGCTGCTCCTCCATCCTCTGAAGCATATAGAGGGTTGAATTCCACCTCGTTACCACCTCTTGCTTCATATGATGGCAGGGCAGGTTCAGGAGTGTTTGCTGGTGTTCCAGTCTTCGGCACGCGGTGGCTGAATGCCGAAAGTGGCCCGCAATTCTTCGGGCCACCGACAGCATCTCTTGCACGCCCCTCTCGTTTTTTAAATAATTCTGCACCACCAAATTCAATGTATGTGCAAAACATGGGACGTGCTGGAATTTGCCCAGATGTAATGCACGCACAATATTGCTGGCGTTGTCCGATGTCACAAAGAGTCCAATTGGGGTAAGTCATTCTGCGATGATCTTCCTCAGTTTCCGTAAGAGGTTGTCAGCTGTGTGCCTCTTCTGGAAAGCGGTGATACAAAGCGTAGCCTGCCTAGGAACGAGTTGGCGTTTGCGAGATGCTGCTACTGGTGCCGCCGCTGCTGTTGTTGCTACAGGAGGCAATACATCTACCCAGTGGGCTGTCACAGTCATATAGTCCTGAGTCTGCCCTGCTCCACTTGTCCACATGTCCGTGGTTAAGTGGACATTGGGTACCACTGCATTTTTTAGGAAACTAGTGACTCTTTTTCTGACGTCTGTGTACATTTTCGGCATTGCCTGCCTAGAGAAATGGAACCTAGATGGGATTTGGTACTGGGGACACAGTACCTCAATCAAGTCTCTAGTTGCCTCTGAATTAACGGTGGATACCGGAACCACATTTCTCACTGCCCAGGCTGCCAAGGCCTGAGTTATCTGCTTTGCAGCAGGATGACTGCTGTGATATTTCATCTTCCTCGCAAAGGACTGTTGGACAGTCAATTGCTTACTGGAAGTAGTACAAGTGGTCTTCCGACTTCCCCTCTGGGATGACGATCGACTCCCAGCAGCAACAACAGCAGCGCCAGCAGCAGTAGGCGTTATATACTCAAGGATGCATTGGAGGAATCCCAGGCAGGAGAGGACTAGTCAGACTTGCCAGTGACATGGCCTGCAGGACTATTGGCTTTCCTGGGTAAGGAGGAAATTGACACTGAGGGAGTTGGTGGTGTGGTTTGCAGGAGCTTGGTTACAAAAGGAAGGGATTTAGTTGTCAGTGGACTCCTTCCGCTGTCACCCAAAGTTTTTGAACTTGTCACTGACCTCTGATGAATGCGGTCCAGGTGACGTATAAGGGAGGATGTTCCTAGGTGGTTAATGTCCTTACCCCTACTTATTGCAGCTTGACAAAGGCAACACACGGCTTGACACCTGTTGTCCGCATTTGTGTTGAAATAATTCCACACTGAAGAGCTGATTTTTTTGGTATTTTGACCAGGCATGTCAATGGCCATATTCGTCCCACGGACAAAAGGTGTCTCCCCGGGTGCCTGACTTAAACAAACCACCTCACCATCAGAATCCTCCTTGTCAATTTCCTCCCCAGCGCCAGCAACACCCATATCCTCATCCTGGTGTACTTCAACAGTGACATCTTCAATTTGACTATCAGGAACTGGACTGCGGGTGCTCCTTCCAGCACTTGCAGGGGGCGTGCAAATGGTGGAAGGCGCAAGCTCTTCCCATCCAGTGTTGGGAAGGTCAGGCATTGCAACCGACACAATTGGACTCTCCTTGGGGATTTGTGATTTAGAAGAATGCATAGTTCTTTGCTGTGCTTTTACCAGCTTAAGTCTTTTCATTTTTCTAGCGAGAGGATGAGTGCTTCCATCATCATGTGAATCTGAAACACTAGCCATGAACATAGGCCACTCCGTGTCGTAAATGGCATATTGGCAAGTTTACGCTTCTCATCAGACGCTTTCAATTTTGATTTTTGGGTCATTTTACTGAACTTTTGTTTTTTGGATTTTACATGCTCTCTACTATGACATTGGGCATCGGCCTTGGCAGACGACGTTGATGGCATTTCATCGTCTCGGCCATGACTAGTGGCAGCAGCTTCAGCACGAGGTGGAAGTGGATCTTGATCTTTCCCTATTTTAACCTCCACATTTTTGTTCTCCATTTTTTAATGTGTGGAATTATATGCCAGTATCAATAGCAATGGCCTACTACTATATATACTGTGCACAACTGAAATGCACCACAGGTATAGAATGTAGATGGATAGTACACTTGACTACACAGAGGTAGGTACAGCAATGGCCTTCCGTACCGTACTGCTATATATACTGGTGGTCACTGTGCCAGCAAACTGCACAACTGAAATGCACCACAGGTATAGAATCTAGATGGATAGTATACTTGACGACACAGAGGTAGGTACAGCAGTGGCCTTCCGTACCGTACTGCTATATATACTGGTGATCACTGTCGGCAAACTGCAAAACTAAAATGTACCACAGGTATAGAATCTAGATGGATAGTATACTTGACGACACAGAGGTAGGTAGAGCAGTGGCCTTCCGTACCGTACTGCTATATATACTGGTGGTCACTGTCAGCAAACTGCAAAACTAAAATGCACCACAGGTTTAGAATCTAGATGGATAGTATACTTGACGACACAGAGGTAGGTACAGCAGTGGCCTTCCGTACCGTACTGCTATATATACTGGTGGTCACTGTGTCAGCAAACTGCACAACGGAAATGCACCACAGGTATAGAATCTAGATGGATAGTATACTTGACAACACAGAGGTAGGTACAGCAGTGGCCTTCCGTACCGTACTGCTTTATATACTGGTGGTCACTGTGTCAGCAAACTGCACAACTGAAATGCACCACAGGTATAGAATCTAGATGGATAGTATACTTGACAACACAGAGGTAGGTACAGCAGTGGCCTTCCGTACCGTACTGCTATATATACTGGTGGTCACTGTCAGCAAACTGCAAAACTAAAATGCACCACAGGTATAGAATGTAGATGGATAGTATACTTGACGACACAGAGGTAGGTACAGCAGTGGCCTTCCGTACCGTACTGCTATATATACTGGTGGTCACTGTGTCAGCAAACTGCACAACTGAAATGCACCACAGGTATAGAATGTAGATGGATAGTATACTTGATGACACAGAGGTAGGTACAGCAGTGGCCTACCGTACGTACTGCTATATATACTGGTGGTCACTGTCAGCAAACTGCAAAACTAAAATGCACCACAGGTATAGAATGTAGATGGATAGTATACTTGATGACACAGAGGTAGGTACAGCAGTGGCCTTCCGTACCGTACTGCTATATATACTGGTGGTCACTGTGTCAGCAAACTGCACAACTGAAATGCACCACAGGTATAGAATCTAGATGGATAGTATACTTGACGACACAGAGGTAGGTACAGCAGTGGCCTTCCGTACCGTACTGCTATATATACTGGTGGTCACTGTCAGCAAACTGCAAAACTAAAATGCACCACAGGTATAGAATGTAGATGGATAGTATACTTGACGACACAGAGGTAGGTAGAGCAGTGGCCTTCCGTACCGTACTGCTATATATACTGGTGGTCACTGTCAGCAAACTGCAAAACTAAAATGCACCACAGGTATAGAATGTAGAAGGATAGTATACTTGACGACACAGAGGTAGGTACAGCAGTGGCCTTCCGTACCGTACTGCTATATATACTGGTGGTTACTGTGTCAGCAAACTGCACAACTGAAATGCACCACAGGTATAGAATCTAGATGGATAGTATACTTGACAACACAGAGGTAGGTACAGCAGTGGCCTACCGTACCGTACTGCTATATATACTGGTGGTCACTGTCAGCAAACTGCAAAACTAAAATGCACCACAGGTATAGAATCTAGATGGATAGTATACTTGACGACACAGAGGTAGGTACAGTAGTGGCCTTCCGTACCGTACTGCTATATATACTGGTGGTCACTGTGTCAGCAAACTGCACAACTGAAATGCACCACAGGTATAAAATGTAGATGGATAGTATACTTGACGACACAGAGGTAGGTACAGCAGTGGCCTACCGTACCGTACTGCTATATATACTGGTGGTCACTGTCAGCAAACTGCAAAACTAAAATGCACCACAGGTATAGAATCTAGATGGATAGTATACTTGACGACACAGAGGTAGGTACAGCAGTGGCCTTCCGTACCGTACTGCTATATATACTGGTGGTCACTGTGTCAGCAAACTGCACAACTGAAATGCACCACAGGTATAGAATCTAGATGGATAGTATACTTGACGACACAGAGGTAGGTACAGCAGTTGCCTACTGTACCGTAATGCTATATATTATATACTGGTAGTCAGCAAACTGTGCAAAACTGAAATGCACCACAGGTATGGATGGATAGTATACTTGACGACACAGAGGTAGGTACAGCAGTGGCCTACTGTACCGTAATGCTATATATTATATACTGGTGGTCAGCAAACTGTGCAAAACTGAAATGCACCACAGGTATGGATGGATAGTATACTTGACGACACAGAGGTAGGTACAGCAGTGACCTTCTGTACCGTACTCCTATATATTATATACTGGTGGTCAGCAAAATTATGCACTGTACTACTATATACTACACAATGCAGTACAGATATGGAGTGTTTTTCAGGCAGACAACATATACTGGTGGTCACTGGTCAGCAAAACTCTGCACTGTACTCCTCCTATATAATATTATACTGGTGGTCCCCAGTCCCCACAATAAAGCAGTGTGAGCACAGATATATGCAGCACACTGAGCACAGATATGGAGTGTTTTTCAGGCAGACAACGTATACTGGTGGTCACTGTCAGCAAAACTCTGCACTGTACTACTCCTATATAATACAGCTGCTCCCCAGTCCCCACAATTAAGCAGTGTGAGCACAGATATATGCAGCACACTGAGCACAGATAAGGAGCGTTTTTTTCAGGCAGAGAACGGATAAAACTGGTGGTCACTGATCAGCAAAACTCTGCACTGTACTCCTCCTATGTTAATATAAAGCTGCTCCCCAGTCCCCACAATGATATAAGCAAGCACAAATATTTGCATCAACTCAACAATGAATAAACGGAGAGGACGCCAGCCACGTCCTCTCCCTAACATTTCCAATGCACGAGTGAAAATGGCGGCGACGCGCGGCTGCTTATATAGAATCCGAATCTCGCGAGAATCCGACAGCGGGATGATGACGTTCGGGCGCGCTATACGGGAGAATCCGAGTATGCCTCGGACCCGTGTAAAATGGGTGAAGTTGGGGGGGGTTCGGTTTCCGAGGAACCGAACCCGCTCATCACTAGTTATAGTGTTTCTGTGCAGAGTAAATACTGGATGCTTTATTTTTACACTGCAATTTAGATTTCAGTGTGAACACACCCCACCCAAATCTAACTCTCTCTGCACATATTACATCTGCCCCTCCTGCAGTGCACATGGTTTTGCCCATTAGAGAAAAAAGTTGCTGCTGCGATCAGGTCTGAATTAGGCCCTATGTATGAAGTGCCATGATATAGTGGCCACGGCTTTTCCATGTTTAGTTCCATTGTGCTTTGTATACAGACTCAGACAAAAATATACAAGTGTTGCATATAAAATTGATCAATCACATTGCGACTAAAACTCACTTTCAGGTGAAAAAGATGAAAAAATGACAGTCGCAGGGACCTGCTGGTTCATGCATCAGGCATCTGGAGGAGACATCTGTACAGTATGTGCATGTTACAGATGTGACACTGTGTATCATGGCCACAGGTGTGAATGTGTTGCGATTGTGACCGTCTGCGACTCGTTTGCTGCCATTAGACTGTAAGATGTGCAGGAACACATCTGTATTTACTTAAACTTCCATGAAAGCCGAACATGTCCTAATCAGGATAGCTAACAGCTATGACAAACATGAAGGGTGAGAGTGGGCACCCCTTTTTTTCAGGTTGATTAGTGTCCTGGAATAGTGTAATAGTATCAGCAAAAACAAAATTCACCTCAAGGGAGGATAGTATATAAGAGGGGAGCCTCAAGGGACAAGGAGGTATATGACTTGACAGGAGGTCCTAAGACCAGATGACAGTGACCACAATATAGGCATGATGGTGGCATGGTGGTTATGTTGCAGTGCCAATCTAATTAAATAAGGTCTATAGTATATACAAATGCAAATTATGGAGAGAGGAGAAGTACTGTACAGTACATGCATTCCCTGCTTTGAGGGATAGAGACCTGCTAAGCATCATAGTGCTCACATTCTGCTAGCAATTTCTGAAATGCTATAGAGGGATCCACATAAATGGTTCATGTGTTAAGTGAGGGTCCAAATGACCTGCCCAGGTTGGGGTCAGGGGCCAAATTAAAATACTCCAGAAGAATCAAGTGGCCACTAGGAGTTTCCATACTTCCTTAAAGTCTCACCTAATGAATTGTGAGCGGTAGGAGCATAAAGGGAAACAACGGTAAAACTCTTTTTTTTCCAGCATACCAGACAAGATTAAATATCTTCCCTTTCTATCCTCCACTTTGTTTCTCAGAGAAAGAGGAGACAGACATATGGAATAGAATGGGTATATTTTGTTGACATTGTCATAGTGTCGGCATGTGACATGTTGACATGCTAGGTATGTCGACATTGACCAAGTAACATTAATCATGTCAATGCTGATGAAATGGCCTTATGATTAGAATGTCAACAAAACATCCCTGTTGGTCTAGTAGGGACTTCCCTGGCACGGCAGGTATAGCCAGCAGGTACAGCAGCTCCAGTAATGTCTTCTGGATCCAATGGTTAAGTCCTATTAACTTCTGGTGGGGAGTACTACTAACAACTAACCTATACCCTCCCCCTATGACCTAACCCTAACCTTGCCTCCTGCAGTCTAACCCTAACACTCTCCCTAGTGCCTAACTCTAAACTCCCCTCCAACAGCCTAACCCTAACCCTCTGTCACTGGTCCATGCAGAATGTTGACATTTCACCGGAATGGATCAGTGTCTGTCAACATGTTAAGTGTCAACATGATGAATGTAGGTATTGTAAATGTCGACATTATGATTACATCTTAGGAAATCGTTATGTGCATTATGCAGAGATAGCTTTATACAAAGATGGTATAAGTTATTCTGACACTATGCCACTATACTGCATAAAAAGGGACAGTTAAAAATGTATGATTTACCTGTGGTTCGTGAAGGCATTTCATACTCAGTTTAACTAGTATTAGAGTAAAATTGTAGTGCTGCCCTGATGTTCATTTAATTTAGAGTACTGCTCTGGAGCATGTCTTGTAAGCTTTGATGGAATAGGTGGATTTAAATACCTGCTTTAATGTCTGGTTACCAAAGTACCATACTTGTGGAATATGAGTTAAGTGTCATGTTCAACCATTCTAGATAGTCATGACATTTCTGATAGTTGTGTGTAGAGAGAGCACAGACTTGAAAGGGATGGACATAAACCATTTATGTTTAGCAAACATGGACAGTTGGCTACTGATTGTCAATATTTTGCAAAAAATAACAGGGATCAAATGTTTCTCTGCCATAGTTAAGTTCTGATGGTGATACAGCAATATTTTTTTCCACCACTGCACCTTGCTCAGCAACAACCTTCCGTCAGCTGCCCCTTCATCCTGCCTTCCTTCTCTGATTGGCACACTGCTATCACATGTGCCCACCTACTACGCCCACCAATGGTTCAAACCATCAATGGTTTTTAGTTGATGCGCAGCCTCAGACCCAAATCTGCTACTAGGCATGTTCACCATTACCGCGCATCCACCATTACCATAGTAAAGTCATGCTCCTTAGTGTCTCCAATGAGGAAATTGTGCCAGACACAGATGGGTACAGATGGGTACTAAGCCACTGTATCACCACCGCTTACTGCTGGTGTATTCCACTACTACAGCTGAATGTATCCGTAGGTGCATGCTCCATCCCACCACACATCACTGCATTAACTCCCTCCTGGCTGGATCTGTCCTATCCTGCACATTCCTGCATTGTGCTGCATTAACCCTGTGTTGTCTCACACCCTGCTATTCTACCTGGTTAATAAACCAATCCATGGTTAAGCTACTCATCTAGTGGACTGACCTCTTTCATACACTGCTGAAACCTATCAAAATAGGTTATGCCAATAAAAAGTACAATGGCTCTGTAGATTGAGAACCTTCATGTCCACCCTTAAAATATATTGCATCATACAGTATAGTAAATTTGTCATTACAGTGACATCATACTGTGATACGTAAATACCCACAATACTGTTTCATGCTGAAATTGATGATATAGCTTGACATGTACGTTTTGAATAAAATATATTTTATATGTTTTTCTTTGTTATGTTGTAAAGTTTAAATGCATTTTTCTATTAAAAAGTTACACACACATATTATAAACTTCAGTATTAGGCCTAATAAATGTCATTGTCATTGAATACCTAGATGGCATTTTTAGAGATCATTTTTTTAATAACTTCATAGTTTATTATAAAATAGTGCCCTGATAACAATATTACCATAGTAATAATTTTACCGTTACAACATTGCACTAGTTATTGATAATAAGATTACATCATATATTTATAAAAAATCCCACTAAATAGTTGTTTTAAAAGAAATTTTGCTCTCAGTCCAGAACAAATTGATAAGGGTTAAAAATGATTTGATAGCTAGTTGAGCTGTAATTCTTGATTTTAACAAAAGCAGGAACAGCTTTTGGTACACAAGGGACACATGCGGAGGATGAGATCTCTGTGGGCAGAAATTCCATCTGATGGCTTGGATGGACATTCATATAGTGTAGGAAGAATGCTTTGATGAATACAAATCTGTAGCTAAAACCTTCCAAAATAAATAATAATTGTTAACTATTTGTGGATATGAGCCTTTAAGACATACGTTACAGTTTACAGCCTTGAAATATTTTATATATACAGGGTAAAAAAAAAAAATCACCCAGATTTTAAAGTTTAGCAAAAAAAGGCATGGTAAACGCTATTCAAACATTTAGTACATAATCCAAAAGTGCATGGAATACAGTTTATTTCCTTGCAATACCATCCAGATGCTGGCCTTTGTGATACACATTTGTAGTTGATTTCCGAAAGTGAGCTTCGTCACTTGTGAGCAGAATAGTGTGTGCAGGAACATTTTGAAGGATATCCTCACATCATGCCATTTGGTTCCATCCGTACAAAATGATGGTTGTTGAGGAACTTAATAAACACTACTTGGAGAACCGAATGGCATGTTGTGATATATCCGTCAACATGTTCCTGCAAACTCTGTTCTGCTCACAAGTTATGAAGTTCACTTTCAGAAATCGACTACAAATGTGTATCACGAATGAAGGCCACCATCTGGACGATATCATATTCAAAACCAATTGAAATTAAAATCTATTCCATGCACTTTTAGATTACAGTATGTACAAAAATGTTGAATAGCATTTACCATGCCTTTTTTGTTAGTTCTCCTTAGAGATGTGCAGCGGGCATTTTTCGTGTTTTGTGTTTTGGTATTGGATTTGGGTCTGCGGTCGTGTTTTGGATTCGGACGCGTTTTGGCAAAACCACCCTTTTGGGATTTGGATGTGTTTTGGATTTGGGTGATTTTTGAAACCCCCCCCACAAAAACAGCTAAAATAATAAAATTTGGGGGTAATTTTGATCCTGTAGTATTATTAACCTCAATAACAATAATTTCCACTCATTTCCAGTCTATTCTGAACACCTCACAATATTATTTTTAGTCCTAAAATTTGCACGAGGTCGCTGGATGACTAAGCTAAGCAACCCAAGTGGCCGGCACAAACACCTGGCCCATCTAGGAGTGGCACTGCAGTGTCAGACAGGATGGCACTTAAAAAACTAGTCCCCAAACTGCACATGATGCAAAGAAAAAAAGAGGTGCACCAAGGTCGCTGGATGGCGGTCGCTGGATGGCTAAGCTAAGCGACACAAACACCTGGCCCATCTAGAATTAGACTCTAGTAACATGTGAATTATAAGGCAATATCACTGGAATTATTTGTTATAATCAATGGAATTATTGGTCCAAATCACTGGAAGAAAATGACAAAATCGCTAGAATTAAAAGCCAGTATCACAGGAATTATTCATTCTAATCAACGGTATTATTGGTCCAAATCACTGGAAGAAAATGACAATATCACTGGAATTAAATGGCAGTAATGTTGGGAATTATATCAAATGTCAGTACCACTGGACATATACGGAAGTGTCAGACAGGATAGCACTTTTAAAAAAATAGTCCCCAAACAGCACATGATGCAAAGAAAAAAGAAAAAGAGGTCCACTGACACTGAGCACTGACCAGTGATTCTGAGCACTGATGATACTACTGAGCACTGATGATACTACTGAGCAGTGATACTGAGAACTGACACTGAGCAGCACGATGCAGCACAAGACACTGAGCACTGACCAGTGATACTGAGCACTGATGATACTACGGAGCAGTGATACTGAGCACTGATGATACTACCGAGAATTGACACTGAGCAAGCATGATGCAGCACAAGACACTGAGCACTGACCAGTGATACTGAGCACTGATGATACTACTGAGCACTGATACCGAGCACTGATAATACTACTGAGAACTGACACTGAGCAGCATGATGCAGCACAAGACACTGTACTAGTATTAGTATTAGTGAGCAGCACAAAAGCACTCTGGAATTGTCACCCCCCCCAGATACCACTGTGACTGGAATGATGATGACCGATGCACAGTCACAGGACACTACTACCACAGCACCCTACAGCAGCAAGATGCAGCACAAGACACTGTACTAGTATTAGTAATGTAGTATTACTGAGCAGCACGATGCAGCACAAGACAAT
Source organism: Pseudophryne corroboree (assembly GCF_028390025.1). Taxonomy (NCBI): domain Eukaryota; kingdom Metazoa; phylum Chordata; class Amphibia; order Anura; family Myobatrachidae; genus Pseudophryne; species Pseudophryne corroboree. Next base: position 854,333,407 of record NC_086444.1, on the reverse strand, counting down.
GAGCACTGATACTGAGCACTGATAATACTACTGAGAACTGACACTGAGCAGCACAAGACACTGTACTAGTATTAGTGAGCAGCACAAAAGCACTCTGGAATTGTTACCCCCCCAGATACCACTGGGACTGGAATGATGATGACCGATGCACAGTCACAGGACACTACTATCACAGCACCCTACACAGCGGTGCAAGTATGCGGGTACGCTCAGGTACGGAGTACCCTTAAGAATTTGGCAGCGGGTACGCAGTACCACCTGCCGCACACTATGCCATTACCACAATTAGAATGTGGCACAAAGCAACAAGACCATGGTGCTTGATAGCATTACGGCTCCTCCCACTTTGACAGGGTTACTGGGAGTGCGACAGTAGCTGTAATAATGGAGGCATTACTATATATTGTTATTAAATTGAGGGCATTACTATATATTTCTATTATACTGGAGTTATCACTATATATTTCTATTATACTGGAGTTATCACTATATATTTCTATTATACGGGAGACCTTACTATATATTTTTAGCCTTGCCTCCAGATTAAGAAAAAAAAGGGGCTGTCGTGTGGCCACGCCACTAGTGTCATGTAGCCACTCCCACTAGCAGCATGTGACCACGCCCCTCAACACATGGCCACGCCCATTTTTCAGCATTTAGTACCACTAAGAAAATATTTCTACTTGCATCACTGACCCTACAGCAGCAAGATGCAGCACAAGACACTGTACTAGTATTACTGAGCAGCACAAGACAATGAGCACTGATACTGAGAACTGACACTGAGAGAACGTAGCCACGTCCTCTCTGTACTCTCTACAATGCCCGAGTGAAAATGGCGGCGACGCGCGACTCTTTATATGGAATCCGAATCCTGTGAGAATCCGACAGCGGGATGATGACGTTTTGCCTCGTTCAGGTTTTCCCAGTCAGGCGGGAATAACCGAGCCGGGCACGGAACCATGTTTGACACGCGGAGTTCGGTAGGGTTCGGTTCTCGGCGAACCGAACCCGCTCATCTCTAGTTCTCCTAGTTTAAATCAATGCAGAAATAGCAATGTGTATGCTTTACGTATCTGTATCCTTTTGGCTATTTATATCTTCACTTTTTTCTTGCTAGCAGATTCCCCCGGTACTCAGAACCGGAGACTGCCCCTCTCAGATAAAGGACTAGCTTGAAACAGCCAATGCTATAGTTACTGACCTGGCTCTCCAAATGCTACAGACCACTTTCACTGAGATCGATTCTCCATCTATGCCAGAGGTTGCCAGTCCTGTCTGTCAGGTACACAGCAGATGCTCTTCAGCTATCACACCCCCAGGCAGGCCTGACTGAACTCTCCCAGTCAGCCCCCTGGCTCCACTCTCCAAGGAAGAAGGAGTGTGGCCATTGTGTTGGAACCTAAGAGGAAGAGGTACTAACTTCGAGGCACTGTGTCATTTTGGGACTGTGAGCTGCAGCCCTAAATGCCAGAGGACTGGGCTAGTAGGACTTGTGCTGAAGCACTGTGTTGTTGTTCTTGTGTGTTTGTGTAACATAAATACAGTATAGGCAGGAACACTATGTCATTTAAAAAATTCCATTAGGAGCATTGTGTTCTTAAAGGGGCACTGTGTGGGCACTGTCATTTACAAAAAAATGCCTTTAGCATAGTGTTCTTCTTAAAAGGACACTGTGTGGGCACTGGGCACTGTGTCATTTAAAAACTTTATTAGGAGCATTATGTACTTAAAGGGCCACTGCCATTCAAAAAAATGTTGTTAGGAGCATTGTGTACTTGCGTTGTTTGACATTTTTAAATAATAAAATGTGTGTGTTCAGGGTCAGCACTGTGTTAAAACATTCACGTTCAGTAGGTGCCATGCCACCATTACTAGAAGCACTGTGTTGCAGTGTGTTGTAAACCACCCCCCCTCAAAAAAGAAGAAATAAATTAATATAACTTGCTGGTGTTTAGGTTAAGGCACTGTGATAAAAAATTATGTTCAATAGGTGCAGTGCCACCGCCAATTACTAGAAGCACTGTGCATCAATATGGATCAGTTGCTAGAAGAACAGGAGTAGCAACCCAGTACTAGTGCTGTGGCTGCTGCGAGTCATAATAGTACTTTAACATCTACAGTACTAAAGCCAGTCGTCAAGGACAAATAAGGTTTAAGACATGGCATCTAAAATCAAAACAATATTTCACAATGTTAAAGAAAAAATGGTTGGGTATGCTAGAACGGCAGTAGGTTTGCTGGAAGTCACATGACCGACACCGACATCCCGATACTGATGATACCAAAACTGGACGTGGTAAGCATTTTATCCCTCATCTGTCCCCTATCCTAAACCTCTGATGACAGCCTGGGGTTGCGGGTATAGCTAACCCTTTGGGGGTGGCGGCTATGCCTACTACTTGTGGGGAAAGTGGCTTTGGCTAACTATCCCCTAGTGCTTAACCCTACCCCCTAGTGCTTATCCCTAGCCCTGGCCCACCGGGCCTAACCCATACCCTGATACTCCCCTTTGGGATGTTGGCTGTCTGCATTTCCCTTCCAGTCTCCTGAGTGTTGTTGGGTTTTCGGCATTGGTCACATGACCGCTGGCCTCCCAACCACTGGGATGCCAAGCGCATGCCCCCCAAATAATCACCTCTGATGATAAATGGAAAGTTTATTGCTGAAAAACATCAAATTGTCAACATGCCATACACCGCACGCAGTGGCAAGGAAAGATTTAGGCCATGCCCTTTATTTTTGAGTGTTGGTCCTGCTACTGCTGTTTCATGCACTAGAATGCCTATTGCAGAAGTCAGGGCCAAACACAGTCAGGCATCTTCTTCTGTAACCACACATGCGATGCAACACTTTCTCACTCTGGGGTATATTTGCTAAGAATCGTATTTGTGGCGATTTGGTGGGAGTTTCAGCTCGATTAGTATCAGTCGTGTTTTTTTGCAACTTTTTGATTTTATTTCATGTAATTTACTAAGCTGCCGAGTCATCTTCTTTCGTATGTTCTGATGTCGATGTCATTCGTATTGTCGGGCAGTGTTTTACGGGAGTGATTAGTAAAACACTGCTGGACATAACACAATGAAGCCCAGCCAGATCAAAGAGATCCATGCAGGGCTTCATTGTGTACATTCTACTAAGTGTTGAAAGGGTTAAAAATAAAAATAAAAATTGCGTGGGGTCCCCCCTCCTAAGCATAACAAGCCTCGGGCTCTTTGAGCCGGTCCTGGTTGTAAAAATACAGGGGAAAAATTGCGTAGGGTCCCCCATATTTAAACAACCAGCACCGGGCTCTGTGTCCGGGCCTGGTTCAAAAAATATGGGGGACAAAAGACGTAGTAGTCCCCCGTATTTTTCAAACCAGCACCGGGCTCCACTAGCCAGAGAGATAATGCCACAGCTGGGGGACACTTTTATGTAGGTCCCTGCGGCCATGGCATTACTCCCCCAACTAGTCACCCTTGGCCGGGGTACCCTGGAGGAGTGGGGACCCCTTAAATCAAGGTCGTCCACCCCTCCAGCCACCCAAGGGCCAGCGGTGAAGCCCGAGGCTGTCCCCCCAATCTGTGGGTGGTGGATGGGAGGCTGATAGCCTTTGTGTAAAAATAAAGAATATTATTTTTTGTAGGAGAACTACAAGTCCCAGCAAGCCTCCCCCGCAAACTGGTACTTGGAGAACCACAAGTACCAGCATGCGGGGAAAGAATGGGCCCGCTGGTACCTGTAGTTCTACTACAAAAAATACCCCCCAAAAAAACACAACACACACACACCATGACAGTAAAGCTTTATTTTACATACATGCACACTTACACACTCACATACTTACCTATTGTCCCACGGAGCCCCTCGGTCCTCTTGTCCCGTAGAATCCACCGTGGACTTGGGAAAAGATGCCCAAAATACTCACCTATTATCCGGTGTAGTTCTGTCCTTTTCAGTCCATGTAGCATCCAGGGGGTTAAAAAAAGAAGAAGCTTAAACCCGAACCCTCGCACTAAAGGGGTTCTATGTTTACACATGAAACCCCTTTTTCCGACTGCCGGGACCCCCCGTGACTACTGCCATTGAAGGTCCCATCAGCCAATCAGGGAGTGCCACGTCATGGCGCTACCCTAATTGGCTGTGTGCTCCTTGCCTGTCAATCAGGCTCAGCGCAGCGGCTAGAATGAAGGATCGCGGTCCTTCAGTATATCCTATGATGGGAACTTTGCGGTCTGCGGTTAACCGCAAAGTTAATTGGGGTCACTCTTGTGGGTGACCGATACTTTTGCGGTTAACTGCAGTCCATGATTGGAGGTAGTCCTGCAAACAATTTGCAAAGGCTAACTGATTCCTCCCCTATCCAGGATTCCTCAAAAGAATACTTGTGTGCTAGGGCTGCTGCTTCTTTCAGAAGAGGACCAAGAAGACTGATAGTTTCAAATAACTGTGAAACAATCCTTTGCATGACGTAGCAATTATGAAAGTTGCCATCCAGTTGCACAGCCGATCACTGAAGCCATTATGGCTATGCTTGTATTACTGTAGATCATCTGCATCCAATATCTGCCTTTAATGCATCTGGTTTAAGACAGTTAATTGAGGTCTTGGGGTATATTTACTAAATGTTGATTTTGGTTTTCAGTCGATTTTCCATTAATTTTGTAAGACAGGTATTTTCTAGAGTCAAAATGTACTCAACTGAAATAGAACTTTAAACTTAAATAGAAGGGTTGGGGCTGTAATGCCGGCGGTTGGGATTCTGGAGGTCAGCATTCTGATCCCAGGGTCGCGGCCTCCATAATAGCAGCGGGGGTGGTGAGCACAATGGAGCCCCTTGTGGTCTTGCTGTGCTTGCCATGCAGTGAGTGGCTCGCTGTACTTGCAACAGGTTCTATTCCCACTCTATGGGTGTCGTGGACACCCACGTGTGGGAATAGTCCCTGCTAGCCGGCATTCTGGCTGTCGGCATTGTCAGCTGTCGGGATGCCGACATTGGTATTCTGACCGCCGGGATCCTGACTGCCGGCAAATCAACTACCTCCCAAATAGAGCTACAATAGAACCTTCAATATTTTAAAATAGAGTTCAATTCATAACCATTATTTACTAATAGTCCATTTGAAAGTCAACATAAAATCACCACAAATCACCATTTGCAATAGATCTAACATAAACAGTTATATTTGATTTTAAATCATGTGAAATTGTCTGAAACCTCAATATGTTGGAAACATCATGGAAAGAAGCTTGTGGGGCACAGTGGCTGCATAAATAATGGCATTTGAAGGCACAGCAATGATTAAAAAAAATAGTGAATATGTAAATTAGCAGAGGAATGAAGGTGTTTGTGGGTAATACAGTGCATGTGGCCAATAGGAATGCTTTTGTATAATTTGTCTATTTTGGGTCAATTTGTGAACGATTTTTATAATTTTTTTGTCAATTTTTGGACAATTTTTAATGAAAAGAACTAGAGATGAGCAGGTTCGGTTCATCGAGATCCGAACCCCCCCGAACTTCACCTATTTTACACGATGCGGTTAACCCGAACGCGGCCGAACGTCATCATCCCGCTGTCGGATTCTCACGAGATTCGTATTCTATAAAAAGAGCCGCGTGTCGCCGCCATTTTCACTCGTGCATTGGAGATTGAACGAAGAGGACGTGGCTACGTTCTCTGCCTGAAAAGCTCCATATCTGTGCTCAGTGTGCTGCAAATATCTGTGCTCAGTGTGCTGCAAATACAGTATCTACATTCTCTGCCTGAAAAGCTCCATGTCTGTGCTCAGTGTGCTGCAAATATCTGTGCTCAGTGTGCTGCATTTTGGTGACCAACAGTATATAGTTGTACAGTACAGTAGGCCATTGCTGATCTTGCAGCTCTGTGTCACTGCAAGTATCCATTCCATATCTGTGCTGCATTTTTGTGAGCAGTATATATAGTAGTACAGTGCAGCATGTTGGTGACCAACAGTATATAGTTGTACAGCACAGTAGGTTATTGCTGTATCTTGAAAAAAAGGCATTTGTTTCCTCCAGCACCCTGAATGATAACCGTAACCAGATATAAATTCCACATGATAATAGAATTCAGAGATCTTCGTTACACATATTTGCGCAAATGTGTGAATAAGCCCCAAAGCCGCATCAAGGCGTCTCTGTATATTTGGGGTCCCTAGCGCTATATCTAGGTGCAGGGTGTGGCACCCCAAAACACCAGCATAAGCCAGAAAGCCCAGCGTAGCATACCAGTGAAAAAACTATAGTGTTAATAAATTAGTATTTAGGAAGCCGAAGCTATAGAGAAAGTGATACAAAAATGAAATGCAATTAAAATAGAGAAATAGTGTTAAAAAATTAATAAGTGAAAAGTGTTAATAGAATGTAAAGGTATGCCACACTAAGGCCATCCAGCTCAGCCAGTCCAGAGGCACCACACCTCACACCTCCATCACCCCAATCTGGGTCTAAGATTAACCAGCAAGGAGCCACATGATAATGGCTCCTTACTGCAATATGTCTAAGCTAAGAGCTACCTACCTTGGAGCAACCCCATAATGCTCCATGTGGCATGTCAGGGCCTGCACCTCCTCCTAATGCAGGAACCTCTCTGCCTCTCACAACAAACATATATATATTGGTAGATGCTCAATTAGCTTAGTGATATCATTCAGGTGCTCGAAAGGGAGGGGTATTTCTAAGCAAGAAAAAAAGGCATTTGTTTCCCCCAGCACCCTGAATGATAACCGTAACCAGATATAAATTCCACATGATAATAGAATTCAGAGATCTTCGTTACACATATTTGCGCAAATGTGTGAATAAGCCCCAAAGCCGCATCAAGGCGTCTCTGTATATTTGGGGTCCCTAGCGCTATATCTAGGTGCAGGGTGTGGCATCCCAAAACACCAGCATAAGCCAGAAAGCCCAGCGTAGCATACCAGTGAAAAAACTATAGTGTTAATAAATTAGTATTTAGGAAGCCGACGCTATAGAGAAAGTGATACAAAAATGAAATGCAATTAAAATAGAGAAATAGTGTTAAAAAATTAACAAGTGAAAAGTGTTAATAGAATGTAAAGGTATGCCACACTAAGGCCATCCAGCTCAGCCAGTCCAGAGGCACCACACCTCACACCTCCATTACCCCAATCTGGGTCTAAGATTAACCAGCAAGGAGCCACATGATAATGGCTCTTTACTACAATATGTCTAAGCTAAGAGCTACCTACCTTGGAGCAACCCCATAATGCTTCATGTGGCATGTCAGGGCCTGCACCTCCTCCTAATGCAGGAACCTCTCTGCCTCTCACAACAAACATATATATATTGGTAGATGCTCAATTAGCTTAGTGATATCATTCAGGTGCTCGAAAGGGAGGGGTATTTCTAAGCAAGGAAAAAAGGCATTTGTTTCCCCCAGCACCCTGAATGATAACCGTAACCAGATATAATTTCCACATGATAATAGAATTCAGAGATCTTCGTTACACATATTTGCACAAATGTGTGAATAAGCCCCAAAGCCGCATCAAGGCGTCTCTGTATATTTGGGGTCCCTAGCGCTATATCTAGGCGCAGGGTGTGGCACCCCAAAACACCAGCATAAGCCAGAAAGCCCAGCGTAGCATACCAGTGAAAAAACTATAGTGTTAATAAATTAGTATTTAGGAAGCCAAAGCTATAGAGAAAGTGATACAAAAATGAAATGCAATTAAAATAGAGAAATAGTGTTAAAAAATTAATAAGTGAAAGGTGTTAATAGAATGTAAAGGTATGCCACACTAAGGCCATCCAGCTCAGCCAGTCCAGAGGCACCACACCTCACACCTCCATTACCCCAATCTGGGTCTAAGATTAACCAGCAAGGAGCCACATGATAATGGCTCCTTACTACAATATGTCTAAGCTAAGAGCTACCTACCATTGCTATATCTTGCAGCTCTGTGTCACTGCAAGTATCCATTCCATATCTGTGCTGCATTTTTGTGAGCAGTATATATAGTAGTACAGTGCAGCATTTTGGTGACCAACAGTATATAGTTGTACAGTACAGTAGGCCATTGCTATTGATATAATAATATTACTGGCATATATTTCCACACATTAAAAAATGGAGAACAAAAATGTGGAGGGTGAAATAGGGAAAGATCAAGATCCACTTCCACCTAGTGCTGAAGCTGCTGCCACTAGTCATGGCAGAGACGATTCAATGCCATCAACGTTGTCTGCCAAGGCCGATGCCCAATGTCATAGTAGAGAGCATATAAAATCCAAAAAACTAAAGTTCAGTAAAATGACCCAAAAATCTAAATTAAAAACGGAGAAGCGTAAACTTGCCAATATGCCATTTACGACACGGAGTGGCAAGGAACGGCTGAGGCCCTGTCCTATGTTCATGGCTAGTGGTTCAGCTTCACATGAGGATGGAAGCACTCATGCTCCCGCTAGAAAACTGAAAAGAGTTAAGATGGCAAAAGCACAGCAAAGAATTGTGCGTTCTTCTAAATCACAAATCCCCAAGGAGAGTCCAATTGTGTTGGTTGCGATGCCTGACCTTCCCAACACTGGACGGGAAGAGGTGGCTCCTTCCACCATTTGCACGCCCCCTGGAAGTGCTGGAAGGAGCACCCACAGTCCAGTTCCTGATAGTCAAATTGAAGATGTCACTGTTGAAGTACACCAGGATGAGGATATGGATGTTGCTGACACTGAGGAGGAAATTGACAAGGAGGATTCTGATGGTGAGGTGGTTTGTTTAAGTCAGGCACCCGGGGAGACACCTGTTGTCCGTGGGATGAATATGGCCATTGACATGCCTGGTCAAATTACAAAAAAAAAAAATCACCTCTTCGGTGTGGAATTATTTTAACAGAAATGCGGACAACAGGTGTCAAGCCGTGTGTTGCCTTTGTCAAGCTGTAATAAGTAGGGGTAAGGACGTTAACCACCTAGGAACATCCTCCCTTATACGTCATCTGGAGCGCATTCATCAGAAGTCATTGACAGGTTCAAAAACTTTGGGTGACAGCGGAAGCAGTCCACTGACAACTAAATCCCTTCCTCTTGTACCCAAGCTCCTGCAAACCACACCACCAACTCCCTCAGTGTCAATTTCCTCCTTAGACAGGAACGCCAATAGTCCTGCAGGCCATGTCACTGGCAAGTCTGACGAGTCCTCTCCTGACTGGGATTTCTCTGATGGATCCTTGAGTGTAACGCCTACTGCTGCTGGCGCTGCTGTTGTTGCTGCTGGGAGCCGATCATCATCCCAGAGGGGAAGTCGGAAGACCACTTGTACTACCAGAAAGCAATTGACTGTCCAACAGTCCTTTGCAAGGAAGATGAAATATCACAGCAGTCATCCTGTTGCAAAGCGGATAACTCAGGCCTTGGCAGCTGTGTTGGTGTTAGACGTGCATCCGGTATCCGGCGATAGTACACAGGGACTTAGATAATTTCTTGAGGTAGTGTGTCCCCGGTAACAAATACCATCTAGGTTCCACTTTTCTAGGCAGGCGATACCGAGAATGTACACAGACGTCAGAAAAAGACTCACCAGTGTCCAAAAAAATGCAGTTGTACCCAATGTCCACTTAACCACGGACATGTGGACAAGTGGAGCAGGGCCGACTCAGGACTATATGACTGTGACAGCCCACTGGGTAGATGTATTGCCTCCCGCAGCAACAACAGCAGCAGCGGTACCAGTAGCAGCATCTCGCAAACGCCAACTTGTTCCTCAGCAGGCTACGCTTTGTATCACCGATTTCCATAAGAGGCACACAGCTAACAACCTCTTACAGACACTGAGGAACATCATCACAGAATGGCTTACCCCAATTGGACTCTCCTGGGGATTTGTGACATCGGACAACGCCACCAATATTGTGCGTGCATTACATGTGGGCAAATTCCAGCACGTCCCATGTTTTGCACATACATTGAATTTGGTGGTGCAGAATTATTTAAAAAATGACAGGGGCGTGCAAGAGATGCTGTCGGTGGCCCGAAGAATTGCGGGCCACTTTCGGCATTCAGCCACCGCGTGCCGAAGACTGGAGCACCAGCAAACACTCCTGAACCTGCCCCGCCATCAGCTGAAGCAAGAGGTGGTAACGAGGTGGAATTCAACACTCTATATGCTTCAGAGGATGGAGGAGCAGCAAAAGGCCATTCAAGCCTATACATCTGCCTACGATATAGGCAAAGGAGGGGGAATGCACCTGACTCAAGAGCAGTGAAGAATGGTTTCAACATTGTGCAAGGTTCTGCAACCGTTTGAACTTGCCACACGTGAAGTCAGTTCAGACACTGCCAGCCTGAGTCAGGTCATTCCCCTCATCAGGCTTTTGCAGAAGCAGCTGGAGAGATTGAAGGAGGAGCTAAAACGGAGCGATTCCGCTAGGCATGTGGGACTTGTGGATGGAGCCCTTCATTCACTTAACCAGTATTCACAGGTAGTCAATCTGTTGAAATCAGAGCACTACATTTTGGCCACCGTGCTCGATCCTAGGTTTAAAGCCTACGTTGTATCTCTCTTTCCGGCAGACACAAGTCTGCAGAGGTTCAAAGACTTGCTGGTGAGACACTTGTCAAGTCAAGCGGAACGTGACCTGTCAACAGCTCCTCCTTCACATTCTCCCACAACTGGGGCTGCGAGGAAAAGGCTAAGAATTCCGAGCCCACCCGCTGGCGGTGATGCAGGGCAGTCTGGAGCAAGTGCTGACATCTGGTCCAGACTGAAGGATCTGCCAACGATTACTGACATGTTGTCTACTGTCACTGCATATGATTCTGTCACCATTGAAAGAATGGTGGAGGGTTATATGAGTGACAGCATCCAGGTAGGCACGTCAGACTGTCCGTGCTTATACTGGCAGGAAAAAGAGGCAATTTGGAGGCCCTTGCACAAACTGGCTTTATTTTACCTAAGTTGCCCCCCCTCCAATGTGTACTCCAAAAGAGTGTTTAGTGCAGCCGGTCACCTTGTCAGCGATCGGCGTACGAGGTTACTTCCACAAAATGTGGAGAAGATGATGTTCATCAAAATGAATTATAATCAATTCCTTCTGTGGAGACATTCACCATCAATTGCCTCCAGAAAGTACACAGGGACCTGAGATGGTGGATTCCAGTGGGGACGAATTAATACTCTGTGAGGAAGGGAATGTACACAGTGAAAGGGGTGAGGAATCGGAGGATGATGATGAGGTGGACATCTTGCCTCTGTAGAGCCAGTTTGAGCAAGGAGAGATTGATTGCTTCTTTTTTTGGTGGGGGCCCAAACCAACCAGTCATTTCAGCCAGTCGTGTGGCAGGCCCTGGTGCTGAAATAATGGGTTTGTTAAAGTGTGCATGTCCTGTTTATACAACATAAGGGTGGGTGGGACGGCCCAAGGACAATTCCATCTTGCACCTCTTTTTTTATTTATATATCTTTGCGTCATGTGATGTTTGGGGCCAATTTTTTTAAGTGCCATCCTGTCTGACACTGCAGTGCCACTCCTAGATGGGCCAGGTGTTTGTGCCGCCCACTTCGGTTGCTTAGCTTAGACATCCAGCGACCTCGGTGCAAACTTTAGGACTAAAAATAATATTGTGAGGTGTGAGGTGTTCAGAATAGACTGGAAATGAGTGGAAATTATGGTTATTGAGGTTAATAATACTATAGGATCAAAATTACCCCCAAATTCTATGACCTAAGCTGTTTTTGAGGGGTTTTTGAAAAAAAACACCCAAATCCAAAACACAGCCGAATCCGACAAAAAAATTTCAGGGAGGTTTTGCCAATACGCGTCCGAATCCAAAACACGGCCGCGGAACCGAATCCAAAACCAAAACATTTCCGGTGCACATCTCTAAAAAGAACACAGTTAGAACTTCAAATAGAACTCACATAACCCAGTGATTTTAAAATGGATCTTAAAATCGACTTTTAGTAAATGAGCTATTTGAAATAAAAACACTGTAGTCGACTTTGTGGGGATGTTGGTTCTATTCTGATTGGTTTTAAATAGGCCCAAAATTGAAGTTTTGTAAATATACCCCCTTGTGTCCCTGCTATCAAATTCCACTTTGGAACAGTAATTCCTTGTCTGTACTAAAAGGGTAAAAAAAAATAAAAAAAAATTTTGGCCTAGAAAATGCCATTGTACCCACTATACACTTAACAACAGATATGTGGACAAGTGGTAGTGACTAAACTAAAGATTACATTACATCAGCAGCAGCCGTATGTAACACAAAACTCCTTAACAGGCAAGCTACTCTGTGTATCCCCAACTTCACTAAGAGGCAAACCAGTGTCAATCTGTTAGAAAAACTCAGGGAAGTCATAGAAAAGTGGTTTACTCCTCTTGGACTCTCCTCGGGATTTTTCATTTCCAATAGTGCAACTAATATTGTGAGAGCATTACAAGTGGGCGAATTTTAACACATCCCATGTTTTGACCACACAATAAAATTGGTGGTACAGAATTTTTTTTTTTAATGACAAGGGCATGCTGGAGATACTTCCTGTGGCCCAAAGAGTTGCTGGACATTTTTGCCGTTCAAATAAATGCATGTAGAAGGTTGCAGTGGCTCCAACAACAGTTCAATTTGCCATGCCACCAGCGAAAAGAAAAAGATGGTAACCAGGTGGAATTTCACCCTTTATATGCTTCAACAAATGGAGGAACAGCAACAAGCCATCCAAATGTACACAAGAAGACATGAAATAGGGAGAGGTGGAGGAATGTACCTTAGTTCAGCATAGTTGAGAATAGATATGTGTTCTCTTACATCTTTGCTGCAGTCATGGTAAATAGCCCTTCAAGTCGTGCCATGATGTGGCGGGATGCAGTAGCGCCTAACGTGTTTTTTTTTTAGATTTTGTCAGCGAAAATGCCTTAGATGCATTATAATGCAATAGGACACACAAGCTGCTTCTGCTGATTAAAATAATATGCAGCATGCATATATTCTGTGTGTAATTGCGACAGTATCTGCATCCCAAATGCCACGTTACAGTCTTTTCCAGGAAAACACTGTAGCATAGCATTTTGTATGCAGATACAGTCGTAGTCAGACACAGAATATAGTCATGCTGCATGTCATTTTAATCATCAGAGTCTGCTTGTGCATCCTATTGTATTATATTGCATCAGAAAAAAATTACAAAAAAGACGCTTGACGCTACAGAGTCACATGGCACTCATGCGTCATGTGTAATGCGATTTATAGCGCACAGAGCAAAGATGTAAAAGCACACATCTGTACTTTCCATTTTCTGCAAGTTACTGAAACCATTTGTAGTAGCAACCAATAAAATTAGTTCATACACTGCCAGCCTGAGTCAGGTTAATCCCTTAAATAACTACTGGAAAAGCAGCTGTAGAAACTGAAGGAGATGAAACAAAGCAATTACGCTAAGTATAGCTGTAGCCACGCTCATTGTCGCTACATCTCCCAGCTATGTGAACACTTGGTGCGACTAGGCATGCCCTTACTTAGCTGTGCTGAGCTGTGTATTTTGCCACCCCATTCAAAGTGAATGGGGCACATGCACATCTAATGCTTGTGCCCTTAGACATGAATGCAGTCATGGCAAATGAGGCATGAATGCACCTAGAAACATAAATCTGTATGTTGGACTTGTAGATCAAGTTCTGTATTCACTTCACCAGGATCAAAGGATTGTCAACATCTTGCACTCAATCACTACATACTGGCAACCACACTTAACCCTAGGTTTAAGGCATATGTAATGTCTTTCTTTCCAGCTGACAGAGATCTTAAGTGATACCAAAAGCTCCTTGTGAGCAAGTTGTCAGCTAAAGTGGCACATGACATGGCAAAGTCTCCTATAGTTTCTCATTCTGCTGTCATGGAAAACCTAGGGCCTAATTCAGACCTGATCGCTAGCAAGCAATTTGTGCAAACGCATGTGTAGCAGAGGTATACAAACAGATTTTGTGCATTCTCTGCGCAGCCCAGGACTTACTCAGCCGCTGCGATCACATCAGCCTGTCTGGGACCGGAATTGACATCAGGAACCCTTCCTGCAGATGCATGGAAATGCTTGCGTTTTTCCAGACACTCCCTGAAAATGGTCAGTTGACACCGACAAACACCTTCTTCTTGTCAATCTCCTTGCGATCGTCCGTGTGAACGGATCCATCGCACAAACCGATTTGTACCCGTGTGATGCACCTGTGCATTGCGGTGCAAACATATGAGCAGTTTGGACCTGATCGCCCACTGTGCGAAAACGCAGTGATCAGGTCTGAATTACCCCCCTAACCTTTTCCCAGAGAGCCACTGGTGATGAGGCCGAGTCAACTCAGTGCACCAGAGTGAAACAACATTATGAGATCTGGTCAGGCCTAAAAGAATTGTCCACCTCTAACATGACTCAATCTGATACAATGACCATAAATAGAATGGTGGAGGATAATTTTAATGACAATGTACAAGTTAGTATGTCAGACAGTCCTTTTGATTACTGGGAGGAAAAAGAGGCAATTTGTAGACCCTTGTACAAAGTAATTTTGCTTTACTTAAGCTGCCCACCCTCCAGTGTGTACTCGGAAAGAGTGTTTAGCATAACTGGGAACCTTGTGAGCGATCTGCATAGAAGGCTACTTAATAAAAATGTGGAAAAGCTGATGGTCATAAAATTAACTACAAAAACCACATAGGAAGACCACCAATTACATCAAAGTACTGTCAGAGTGGATTCCAGTTGGGATGAGCTAATATTGTGTAACAATGATATTGACATTGATGAGGGTGAGGAATCGGATGAGGAGAATGACATCTTTTAACTGTAGAGATTAACAACACCGTTAGCTGCCTTAAGCCCATTGATAGATTGTTGTGTGAGGGCCCAAACAAACCAAGCTTTCAGCCACAAAACTGTCAGTCCCTATCGCTGAAGTACTTGGTTTGTTAAACTGTGCATTTCCTTTTTAATATCCCACATAAGGATGGGTGGGAGAGTCCAAAGACAATTCCATCTTGCACCACTTTTCATTTCTGCACTGCTGTGCTATAAACTTCCGTGTGTTTGTGCCGCTGCACTGTCGCATAGTAACCAGCCAGTTCGCAGCCTTTGGCCTAAACTGGATAAAAACAATATTGTGAGCTGTAAGGTTGCCTAAATTGACTGGAAATGCCTGGAAATTTATCTTATTGAGTTTAATAAAACTGTAGGAACAAAAACAAATTATGTGATTTTAGCTGTGTTTATGAATTTTCAAACCAACAACAAAACACACAAGGGCGGTTTTGGTAAAACCAAATCAAGATCCAAAACATGACGGAGATATAGATCCAAAACCAAAACACGAGGGGTCGGTGCACATCTCTAGTTGTAATGTTACTTAATACATTATAACTATGTGGGCATTTTAACTTTAAATATGCCACTTTAAAAGCATGTTTAAAGTTATAATGCCCACACGGTTAAATGCTGTAAGTAGCATATCAACTGCATCAGAATGCTGCCACCGGCATTTTGGGTTCGACATAGTCACCGTCGACACAGCGAATGTGTGTCAACAAAGTAACTACATACTGTACCAACTGCAGCTGTTGATAAATATCTGCCAATTACTGAAACAAAAGATACTGGAAACCACAGCAATAATTACAGCTAGCAGAATAAATGATAATGGGGATAGAATTATGGAATCATATGGAGAGAACATGCTTAAATAGAAAAGCCTGCATTACAAATTTCCAAGTGAGTTACAGAAGAAAATGTCCATCCTATAGATTCAGTTTCCTTTTATAGATGTCCTATTTGCTGTACAGAGAATTAGGATCGCACCTGCGGCATTAACAGTCGGTGTTGGTGTATGCTAATATATGTATTTCCATATGATGCTTTCTCCCTAAAATACTTGGATCCAGATTTTTGCATTTTATAGACTTGTATCCTCTTTTGTCTTGAGAAGGAGAACTGGGGAGACAGGGACAGACAATTTTAAATGTAAGGCAGGTTCATCTAAATATGAGATAATTGAACATGGACCATAGTTGTCTACCCTCCCTCATTCTTCAGGAGACTCCCTGAAACAGTAGCAATCTCACTGACTCCCTGAATAGTCCAGCAATCTCCCTGATTGCACATTACCCCCATTATATAGCTGGTAAAAAAAATTGGAGATATATACATTTAAATGGGATCATCAGCGCCATTTCCCTATATTGATTATAAGGCACAATGATCCCTATGGCTACATGCATTTTAAATAAGGTTTCTCGTGGCCCCTTACAGCATATTTAACCTCTTGTAAAACAGAATACACAAACAAATCCTACAAAATATCAGCATCTTTTCTTCAGCAAGTAGATCTTACTAACTTTAGGGCACATTTACATTTGGATATAAGGGCTAGATGTATCATCGCTTGGAAAGTGATAAAATGGAGACTGAAAAAGTACCAGCCAATCAGTTCCGAACTGCCATCTCACAGGCTATGTTTGAAAAATGGCAGTTAGGAGCGGATTGGCTGATACTTTTTCAGTCTCCATTTTATCACTTTCCAAGCGATGATGCATCTAGCCCTAAGTCATTTTCATGACACGCCTCTCAGATGTAGCAGTACACGTCTGCGCTGATACTGTAGGTGTTACTTTCACAATCTCCCTGAAATGATTTTCCAAAAGTAGGCAAGTATGGCATGGACACAGCCTTTGGTTGGGGGGAAGGGTGGGGTGGGGTGGGGTGGGGGGGGGGTTTGATAGTTCTTACTGTTTTTGGCAGTGCTGCTATATTGTATTGAGTTGATGCCATCTATTTGAATTACGTACAGTATTTTTCCTCTCTATTTGTGCTACTGCAGGAAATAAGCAGTCTTTTTACCAATACTTACTTTTCTCTGGATTTCATTTTCTCCACTTTTCACTGGAATATGTCATTGACGATCAACCTTGATAATCTTTGGTAAAAACCCACCTCCTCAGCTATTGATGTTTTCTTTCTCTATGCCAGCAAAATACTCTGGCTCCTTCCTGCAATTTGTATTGAGTGTGGGAGACAGGTCTGTGCATGCCCTCTGTTAAGTGTCTAGGCCCCATTCAACAAGCCAGGTTCCACAGACACAGAGGATTGATACAACAGTCCCTCTACTCCATGCACAGCCAGATTAAGAAGGGGCGCAGGGGATACTCAGGGTGCCGCCTGGTTGAAGCACACTGACATCACTAGCTCCCCCTCTTGTGCAGCAGCAGAACCATGCAGCCAGAATGTGAATGTAGCATTGTAGCGCAGGTAGAGACACAGGAGTATAAGGTTTCAGAGACACACACACAGAGTCTTCCTGAGTCCTGCCTAAAGGCCCATATAGACGGGCCGATGCAGGGAGAGATGTGTGCTAAGCGAACCGCTCAGCACACATCTCTCCCGCCGCTCAGCACAGCGCGATCTGTGCTGAGCGTGCGGGGGAAGACGGGGACGCTCACTTCACCCAGCGGGTGAAGTGAGCGACCCGCTAGATTGGCCTGCACGGCAGGTCAATCTAGCACCAGCGATAGTGATGTGCGGGGCTGTGCATCGCTATCGCTGTAAGGGGCACACACGGAGCGATCAGTCTTATATTCTAAGCAATCTAGTCAGATTGCTTAGAATATCGCTCCGTGAGTACCCCCCTTTAGTGTGTAAGTAGTACAGAGACTGTTGCTATTCTTGCATGTGACAAGATGTAGATTTTATTTTTCTATTTATATTTTAAAGTTGCTTAAATTGTCTGTGTTCCATTACAAGAAAACTTTATAAAATAGTTGTCTCTCAATTAGGTGGAGCTGTAAACAGTACCCAGGCATTCTTAAACTATTATCTTAAATCTAATATACACTATTGGTTTAAATTTAATTTACACAATCCATACTTCCCAACATGGCCCATTAAGGAGAGTCAAACTGCTCTCTACCTGGACTTCCCTCATAATTTATGATTAAATGACTTGTGTTGTCTTATCAATTAAACAGTTTCAACACAGATAATGCCAATCATATATTAAGAAGGAAGTCCAAGAGCAGAGCATTTTGTCCCTCCAGGAATGGGTCAAGTTGGGAGGCATGCATAATCTAATACACTGTACACCCCCTTTCCCCCTGGCACCCCTCTCTTAAGTGCCCTGGGCCTCCCCAATGCTTAATCCAGCCCTGAATTCCATGTATTCAGTGGATAGATGTATTAAGGTAGTCTCTGTGCTCAAAGATTGTATTGCCTGTAGCACAACCAACCTGGATGCAGAGAACCAGTGACTACCTAATCTTAGTGAAGGGGGTGGTAGTGAGGACTATACTCCAGCCCAGTGTAACCTATTCTGTATACTCCAGGATCCAAGGCCTTTTTGCTGCTTCGTTCTCTCTGCACTGATTCCTACTAGAGTTTTATTGAGATCCCCTCTTACTCAGCAGGTAGGCAATCTGACCCATCAACTTAAAAAAGTTGGAAAATCCTATGTGTGCCCAAACTGCTTTCTCACAAATAATGATTATATTCAGCCTTACCATACTATCCCTTTAAACTGGGACACTAATGAATAACACAGGTTCTGTGGCTGGCCAACTTCAAACTTGCATTTCACCTGGTTTTAATTAGCCACAGAACCTGTGTAATCCATGAGTGTCCCAGTTTAAAGGGATGGTATGGTAAACCTAATTATATTTTATACCAGGCATGTGCCATAATAGATCACCCTCAGCTATTCTCTATCGTCCTCCCCGAAGATCAACTTGGTGACGCTATACTGCTTGTCTACCATTGGTTCCTACTGTATGTCACTGTCTGAAGTGATCAAGTGTGAATAATTAGTGGATAATACAGAGATTCCCAAACTCAGTCATCAATGCACCCTAACAGTCCAGAGAGATTGTTAAATAAAAGTGACTGAGGTACTAATTAAGGCCCTCATTCCGAGTTGTTCGCTCGGAGATTTTCATCGCATCGCAGTGAGAATTCTCTTAGTGCGCATGCGCAATGTTCGCACTGCGACTGCGCCAAGTAACTTTACTATGAAGAAAGTAATTTTACTCACGGCTTTTTCTTCGCTCCGACGTTCGCATTGTGATTGACAGGAAATGGGTGTTACTGGGCGGAAGCAAGGCGTTTTATGGGCGTGTGGCTGAAAACGCTACCGTTTCCGGAAAAAACGCAGGAGTGGCCGGAGAAACGGTGGGAGTGCCTGGGCGAACGCTGGGTGTGTTTATGACGTCAGCCAGGAACGAAAAGCACTGAACTGATCGCACAGGCAGAGTAAGTCTGAAGCTACTCAGAAACTGCTATCTCGTTTGTAATCGCAATATTGCGCCTACGTCGGTCGCAATTTTAAGAAGCTAAGATTCACTCCCAGTAGGCGGCGGCTTAGCGTGTGTAACTCTGCTACATTCGCCTTGCGAGCGAACAACTCGGAATGAGGGCCTAAGTCACCTGTAGCCAAGCATGGATATACTTATAACCTGGACCGTTAGGGTGCTTTGATGTCCGAACTTGGGAACCTCTGAGATAAACTATACTCCAGGAAAATATTGATAAATACACTAAGGTTTTTATAGCCAGAAGAACGACCTACTGAAAAATAATGTGAACATTGAAAGCTGACTAATTGTGTAAGAGAAATGCCAAGACAAAAAATGTTTGTATTTAGTTCATTACATCCCACCATGTGTACAGTAAATGTTATTATGCCACTGCCCACATTGTATTAGGAATGTTTTTACTAAAAACAAGTAAAATAATTGGTAAATTCAATTATTCTTATTTTCTATTACAATGTAATTAGCGTATCTTCAGGTAATATTTTGTTTGTTTACCTAACTAATTAATATACATAATTTATGTAGATCTTGATGAATAGGCACATAGGTATCTATTAATGGCAAGTGTGTGTGAGAAAGAATCCAGGCATATGAAACAAAAATCCCTGGTGTGCTATGTATCAATGTTTGCTCACCTTTCTGCTACTCGGCCCAGCAGTGTGCCAGTGGGCACTGTGCGCAGGCAGACTCCATCCTCAATAATAAATACTAGTGAGCCAATAATATGCCGTTTTGAGAACCGAGTAAAACCGAGTAAAACCGAATCCGCTCATCACTAATAAATACTTCTATCCCCTCTCAGCTGCAGGGCTGGTGCTTCCTGCTCTTCCAACTAGTCCTGCCTACTTCCTTCCTCTTACTTCCACTTCCTAGTCTCTGTCCCGGATGCAAAGGAATATTCATTGTGTGAGGAACAGTCAGAACAATGCCTGAGATGTGGGGGCCCCAAGGATGCGGCATCAAAGAAAACAATCCTCAGCTTCTGACCTGCGGCCTTGCATGGCTGCTGATGGGACTGCTGCTTCTAGCAGAGGAGGCTAAGTCGGAGCAACTCCAGCCAGGTGGGCCCCCTAAGAGTGGGGGGACAGGGGGTACTTATTCCCAGGGCCACCCCTCTTTTTTCCGACTTTGCCCTGTGCCTTGTAATTTTCATGAAACCATTGGAGACTGAAGTGTGAAAACCATGCTGCATGTGAAAACCAAGATACTGTTTGTCCTGATCACATAATGTCCCCCAGTATAATGCCAGTACACATAACCTTCCAGTATAGTGCCAGTTACACATAATGTCCCCAGTATAGTGCCAGTTACACAAAATATCCCCCAGTATAGTGCCAGTTACACATAATGTCCCCCAGTATACTGCCAGTAGCACCAGGGCCGGTGCTAGGGTGTTCAGCGCCCCCCAGCAAACTATAAATTTGCACCCTCCCATACTTTACAAAGGGACAACGCACATAATGCCCCCTATAGCAGTGATGCTTATACACACAATGAACCCTGTAGAAGTGACGCTTACACACGTAACGCCCCCTGTACCAGTGACGTTTCACATGTAACGCTCCTGTACCAGTGATGCTTACACACTGTACCAGTGATGCTTACACGCGCAACGTCCCCTGTATCAGTGCCGATTACAAACTAAACGCCCCCTGTAGCAGTGACATTTACACACGTAACGCCCCCTGTATCAGTGACGCTTACAAACTAAAAAACCCCTGTAGCAGTGACACTTACACACGTAACGCCCCCTGTAGCAGTGATGCTTACACACGTAATGCCCCCTGTATCAGTGACACTTACAAATGAAACGCCCCCTGTAGCAGTGATGCTTACACACATAATGCCCCTTGTACCCAGTGACGCTTACACACGTAACACCCCCTGTATCAGTGACGCTTACACACGTAACGCCCCCTGTACCCAGTAACGCTTAAACGTAACGCCCCATGTACCAGTGGCCCTCAGAGACGTAACGCCACCTGTACCAGTGACGCTCTCACACAACGCTCCCTGTAGCAGTGCCGCTTACACATGTAACGACCCCTGTAGCAGTGACGCTTACACATGTGACGACCCCTGTAGCAGTGATGCTTACACACGTAACGCCCCCTGTACAAGTGACACTCTCACATGTAATGCCCCCTGTAGCAGTGACGCTTATACACGTAACGCCAGCTGTAGCAGTGACACTTACACAGGTAAAGTCCCCTGTACCAGTGACGCTCTCCACATAACGCCCCCTGTACCAGTGACGCTCTCACACATAACGCCCCCTGTAGCAGTGACGCTTACACACGTAACATCCCCCTATACCAGTGACGGTTACACATGTAATGCCCCCTGTAGCAGTGATGCTCTCACACATTACACCCCCCCTGTACCAGTAACGCTCTCACACATAACGCCCCTGTAGCAGTGACACTATCACACATAACGCCCCCTGTACCAGTGATGCTTACACATGTAATGCCCCCTGTAGCAGTGACGCTCTCACACATTACGCCCTCTCTAGCAGTGACGCTTACCCATGTAACACCCGCCTGTACCAGTGATGCCCTCACACATAACGCCCCCTGTACCAGTGACGCTCTCACATGTAACGCCCCCCTGTAGCAGTGATGCTTACACACATAATGCCCCCCTGTACCAGTCACACTCACATGTAATGCCTCTGTAGCAGTGACACTATCACACATGACACCCCCTGTACCAGTGACGCTTCCACACGTAACGCCCCCTGTAGCAGTGACGCTTACACACGTAATGCCCCCTGTAGCAGTGATGCTCTCACACGTAATGCCCCTTGTACCAGTGATGCTTACACACATTATGCCACACACACTGTACATACATTACACACATACAGTCACACATGCATATACACAGATACTGTATACATATACACACACACACACACACACACACACACACACACACACACTTACCTAAAGAAGTCTGGCAGGCCGGAGATGTAGCAGGTCATCCCCCTGTGTAGCAGGGTGCTGCAGCCTGTTCCTGTGTAGCTCCACCCCCTTTTGGGTCCCTTACGGCCATTGCACTGTCACAGGGGAGGGGAGAGTAGACTTCATGCTGCTGACACTACAGTACTTTACAAGCAGCAGCTGTGCCTCTTTGAGTCTCTGGCAGCCTGGTGCCATGTAGCTCCGCCCCTCTGCACCGTGAGGCCCCCCTTTTCTGACGAACACAGTCAAGTGGGGGAGGACTGGAGGCTTGCCTTGAAGCAGCCGGCAGCAGCAGCAGCAGCAGCAGCAGCAGCAGCAGCAGGGAGACAGGCGCAGCAGCAGAGCAGGGATGCTTTGCATCCCTTTGCTGAGCGGGTAGCGCCGGGCCGGAGTAGCACATAATGTCCCCAGTATAATGCCAGTTACACATAATACCTCCCAGTATAGTGACATATACACATAATACCCTTAGTATAGTGCCAGATATACATATTGCCCCAATAGTGCCAGATACACATACTGTCCCAAAAGTGCTGCCTACACAAACTGCCCCCAGTGCTCACCGCCACCATTTAAGGCTTTTTGAATATCAACTGACAAAGTCAAAAAATATTGCAGTACACACATCACGTACAAACTACACACAGATAACCTCCGTGCGTGTACTTGTTCTGCCGTGCGTGCGCATATTCGCAATTTGCATATGGTTGCTCCCGTGGTCCTGCGCATTAGCGCGAGGTATGAGTATTTATGGTAGAGTTTGTGGACGCATGGAAAAGCTATCAAAACACATTACATATTTAATCCAAATAGTGCACAATGTACACATAGTCTCCCTGCACCACACCAGCAAGTTACAACAGTTTAAATGGTATCAGAACAAAGGGATTCACCTTTACAGGATACGAGGGGACAAAACAAGTTTATAAGGTGGTGTTTGGTATCCAGCTGTAGGGTATTTTAAGGGTAATATTCCGGTGTTGGTTTGCAGAAGATTGCACGTTCCTGCGAATAGTTATGTGCAGGAGCAGAATATAGATATAAACTGCATTTACTGTACATTAAGTATGTTTCGGGAACCCAGAGGAGACCACCCACAAGTGCATCTGGAACAGACATCGCCCACCTATTCAAACTAACCTATGACCTCTCCTGTACTGTAAATGACCATCCCTGTGTCCAATGGACAAAGAGATTACAGTATCCATTGTGTTAAGTTTTGGAAGATTGTATAAAAGAAGCCAGCTGCAGGCCTGGACACACAAGACTCTAAAAGTTATCTATCTAGATGACCGAGGACCAGACTGGGTAGCGCGGCGAAAACCAAACACGTATGTACCATTGACTGTAGCCATTATTCTTTTGTATTGTATTGCTTTGTTATTGTAACCCCCTCTCAGTAATAATATGTTGTGGTGTCAGAACCCGGCGTTTTAAATACAATCTGGTGTCGTGTTTTCCTTTCCCTGCTAAGGTTTAAAGTGTATTACTATCGCATGCAGAGCTGTTAAGGGTTCACGGTGTATCTTTGGGTGTGTACGCGCTGAGTGTACTTTGTACAGCCAGTGCAGCGTTTGTACGCAAAGTACGTACACGGTACGGGGCTCTGTACGGTAATGGTGTAATAAGTACGTAGGTTGAGGATTAAGTATAGCGGCCGCAGCGGCTCCATTTAAAGTGTATGAAATGTCTTTTTAAAGTGTTGCTTTTAGTCCTGTATGTAAATCAGCATTTACAATTGGGAGCATCATCTGGTTTCCCCATATTCACAGCCTAACAGGTCATAGCAGACTTAATCTATCAGCAAAGGGCGGAAAGAAGGTATCATACGTAACCTTTTATTGGTTGATGGATACACTGAAAACCCTACTTGTGTGCTAATTAGATGGCATCTGCTCTGTATGGTTTGCAGAGGTGCTGGCAGAACCCATAAAACACAGGAAAAAGCTATTTAAAAATCTGTGAATTTTTTTGGGCGCCAATAAGCGTACACAAAAGAAACCCATACTTTGCATACCCTCTCACATTGTTGCCATAAGACTCAGATTGCTAGATTCATTTAGATCTGTGTGAAATCGGATACATTTGTTGCTATATAGTTAAAACTGAAATAACAGTATTTAAGGAAGTAAGTGTAAAGACACAAACGCAGTTCTGGCCTGGTTGTAAAGGTTTATACAGAAAAAACTGGGTGTTGTGTTAATTGAGCGATTATAGTTAGTATTGCTCACATTTATAGAGACTGTGTGGTTTGTTGAATTGCGGACGTACAGTTTTGTACACTTGTCTCGGACAAAGTACAGGACTGCGCACGCAGCGTAAAAGACACGCACGGTCTCGTGTTTACGCAAAGTGCGTAAGAGTGCGGGTGCTAAGTAAAAATTATACAATAGTGTCGTTTAGTTAAAAGGTGGGACTGTAGCCATGCTACAATAGCACAAAACTACCCGGTTTCTAAAGCAGATTAGTATAAAACTTTTATTTAAACTGTTTTGCCTCTGGGGGTAAAGCTGACAATCTGAACGAGTTAAAATTTTCTGTACAGAAAAAACAAAGCGTATTTGAGTGAGTGAAAGTGGAGTGAGTGAAGCTGAACCCAGGAACTAAGTGGTCTAAGTGGTCTAAGTCAAAAAAGAAATAATCAGAGACCCAAGGCGCAAAACACTTATGCAGCTACCCGAGAATGTGAGGGCCACTTCACCCTCGTAAAAGAACAAAATGCAAAAGTGAATACTCGAATACAAGCGCTCAGTGTTATTCCATGCAAATAGTATACTTAATGTCCATATAAGACTGTGGAAGGAGTCCAACTTCCAAATGGGTCCTGCTGCTGTGGTGACAGCGGCCCACAGACACTGCCTGCTTTCAGAGTAAGAGCTGGGTGAAAGCAGGCAGTGGCTGTGGGCCGCTGTCTCCACTTTACAGAACTCAGACCCTCAGTGATTTTGCAGCAGCCAGCGTGAAAAGAAACCGTTATATGAGGATCAGCGCCCATTCTTGAGTGAGTAATGGTACGCATTTATCGTCACGGCTCTTTTGTGTGATAAAGGCAAAGATACCTTTATATGCGGAGATATGCTATATATATATTGTGAGTGGGGTACGCCATCTATGTCACAGCGGATTCATTGCTACCAGAAAATAACATCACCTTTCATTATATAAGGACATATTGCACCATGATGTTTTATTTCTGTTTCCATTGCATATCATCCTGAGTCAAGTTGCGGAGCATAAGTTTCTCTTTGGATCCACATTACAGCAGCAGGACCCATTTGGAAGTTGGACTCCTTCCACAGTCTTATATGGACATTAAGTATACTATTTGTATGGAATAACACTAAGTGGTCTAAGTGTCTGGAGTGGTAACACTGGGTTAGTAGAGGCCCGGTGGCGTAGGGTTCGCTACCTTGCGTGATCAAAACTAAGTGGTCTGAAGTGGTCTAAGTGATCCCATACAACTAAGTGATCTGGAGTGGTCTAGGTTAAGTGGTCTACAGCAATCGTAGGGCATATAGATAACTAGTATCTATAGGTTGTGCTATTGCATCGCATGTCCGGGTGTTCTGCACAGCACAACGTGATACCATTGTGTCATATGCGCTGTGGAAAAGCATACGCAGACGTGATTGTATAGACAAAGGGGTTTTTCTTTGATAACGTTGGGAAATCTCCCTGGTGGGCTTCACTGGAAAGGGTGGAGGATAGTTATCTAATTTCTCTGTTTTTCACCCTACAAACAATTCCAGTTGAAAGATACTGAAAAGGAATTTTTCGCTGCCTCTCTCAGGAAAATATTCCAACAGTACTTCCACCGAAAGAAATTACGGTGCTGTAAGGTCTGATAGGAGCCCTAAGTTGGGTACATCGCCTTCGCTATCGACAGTGTATGGTAGTACCGGCCAACGTGGGCGAGAGCGAGTGGAAGGCACTCAGAGATACTTCCACTGTCTACTTACATTGAGTATTTTGGTGTTTGTGGGAATTTTATTTTAGTTATTAAAAAGACCCACAAATATGGGAGCCAGTTGCTCAAGTGAGAGACGTTTGTGCAGGGTTCAGGCAGAAGAGTTAGGACCGAGAAGGTCAGAATTGTGGCCGAAAGGGTCAGCAACGTTTATCATGTGTGAAAAATATGGTTAACACACAGAAGTTTTATGCAATGAATGGGTATGTATGACTGACAAAGATGGGGTACCATTCCCTAAGGTGGGCAGCTTTGAACCGGAGGTATTGCAGAACTTAAGGATAAGGATATGTCTGATAAAATCCAGAAAACAAAGGATTAGACATACAGATTGTTTAAATTTATGGCAGCAAGAGGGGGAGATGCAAAGGGAATTAGCTCGCGCAGCAGGTTCCAAACCTAGCGGGAAAACAATGGCGACCGCACCACCACCACCATATATTGTTGGGGAGAAAGTGGCTACAAGCAATGGTGCATTAGTACAGGATAAGAATGTGATTGATAAATGTACTAATGCTAACCCTTGTCAGCTGTATCCCATTTTAAATTTTCCCCAGGATTGTGAGCAGGAATATGATCCCAGCACGATATCGGCACTCTCTCTGGCAGCCACCATACAAGATACTCAGGTGGGCACGGCCCAACCATCAACAGTTGTAGCAAGGCCCCCTAGCGGAGGGATAAGTGAGGTCATGTCCACAGGTAAGTACGGTACCATACATTATGCTGATACTATAGCTCCCCACATTATAGAATCAAACCAGAAGGATGTAATTTAATTAAATCCTGTCAGGGTAATTGCAGTTCCCAATGGGAAAACTGACAATCAGGGAATAACTCCCATCAGGAACATTGCCATGCATTGTCCCTGGTCCCGAGCAGAGTTAAGGTCAATTATGTCTGAATTTCCCGATCCCAGAAAAGATCTAGTCGGATGCCAGAGATTCATTAAAGAGTTAGGTAATGCCCATGAGCCTACAAATAAAGATTGGCGAACAGTGCTACGAGTGTGTTTACCCTCAAATTTTGACACCACAAAATTAATAGCAGACAGTAAGTTAGATGCAGAAGTACCTCTCACTGATGAATACAATCAGGAGAACGTAAAGCAAATCAATCTGCAACTAGGAGTGTATTTCCCTACTGTTGTCAAGTGGAATAAAATCTTCTCCATAAGACAAAAGGAAGGTGAAACGGCATCCGAATATTTCCATCAGGCACTGCAGGAAATGTCTAGATACACTGGGATCGAGGACATTAAAGATAATGCACATCACAGGGAGGTAGCTGTTACTGTATTAATGGATGGGTTAAAGGAGGCATTAAAAACAAGGGTACAAAACCTCTCTACCTAACTGGAGAGGAATCTCGGTGGCTGCATTGAGAGAGTCCGCTGTCGAGCACGATAGGAACATCAGTAAGCACAGGGAGTTACAGGGGGATTGTCAGGATTCTGTAACTTTGTCTGTCCCCGGAGGGGGCACTAGTGGGTCAGTGTAGGAGTGATAGAGGAAACGGGGAGACTGACGAAAAGTTCCACGCATGTGCGCTTGATATTTATTATCACACAGGGATAACGGATGACAGGAACAATGAATAATAACTTAATCCGATAAATGAATATTTCAAAAGTCACTGGTAACAAATGAGCAATGAAGATGAACTTGTAACTTGATATAAATAAGGCAATAATGAAATCAGATGCAGCAAACGAAACTCCGATATATAACAAATAGCAATCAAACAATCAAAACACACAGTCTCTGTAGAAGCACACGTCTTTAAGCCAAGCAAGGCCCTAGCAGGAGACAGTTCTAACACAGCAAGTTGTTAAGTGCTGAATGCAATGCACAATGCTAGATGCTGGTAATCAGGTGCACAGGCTGAGTAATGGAAGAACACCTGAAGAAAGTCTCTTACTGCAAGTTGTTGTGGCAAACTGTGGCTGGAGTTCATAGCAAACTGAAGAATGAAGAATGACAACAAGGAAACCACTGGAAACAGGAACACAGGAGCCAGGAGAACTTGTACACCGAATGTGACTCGTAGGAAAGCTGGAATGGATGCTGGTACTTGTAGTTCCACAGGAACACTGGAACAGGGAAACAACTTGTAAATGCCAGAAATAGGAGATCGCTGGAAACAGGGGATTGCAGACTGGAACTGGAAACGGAACTGGAATGGAACTGCTGGAACCTGTAGTTCCACAGGTCCACTACACTGGGGAATCTCTGCAGACAGAGGACTGAAGCCAGGCGACGCCTGTTCAAAGGATGTGACACGTTGTCCAAGGCGATGAGACTGAGCCAGGAACTGGAGTTTATACCCCTTGGTCTGTGATGATTGGATGTTGCATCTCTGTGAGAACACACCCCGTTGGATTGGGTGTTCAGATCAGCTGTGAGTTAGCTGAAGCTAATGATTCATCAGGAGAGTGATTCTGCAATGCTCTGCTGATTGCTGGATGGGCTCAGTAGTGCACCGGGAGTAAATGCTGTTAACTAGAAGCACTGTATACTCCAGGCTGCAGTAGACTGAAAACTGGAACTGGAACTGAACTGAACTGCTGGAACCTGTAGTTCCACAGTAAGTGATGCGATGGAGAATGCAGATTCCTGACAGGGATAAGCTGATGGTGGTAAGTATACAGGCTCTTACAGCAAAACCCCATCAGCCGAAAACCCAGACCCCTGCTGTTGGTAAAAGACCTAGAACATACTACATTTGTAAAAAGGAAGGACATTTTGCCCAGGATTGTAGGAATAAAGTTACACATAACGTATACCGACCCCCTAGACCAGAATACGAACCACATTACAATTCACATAATTGGGATCAGGGACTACATAGTAGAAATTACGAGCCACATGCAGGGGAAACAAGGAGGTACCCACCAAGGAGAGATTGGCAGATCTCCGAAAATTCTCAGCTACCCCCCTCACATATTGTAGCTGCCAATGTGCTGTGGGAGGGTCCCAATATACAATAGGGGTTGGGCCACACCTGTAGTCTGCAGCCAGTGAAATTGATTGCTAGCCTTGGTAGCGAACCTGAGGTCATGGTTGATGTAGCTGGTGTACCATTACAATTTCTTGTAGATACAGGGGCAGCCAGGTCAGTGTTGAATTCCACATCAGGTATAAAGACCACGGGAAAAATGATTTCAGCAATGGGTGTAACAGGAACGGTGCAACAATACCCTTTGAGTAGACCTGCAGAGATTACGATAGGGCCCTTGCAAACCAAACATTCTTTTCTGTTGGCTGCATCGGCTCCGACTAATCTACTTGGCAGAGACTTATTGTGTAAAAAATGCGGTGTGTCATATATTGTACTCCTGAGGGTGTCTTCTTGGCTATACCTGAGAACCACGCTCAAGAAGTGCAAGATATATTAGACACCCCTCAAAGGCTAATGTCGCATTCTACTGTTATAGACAAGTGTCCATCAAAGGTAGAGGAAATGATCTCACAAATACCGGGTTCCCTTTGGACCAAAGATGGACAAGACACTGGATTGATGGCGAATGTAGCTCCAGTAGTAGTACAAGTAAAAGATGGTAGGATAGCTCCAAAAATCCCTCAGTACCCTCTGAAGCCAGAGGTAGAATTAGGAGTGTACCCCGTCATAGAGCGGCTACGACAGCAGGGCATCCTAGTCAGGACGTCCAGCACCGCCAATAGCCCCATCTTCCCTGTGAAAAAAGAGTGGGGGGAGAGGTTACAGGCTAGTGCAGGATCTAAGGGGGATAAACAAGATAGTTGAGAGCCAGTTCCCCGTAGTGCCCAATCCAGCTGTCATCCTCATGCAAATTCCCTCTACTGCTAAATTCTTCACTGTCATTGACCTCTGTTCTGCTTTCTTTTCTGTCCCTCTTCACCCTGACAGCCAGTACCTTTTTGCTTTTACATACAGGGGAGTACAGTACACCTGGACTCGTCTCCCCCAAGGTTTCATTGACAGCCTAAGTATTTTCTCCCAGGCTTTGCATGACTGTTTACAATCCTTTCAACCTGAGAGTGGATCAGTACTAATACAGTATGTTGATGACTTACTGTTGTGTTCTGACTCACTCGAATCGTCCTTGAAAGACACGAAACAGCTTCTGTTTCATCTTTCCCAAACGGTACACAAGGTTTCAAAGGATAAGTTGCAGTTGTGCCGGACCAGGGTCAAATATTTGGGACATTGCTTGACTCAAGGACTTAGACACCTCACTACTGATAGAATACAGGCGATTCGCGACATGACTGCCACAAACGCAGCAACAGATCTGCACTTTCCTTAGAATGTGTGGGTACTGTCGAAACTGGATTCCAGGGTTCTCTATACTGGCTTTACCTTTGCAAGAAATGGTCTCTTCGAACAAATCAGAACGGATCTCGCACACAGATGAGTCCGAACTGGCATTTGAGAGACTCAAACAGTGCCTATCACAGGCACCTGCATTAGGTATGCCAGATTATAAGAAGCCCTTTGAATTGTACGGTACAGAAAGTGCAGGGTGCGCAGCAGGGGTTTTAACTCAGAGACATGGTGATGCCAGCAGACCGGTAGCTTACTACAGTGCACAGTTGGACACTGTAGCGCGGTCTCTCCCCACTTGCTTGCAAAGTGTTGCAGCGATAGCTTTGCTAGTAAGTAAAAGCGAGGACGTAGTGTTAGGACATGACCTGACCATTCATTCACCTCATGCAGTATCAACCTTACTAAACTCAGCCGAAACCCGACATGTCTCATCTGCTCGGTTTACAAAGTGGGAATTATCACTGATGGCCCCGGTAAACATCACCATTAATAGATGCAGCTCACTAAATCCTGCAACTTACTTGCCAAGTGTGTCTGGACAGGCACAAAGGGTGGAGGATGAGAATGTTGATGAAGGAGGATTTAGTGCAGACAC
Organism: Pseudophryne corroboree; assembly: GCF_028390025.1. Taxonomy (NCBI): domain Eukaryota; kingdom Metazoa; phylum Chordata; class Amphibia; order Anura; family Myobatrachidae; genus Pseudophryne; species Pseudophryne corroboree. The sequence continues at coordinate 854,302,272 of NC_086444.1, read as the reverse complement.
TGATACGCATGATTTTATGGAATACCTGAATCAGACTTTCACAGTGAGACCTGACATCAGTGACAACCCACTGGAAGGAGTAGACTTTACCTTCTACACTGACGGTAGTTGCCACAGACAGACAGAATTGGGAGACTTGTGCACTGGATATACAGTTGTAGATGACGAAGGTATCATAGAAGCTGAACCCCTGGGCCCACCGCACTCAGCACAAGTTGCTGAGTTGGTTGCCCTAACTAGAGCATGTGAATTGGCCAAGGGTAAGTCAGCTAATATATTCACAGATTCTAGGTACGCCTTTGGAGTAGTGCATGATTTCGGGGCCCTATGGCGCCTCAGAAATTTCATGACGGCAGCTGGCACACCTGCAGCGCATGCATCCCACAGCAAAAGGCTTTTGACAGCAATACAGGAACCAGACAGAGTGGCTGTTATCAAGTGCAAAGCACACACTTACAACCAAGACCCAATTTCACTTGGTAACAGCAGATGAAGCTGCTAAATCAGCAGCAAGCATCCCCATACAAACGAACATCACATCACTGATGACATTTAACACGATCAACACACAACAATTAATCGAAATGCTAAATTTGTGTTCCCTACAGGAAAAGGCAGTCTGGAAGGCAAAGGGGTATGGCCAGGAGTCCTCAGGACTGTGGACAGGTGGACACGGTAAGTCAGTGGCCCCCAGAGCATATCTTCCAAGCCTAGCTGAGGCGGCACACGGTCTGACTCATCTGAGCAAAGAGTGTATGTGCAAGTTGGTAAGAGCCTACTGGTGTGCGCCAGGATTCTCTTCTCATGCAGGTAAGAGAGCAATGACATGTTTTACTTGCTTGAGGAAGAATATTGGAAAGACAATACCAACAGAGCCATCCCATATCCCTCCTACAGACGGACCTTTTCAGGTAATACAAATCGATTTCATACAGTTACCACCCTGTAGGAATTTTAAATATGTGTTAGTTTGTATTGATGTATTTTCCAACTGGGTAGAAGCGTTCCCTGCTGCCACAAATACTGCTACATTCACTGCAAAGAAAATTGTGCAGGAATTTGTGTGTAGATATGGTATCCCTAGAATAATTGAAAGTGACAGGGGTACCCATTTTACAGGTGAAGTCATTCAGGTCATGTGCAAACTGATGGGAATTAATAGCAAGCTGCATACTCCGTACCGTCCACAGGCAAGTGCAAAGGTAGAGAGAGTGAACAGCACTATTAAGAACAAGCTGAGCAAATTAATGGCTGAAACTGGATTGCTGTGGCCAGAAGTTTTGCCACTAGTGTTGTACAGCATCAGAACCACTCCCAGGTCTCCACTTAACTTATCACCCTTTGAAATTCTTTTTGGTCAACAACCTCATGTAATGATAGACCCCCAGGATGATTTGAAATGTAATAATGAAGTGACTGTGAAATATTTGGTTGGGATGAGCCAGCAGCTGAGAAATCAACAAAGAAATTTAAAGCTGGTGATTCCTGACTTACCGAACAGTAATTGTCATGACATTGAGCCTGGGGATTATGTGATGATTCGAAATTTCTTACGCTCAGGTTGCCTCATAGACAGGTGGGAAGGACCATACCAAGTGTTGTTAACCAGCATGACAGCATTGAAGGTCGCCGAAAGAGAGACTTGGGTCCACTCGTCCCACTGCAAGAAGGTCGCTGACCTGAAGAGAACTCGTGACAAAGAGCAGAGTGTAGAGAATCTCGTATCACTGGAGTGTTTGTTCCGGGAAAGTTGAGAGGCAGGACTGTTGAAGGGCATCTGAGCACAGAGAGCAACAAGATCCAGAACGGTTGTCGCACCATTTTCTTTTTTCACCTCCCCCTGCACTTTCCTTTCTTTTCTCCTTCTTATATTCCCCCTTTCCCCTAACAAAATGGATCAATCACAAGAGACTGCGTTTCGGGTTCTGTTAGTAATTCTGGTTTTGATCAGGACAGTTTGTTTGGCGAGGGTCCCAGAGAGGTCGAGCAGGGAACTGGAATGGGTTCTGATGGCGAGTATGAATTTGTAGGATCTCAGGATCAGCACATCACTCTAGTAAAGGCTGGCATCAGTAAGCGCTCTGGTAGTCAGGGAGCTCGGAGGCACTGTGAAGGGTTATTGTCTGATGAATATTGTATTTGTAGGAATTGTGAGAATATAGTAGAGGATGGGTGCATCCAGAGATGCCAACCTTAATATCGACATGGACCACCATCCGTTGAGTGATTACCACTCACTAGTGGGTAAGGTCTTAAACCAGACAGAATGCTGGGTGTGCTCACAGGTATCTCAAGGTCAGAGTAAGTCAGGATTAGTACCATACCCTTTAGCAATACATGAGGTACTCAAATTGCGGGGTGGGAGACCGGTGGACAAGAACTTCAATATCTCTAGGCCCCCTAGTTTGAAGCTCCACCAGTATCATGTAGACAGGTCCTTATTGTGTTTTAATATTTCCAATTACCGAAAACCGGGAAATTGGGAAGTGACGTGAGATAACCAGACAATGACCTTTTCACACAGAGCTGATAGGATACCCATAGACTCTGAAATTGTACGCCAAATAGCCAACAGTGGGAGGTATTTTCGGTATAGGTATACCCGTGGAAGCAAGACCATGTGGGTTGGAAAAGTATCATCAGGGTATTGTGCTCATATCATCCAGCCCGATACTTGTACTGAGCAGATGGGAGAACTAGGGATTGGTTTCTTTACTTGGAAAATTTGTAACATGGTGATGTTATATTTTGTCCCCTATGATCTCCCAGATGATGCCTATTTCATATGTGGGAGGAAGGCGTACAAGTGGCTTGCCCCGAGCTCAGAGGGATTCTGTTATATTGGGAGAGTACTACCGGAGGTCATGACCATAAACCATGATAAAATGAAAGACGTTCACCACAGTGCTCAGGCTCCTTATACTCATACTCACTATGAACACATCATCAAGAGACACCTCATAGATAGGGCAGAGCACGCAGCCTCTGATTTGATCCACGAATCCACCGGGATTCAGTTCCTTCTCGCATTAGACATTACCCGTACTGCCAGAGGAACTATAAATTATAAGTATATCCATGCGCTAACGAACTTGATAGATAATATCACTAAGATGTATGACGACACCTTCAGGTATACGGGAAGGGAGTTACAAGCTTACAAGAAGGAACTGATTCAGCACAGTATGGTCCTTAATTATGTCACAGCCGTGACAGGTGGGTACTGTGTTACTCTGGCAACTCAATATGGTGTGAAGTGCTGAACTTATATTACAAACAGCACTGACGACCCAACGGAGATCATCGATCAAAAGATGGACGATATCTTGCAGTTGAAGTGGGAGTTCAGGAGGAAGCACAACCTTACCTTAGTGACTGTGAGTAATGAACTGACCGGTTGGGTCTCATGGTTGAACCCACGCAAATGGTTCTCAGGTTTAGGAGAGTGGGCTCAAAATGTCATTATGAGTGTGGGGAAGTTTCTCCTTTGTATCCTGGGAGTCGTCAGAATTATTGGTTCGATATTTAGGTGTGTTCAAATTCTAATGCGGTGCAAGCACGGCACAAATTTGATGAGTCTAAGGAGCGAGGGCGCAGTTCTAGCAGCAGATTTAATCTACGACCCATCCATAGAGACAGTGTTATGATAAGGATTGCAAATTAATTTCATGGCCTGTTTCTTTCACCCGTTTTTCTTTGTCTCCCCCTCTGCCCAGATACATCCATCCGGAAAAGACATCAGCCCTACCCAAAATGTTTATGTGAATGTATTTTTATATATGTGTCTTATCTTCATCTCTGCAACGTCCAGCTAATGGCACACATAGTCGACAGGTGATATCCACATATACTAGCACTCACATATGTTTCCCCCTCCATGTATCATCAACTAAATGTGCACCCCATTTGTGGGAACAAGAAGCCAAAAAGAGCTTGGTAGTGTTTGTTGGCCCATTTACAGACCCTTAATACGGGATTAGAAGGATTTAATGTATACTTCGCAATAACTCGAAGCTTATGTAGAACATATACGGCACGATGATACATGCCCCCCAGACATGTATTCATACTTACATGCTTTTTACTATCCCACTAGGTCATATATTTCCCACCTACAACTCCCCCCGACCATCCAAGCTTCTGTAGATATTGTATAGATATTTTTCTGTTCATTGATTAGATATTGGCAGTTATTGGTGACTGCCAAAGGGTGGACTGTCAAAGTCGAAAAATATTGCAGTACACACATCACGTACAAACTACACACAGATGGCCTCCGTGCGTGTACTTGTTCTGCCGTGCGTGCACATATTCGCAATTTGCGCATGGTTGCTCCCGCGGTCCTGCGCATTAGCGCGTGGTATGAGTATTTACGGTAGCGTTTGTGGATGCATGGAAAAGCTATCAAAACACATTACATATTTAATCCAAATAGTGCACAATGTACACATAGTCTACCTGCACCACACCAGCAAGTTACAACAGTTTAAATGGTATCAGAACAAAGGGATTCACCTTTACAGGATACGAGGGGACAGAACAAGGTTATAAGGTGGTGTTTGGTATCCAGCTGTAGGGTATTTTAAGGGTAATATTCCGGTGTTGGTTTGCAGAAGATCGCACGTTCCTGCGAATAGTTGTGTGCAGGAGCAGAATATAGATATAAACTGCATTTACTGTACATTAAGTATGTTTCGGGAACCCAGAGGAGACCACCCACAAGTGCATCTGGAACAGACATCGCCCACCTATTCAAACCAGCCTATGACCTCTCCTGTACTGTAAATGACCATCCCTGTGTCCAATGGACAAAGAGATTACAGTATCCATTGTGTTAAGTTTTGGAAGATTGTATAAAAGGAGCCAGCTGCAGGCCTGGACACACAAGACTCTAAAAGTTATCTATCTAGATGACCGAGGACCAGACTGGGTAGCGTGGCGAAAACCAAACACGTATGTACCATTGACTGTAGCCATTATTCTTTTGTATTGTATTGCTTTGTTATTGTAACCCCCTTTCAGTAATAATATGTTGTGGTGTCGAAACCCGGCATTTTAAATACAATCTGGTGTCATGTTTTCCTTTCCCTGCTAAGGTTTACAGTGTATTACTATCGCATGCATAGCTGTTAAGGGTTCACGGTGTATCTTTGGGTATGTACGCGCTGAGTGTACTTTGTACAGCCAGCACGGTGTTTGTACGCAAAGTACGTACACGGTATGGGTCTCTGTACGCTAATGGTGTAATAAGTACGTAGGTTGAGGATTAAGTATAGCGGCCTCAGCGGCTCCATTTAAAGTGTATGAAATGTCTTTTTAAAGTGTTGCTTTTAGTCCTGTATGTAAATAAGCATTTACACACCCTTGAGGCTAATTGAATACCCGTAACCCACTTTGTCTATTAATGGAAGTCTCTAAAATAATCAAGGGGCTAATTCAGGTTGGATATCGCAAATTGGGATCCAACTGGAATTATTACAATTGCCCATCCTGCGCATGTGCCTGCACTTTCTGCGGGGTGGCCACAAAAAATGTGATCGCCTCTGCCTATCAATCAGGCAGAGGTGGATGTTGGGTGGGGGGGGGGTGGCAACGCACCGTTTCAAGGTGGAAATGGAGTGTTGCAGGGGTGGTGCGGCGTGAACGGGGGGAAGAGGTGGCCAAGTGGTGGGTCATCAGGGCCATGATCGAGAACATGGCAGAGGGCTAAGCTGCGCCCGCAGGAACCATTCTCAGTTTCTGCTAACAAGCAGAAATTGCGATGCGTTCACAATTTCTGCTTGTTTAACGGGGGGAAGCGCCGGTCAGCATGCTGTGCGACCCCCAGCATGCGATCCAAAGGATTGCAAATTCTGTTATCTAGCAGAATTTGCAATCCTTACTGAATTAGACCCTATGTTCAGTTTTCAGTGAGTCCAGTTAGAGCTCTACTGCAATTCTACTATGACCACAGGTAGGTCATAGCTCAAATCTACAAAAAGAAAACTTAATTGCTTTCTTATTACAGTATATTTCTATTTTCTGAGTACCATTTTCCTGATATTTTTCATCACTATTCCATAATATCTCAGACAATAGAACTAGTGTTGATATTACAAGACTTGTATTTTTAAATAAATAAATAAATAAATAAATAATTATACAGTAATAATAAGAACAACAGCACCAGCAACAACAACAAAATAAGAACAACAGCACCAGCAACAACAACAACAACAACAACAACAACAATGACTACTAAAGAAGGAGATGCACATTTGCAGGGACTGTAATAAAATAGCTCTGTTGTACTGTATACTATGCAATATATATATATATATATATATATATATATATATCAATGTCCAATGGCACTCACTCAGGGCAGCGTGATATCCCTGGAATGTAACTTCCTGGTGTGCCATCCCGGGGATGTACAGGCCCTATGTTGATAGGAAAACTGATGAGGCAGCACTACCAGTTGGACAAGTAAGCAACCTTAAGTGGTTCATCGACGTTTCGGGGGGTCTCACCCCGTCATCAGGATAACAAGTGTACAATAAAATAACACATATTTATACTCACAGACTACTCCTTCTCCCACCCGCCGCAGACTGGGACTAGACTGCACACGTCAGGCTTCCGGTCACTGACGTCACCGGAAGTGACGCTTCCACGGGACCTGCGTCAGAGGGGGATAGGGTAAACACAGAGAGCGCATGAGTCACCATGGTAACGGAACAACAAAAAGTTAAAATACTGTGCAAAAGAACAATCGCGTGTACATACATCAAATAAGATGTTATAATAATAAGTGTTACCTCACAACATAAGTGTCAAATCGTGAACATGGTGACAACACTTCTAAATAAACACATACTGTACATAAACCAAACATGAATTAAAAATGTACTGCCCACATCTATGAAACAGTAGTAAATACTTAATATTAGGCTACTCTGGTGCATTATGAACAGTGTCTAATAGTTTATCAATGCTGTCATGTATTTAAATCAGAATGTATAATAATCTGCTTAATATGCAGTAGACAATATTATAACACCTGGGTATTTAACCCTGTGATATCCACTTACCACACACCTGCTCAGGGTCTTCTGAAGCCAACTGCCTTATTAATTCTACACATATATAATGACTTGACATTGCTATTCTACTTTTTAAATAAAGGAGGATAGACTCAGGGACTCATTCAAACCCCTGGGGTTCACGGTATCGAGGGTGAATATCCACCTGGCCTCTAGTTGGAGAAGTTTTTTGGAACGGTCACCTCCTCTCAGGGATTTTGGAACCTGGGCAATCTTTCTATAACGCAATGTAGACATGCTGTGTCTGGCTGTTGAAAAGTGCCTTGCGACCGCTTGGTCACTAGTCCCCGAGACCAGTGCCGCTCTGATAGCTGTTCTATGTTGGGCAATCTGTTCTTTGAATTGTCTCTCTGTCTTTCCCACGTAGTGTAGACTACATGGGCAAGACAGAAGATAAACTACAATTCTTGATGTGCAGGTCAGGGGAGATTTAATGATAAATTCTTTGGCTGTCTAGGGGTGGCTAAATTTGTGTCCCGTAATGAGGGCACTGCATGTCGTACACCCCGTGCATCTGTAACAACCTCCCTTTCTGCTCAGAAAATGGTGTGTCGACTGTCCCATCCCTTTTTATATGTGTTCTCACCACCAGGTCCCTAATATTGGGACCTCTGGTGTAACTAGGCAGGAGCTGTGTGTTATGCAATGAGGGTAGGTCTGGTTCCGTTCTTATAATGGGCCATAGCTGCTTGGCTCTTTTACTTATAATTTTACTCTTACTGGTGTACCTATTCACCCAGGGAATCATCTGTTGAGATGATTGTTTTTTTACTTTCTCCTGGATGAAGTCCTGACGGTTGTAAGACAGTGCCCTACATTTTGCCTGTGCTAGTAGCGAACTCGGGTAACCTCTTAAGAGAAACTTCTGTGCAATGCTGTCTAATTGCACCTCCCTGTCTTTGGGGTGACTGGTGATGTGGCGAGCTCAAAAGGTAAACTGTCTACAGTCGCATGGGGATGGAAACTGTTGTACCATAGGATGGTGTTACGATCTGTAGATTTAACATAAAGACTGGTCTGCAGTTGTTTATTGACAACGCTAATACTCACATCTAAGAAATGAATTGTGGTATAACTGGTATTAGCTGTCAGTTTAGCTGGACTATTTGATGCATTATGTTGAGAAATGACCTCGTCCAGTTTGGTAATGTCTTCTGGCCAAAAAAGCAAAATATTGTCTATATAATGATAGTACTTAAACACAGAATGTTTGATAGACATGTCGTGAAAAAATAAATTGTTTTCTACCACATGCATAAAAGAATTAGCATATGCAGGGGCCACTCGGCTCCCCATAGCACACCCTGCCTGTTGTAGAAAGAAACTGCCATCATATAAAAAATAATTGTGCCTTAGCGTGAATTCCAATAATTTGATGAAAAAGCATACATCAGGACCCATGTAGAGAGGATTATCTACTATCAATTGGTGTACTGCTGCCAGTCCAAGATCATGAGGTATACAGGTATAAAGACTGGTTATGTCTATACTAGGCAATACCAGACCATCCAGAAGTTGGACAATCTCACCTAAAAGTCTTAACAAAGAAGATGAATCTTTGAGATGTGTGGGAGTGTTCACAGAGCGACCCCCTAGCAGAGGTGATAGGTCTACCAGGGGGATTTACAAGGATCCTTGGCATCCCCCTGGTAGACCTATCATCTCTGCCAGGGGGTCGCTCTGTGAACCTGTGGAAACTTTTCTGGATTTCTTTTTGCAGCCAGTCATTCAAAACACTCCCACACATCTCAAAGATTCATCTTCTTTGTTAAGATTTTTAGGTGAGATTGTCCAACTACCAGGCGGTCTGGTATTGGCTAGTATAGACGTAACCAGTCTTTACACCTGTATACCTCATGATCTTGGACTGGCAGCAGTACACCAATTGATAGTAGATAATACTCTCTACATGGGTCCTGATGTATGCTTTTTCATCAAATTATTGGAATTCACGCTAAGGCACAATTATTTTTTATATGATGGCAGTTTCTTTCTACAACAGGCAGGGTGTGCTATGGGGAGCCGAGTGGCCCCTGCATATGCTAATTCTCTTATACATGTGGTAGAAAACAAATTATTTTTTTCCGACATGTCTATCAAACATTCTGTGTTTAAGTACTATCATTATATAGACAATATTTTGCTTTTTTGGACAGAAGACATTACCAAACTGGACGAGGTCATTTCTCAACATAATGCATCAAATAGTCCAGCTAAATTGACAGCTAATACCAGTTATACCACAATTCATTTCTTAGATGTGAGTATTAGCGTTGTCAACAAACAACTGCAGACCAGTCTTTATGTTAAATCCACAGATCGTAACACCATCCTAAGGTACAACAGTTTCCATCCCTATGCGACTGTAGACAGTTTAGCCTTTTCACAATTTCTAAGAGCTTGCAGCATCACCAGTGACCCCAAAGACAGGGAGGTGCAATTAGACAACATGGCACAGAAGTTTCTCTTAAGAGGTTACCTCAGTTCGCTACTAGCACAGGCAAAATGTAGGGCACTGTCATACAACCGTCAGGACCTCATCCAGGAGAAAGTCAAAAAAACAATCATCTCAACAGATGATTCCCTGTGTGAATAGGTACACCAGTAAGAGTAAAATTATTAAGTAAAAGAGCCAAGCAGCTATGGCCCATTATAAGAACAGAACCAGACCTACCCTCATTGCGTAACACACAGCTCCTGCCTAGTTACACCAGAGGTCCCAATATTAGGGACCTGGTGGTGAGAACAGATATAACAGGGATGGGACAGTCAACACACCATTTTCTGAGCAGAAAAGGAGGTTGTTACAGATGCACGGGGTGCATGACATGCAGTGCCCTCATTACGGGACACAAATTTAGCCACTCCTACACAGCCAAAGAATTTATCATTAAATCTCCCCTGACCCGCACATCAAGATTTGTAGTTTGTCTTCTTTCTTTCCCATGTAGTCTACACTACGTGGGCAAGACAGAGAGACAATTCAAAGAACGGATTGCCCAACATAGAACAGCTATCAGAGCGGCACTGGTCTTGGGAACTAGTGACCAAGCGGTCGCAAGGCACTTTGCAACAGCCAGACACAGCATGTCTACGTTGCGTTATAGAATGATTGCCCAGGTTCCAAAATCCCTGAGAGGAGGTGACCGTTCCAAAAAACTTCTCCAACTAGAGGCCAGGTGGATATTCACCCTCGATACCGTGAACCCCAGGGGTTTGAATGAGTCCCTGAGTCTATCCTCCTTTATTTAAAAAGTAGATTATCAATGTCAAGTCATTATATATGTGTAGAATTAATAAGGCAGTTGGCTTCAGAAGTACCTGAGCAGGGGTGTGGTAAGTGGATATCACAGGGTTAAATACCCAGGTGTTATAATATTGTCTACTGCATATTAAGCAGATTATTATACATTCTGATTTAAATACATGACAGCATTGATAAACTATTAGACACTGTTCATAATGCACCAGAGTAGCCTAATATTAAGTATTTACTACTGTTCATAGATGTGGGCTGTACATTTTTAATTAATGTTTGGTTTATGTATGTGTTTATTTAGAAGTGTTGTCACCATGTTCACGATTTGACACTTATGTTGTGAGGTATCACTTCACATCTTATTTGACGTATGTACACGCGATTGTTCTTTTGCACAGTATTTTCAGTTTTTGTTGTTCCGTTACCATGGTGACTCATGCGCTGCCTGTGTTTCATCTATCCCCCTCTGACGCATATCCCATGGGTGCGTCACTTCCGGTGACATCGGTGTCCGGAAGCCAGAAGTGTGCAGTCGAGTCCCGGGTCTGCGGTCGGCGGCGGGCGGGAGAAGGAGTAGTCTGTGAGTATAAATATGTGTTATTTAATTGTACACTTGTTATCCTGATGACGGGGTGAGACCCCCTGAAACGTTGATAAACCACTAAAGGTTGCTTACTTGTCCAACTGGTAGTGCTGCCTCATCTGTTTTCCTTTATATGTATGTATGTATATATATATATATATATATATATATATATGTATATATTTGGATACAGGTGCTAGCACTCCCTTGCTAAAAAGTCTTACTTGTCCTGGTGCCCTCCCGGGTCTAGTGATCCCCAATACAGCCAATATTTGAAGGGCAGCACTCACGGAACTTCATATAGAAGAGTAAAGGAGTTCTTGATAAAGGTGGTGAACACCGAAACGTTGAACTATGTGAACTGACTTAGCTAGTCCTTTACTCTTCTGTATGAAGTTCCGTGAGTGCCGCCATTCAAATATTGTCTATATATATATATATATATATATATATATATAGTCCAGGGGTACTGCCACATAAGTCCAGTCCAGTGGTGCAGCTGTGTGTGCCCAGGGGTACTGCCGTATAAGTCCAGGGGTACTGCCGTATAAGTCCAGTGGTACTGCTGTATAAGTCCAGGGGTACTGCCGTATAAGTCCAATTGTACTGCCATATAAGTCCAGTCCAGTGGTGGTGTCCTGTGCTGCATCAGTCCAGTGGTGGTGTCCTGTGCTGCCATAAGTCCAGTGGTGGTGTCCTGTGCTGCCATAAGTCCAGTGGTGCTGCTGTATAAGTCCAGTCCAGTGGTGCTGTCTTGTGCTGCATCAGTCCAGTGGCGGTGTCCTGTGCTGCCATAAGTCCAGTGGTGCTGCTGTATAAGTCATGGGGTCCTGCCATATAAGTCCAGTGGTACTGCTGCATAAGTCTAGCGGAACTGCCGTATAAGTCCAATGGTACTGCCGTATAAGTTCAGGGGTACTGCCATATAAGTCCAGTGGTACTGCCGTATATGTCTAGTGGTACTGCCATATAAGTCCAGGTGTACTGCCGTATAAGTCCACGGGTACTGCCGTTTAAGTCCAGTTCAGTGGTGCTGCCATATAAGTCCAGGGGTACTGCTGTATAAGTCCAGGAGTACTGCCATATAAGTCCAGTCCAGTCCAGTCGTGCAGCTGTATAAGTCCAGGGGTACTGCCATACAAGTTTAGGGGTACTGCCGTATAAGTCCAGAAGTACTGCCATATAAGTCCAGTCCAGCTGTATAAGTCCAGGGGTACTGCCGTATAAGTCCAGGGGTACTGCAATATAATTCCAGTCCACTGGTGCAGCCGTATAAGTTCAGGGGTATTGCCGTATAAGTCCAGGGGTACTGCCGTATAAGTCATGGGGTACTGCCATATAAGTCCACCAATATTGTGCGTTCATTACATCTGGGCAAATTCCAGCATGTCCCATGTTTTGCACATACAATTAATTTGGTGGTGCAGAATTTTTTGAAAAATGACAGGGGCGTGCAGGAGATTCTGTCGGTGGCCCCAAAAATTGCAGGCCACTTTCGACATTCAGCCACTGCGTGCCGCTCCTAGATGGGCCAGGTGTTTGTGTCGCACACTTGTGTTGCTTAGCTTAGTCATCCAGCTACCTCATTGCACCTCTTTTTCTTATTTGCATGATGAGCTGTTTGGGGCCTAGTTCTTAAAAGCTACATCCTGTCTGACACTGCAGTGCCACTCCTAGATGGGCCAGGTGTTTGTGCCGCACACGTGTCACTTAGCAAAGTCATCCAGCTACCTCATTGCAACTCTTTTTCTTCTTTGCACGATGATCTGTTTGGGGCCCAGTTTTTAAAAGTGCCATCATGTCTGCCATTGCAGTGCCACTCCTAGATGGGCCAGGCAGGGCCGGTGCTAGGGTGCTCGGCGCCCTCCGGCAAACTATACATTTTGCACCCTCCTATGGCCACATCATAGTCATTGGCCTAAATATGTGAAGCCTTAAAAAGTGATAATGTGGAGACAGATAAAGGGGGTATTCAATTATGTCCTGATTTTTCTGCTAGCTGAAAAATCCAGACATAGCTATTCAATGCTACCCATTTTCTACCACATTTCCACTAGTGCAGATTCAACTTTTTAAAAAGGCGAACCTGCATCTGCAGAAGACAAAAACACGTGTATCTGCGAGTAATTCGCCAATCCATGTGTTTACCGACAGTTACAAAAAATTTTGACAGTCAAAAAATCAGTACTTTAATTGAATAGGTTGAATGTAAATAAGACTTAAAAACGGGCAAAAAGCGCTGATTTTCTGGCTGTCGGAAAATTCGGCACTATTTGAATACCCCCATAGGGTGATAAAGTACCAGCCAATCACACACATTACATTACCGCTGCTACCCTCCACCCTCTCTCCCTACACACACTACATTACACTACTGCCACTACCCTGCACCCCCTTTCGCCGCACACACTACATTATACTTCTGCTGCTACCCTGCACCCTCTCGCCCTACATTATACTACCACTGCTACCCTGCACCCTCTCTCCCTACACACACTACATTACACTACCACTGCTACCCAGCTCCCCTCACACACTACATTACACTACTGCCACTACCCTGCACCCCCTTTCCCCGCACACACTACATTATACTTCCGCTGCTACCCTGCACCCTCTCGCCCTACATTATACTACCGCTGCTACCCTGCACCCTCTCTCCCTACACACACTACATTACACTACCACTGCTACCCAGCTCCCCTCACACACTACATTACACTACTGCCACTACCCTGCACTCCCTTTCCCCGCACACACTACATTATACTTCCGCTGCTACCCTGCACCCTCTCGCCCTACATTATACTACCGCTGCTACCCTGCATCCTCTCTCCCTACACACACTACATTACAATACCACCGCTACCCAGCTCCCCTCTCCTCAGACACACTACTGCTGCTATCCTGTCCCCCCACCGCAGACTACCGCTGCTACCCTGCACCCCACACACATGACACTGCCACTACCCTGCACCCTCTTTCCCTTTTTCTTTCCTCCCACCGCTAGGTTTTCAAAGCAGAAAACCGAACCTGCAGCACACACTGTTACCATGCCACTTCTGCCCCCTCCCCCACCCACAGCACACACTTAATTTGCCACACCCAGCACACATTAATATGACACCCCCCTCCCTAGCACACATGAATATGGCACTCCCCCCACACCCCTTCCCCAGCACACATGAATATGGTGCTCCCCCCCCAGCACACATGAATATGGCGCCCCCCCAGCACACATGAATATGGTGCTCCCCCCTTCTCCAGAACACATGAATATGGTGCTCCCCCCACCCCCCTTCCCCAGCACACATGCATATGAAACTAACCCCCCGCCCCCTCCTCCTCCTCCTTTGTTTATCAGCAGAAGAATTTACCTCAGTCAGCTCCTCTGTGGCTGGTTACTAGGGCTGCAGGCTGCTACACAGGCTGGCTGCTCCTCTTCACACGACAGCTTGCTCCTCCAGAGTCAGACAGTGCACAGTCATGTGTGTATATCATGTGACTTCCTGTGTGCCCAATCTGACGCTGAAGACTACTGTGTCTTCAGAGGGGAGGGAAGAGACGAGTTGGGGGGAGGTTCCACTGCTTCTGACTTCCACCTGACATGGGCAACGGCAAGGAGGAGAGAGGAGGGGGCGTGACACACAGGACAGGAGGAGATCAATTCATACTGCTGGCGCCGCTGTCTGAGGCTGTCACAGCGTGACAGGTTCAGCGGCAGCCGGCTTCAACACGGCGCATTAGCAAGGCAGCAGAGCGGGGAGAGCGCCTCTCCATCCTGGCGCCTCCCTGCTTTGCGGACCTTGCTGAACAGTTAGCGCCGGCTCTGGGGCCAGGTGTTTGTGCCGCGCACTTGTGTCGCTTAGCAAAGTCATCCAGCTACCTCATTGCACCTCTTTTTCTTCTTTGCATGATGAGCTGTTTGGGGCCTAGTTTTTAAAAGTGACATCCTGTCTGACACTGCAGTGCCAATCCTAGATTGGCCAGGTGTTTGTGCCGCACACTTGTGTCACTTAGTAAAGTCATCCAGCTACCTTGGTGCAACCTTTTGGCCTATAGACAATATTGTGAGGTGTGCAGTGTTAAGAATAGACTGGAAATTAGTGTAAATGGATGTTATTGAGGTTAATAATACCCCCAAATTCTGTGATTTTAGCTGTTTTTGTGTTTTTTTTTAAAAATCATCCAGATCCAAAACCCGAAAGGGTGATTTTAGCAAAACCAATCCAGATCCAAAACACGAGCCAGGATCCAGATCCAAAACCAAAACCAAAACACAAAACATGAAAAGTGCCCGCTGCACATCTCTACTTAATACACAGTGGAATGAGAAGAGCACCCATCAGGGGCGGATGTAGGCAGGGCTGCCAAGTGAAATCATGGGCCTCATTACAGCAACTTCCTTGGCCTCACCCATCCCCCCTGGAGGGGCTGTGACCACAGCATGCTGGGGTCATGGCCACACCTCTTTGGGGGCATGTCTAGCACATGAGAAACACCCACTCTCAGGAACATGCCCCTGGCTGGGCCCAGGTACTTTTCAGGGGGCATGGCCTAATCACAGGAGGTCTGGCCAAGCACCCTTTGAAAAAAATACTGAAAAAAATTGTATTTTAAGTGCCTCCCTGGCCACACTGCTGGGCTCAGAAGAAAAGCTGCAGCTGCTGCTTCCAGGTAAGGGGGGGGGAGTGGGGGGAAGGACCCGGGCCCCACTGGGTCCCTTCATCAGACCTGGGCCTAGGTAATTTGTACCACCCCCTCTCTCGACACCACTGGATGTAGGTGCCAGGCCCTAGACCTAATACTATTGCCAACCCCCAAAGGAAAACAAATTATACTTACATTATTAAGCTGTTAGCACCTTATTTTTTTCTTGGAAAATACCACCACGCTCCATCTTGGACATAGACTAATCCACACTACTGACACTCCACTGGAATACACACCCTGTTACGTAGATATATCACATGAGTGCCTGCATTAGATAGATGGCCTAATGATTACACCTCCCCTTTCTACAATCATTGCAGAAAATTTTGCACATTCCCACTTGCAGATTATGGGGGGCAAATCGCGGTCCAATCGGAGTTATTGCATTCGCCCCACCGGAGCATGCGCATCGCCCGTCCTGCGCATGTGTGTGTGTGTGTGGGGGGGGGGGCAGCAATGCTTTGTTTCCCAGGCAGAGACGGAGCATTGCGGGGGCGTTGCTTGGAAATGGGAGGCGTGTTGGCTCCAATGTGGGCTTGACAGGTGTGTGATTGTGGCTGCTGCGTGACGTCACACTCGGACGATCGGAAAGATGGCAGCAGGTCTCCGGCAGGAAGCAACCTTTATTTCTGCTAACAAGCAGAAATTGCGATGCGATCGCAATTTCTGCTTGTTAAAGTGGTGGAGGTGGCAGTCAGCATGCTGTGCGGCCTTGCCCTGTGATGGGTGGCCCCCAGCATGCTAACAAAAGGATTGAAAATTCTGCAATCCTTACTGATTTAGGCCCTATAAGCGGTTGTGTGAAATCTGCGAAATAAAGATAACACCGTCAACCCGGGACATACACTAACCCCCATCGCCATGGCCCCTAAGAGATAAACTAGTTGCCCAACTCCCCACCATGAAATACACTAGTACAACTCAACTTGCCCAGGTAAAGCTGTGGTAAGACCACATACGGCCATAGGCACAATTTTGGTTTCGGTCCCCCTCCTCTTCTAATCCGTCCATTTCAAAATGCCTTTTTCATGGCAATCCCTGGCCCTTTTCTGCTATACTACTCTATTTACCATACTTAGCCTATAAGTGCTTACTAAATTTTCCCTCACATAGAGGGTCATTCAGACCCGGATGCTGATGCTGCCTGCAGTGCAGTTTACGATGGCAGGAAACTTTGCTTACATGCACATTTGCCTTCCACCTTTTACCTCATACAGTATGTGTAATACCCCAAAAGTCAGTGCTGGAACATGAGGTAGAGAGTGTATATTCGTCGTACAAGTGTGCATTCCTATGTGTATGCCGAGCTACTAAAATTCACTTTGTGCAGTCTGAGCGCAGCCCAAGACTTACTTCTCCAGTGCGATAGAATCAGGCTGATCGTGGCTGTAGCTGACGTCAGACATCCTCCCTGAAAACGCTTAGGCACACCTGTGTTTTTCTGGACACTCCCTGTAAACGCTCAGTTGTCCCTCCCCAAGCACCAAGCACACGCGCTGATACAAGTCAGCATTGTAGAGGACTGCGGCACAGCAGTTAAACGCACAGGCTCCCGGGACCTTGCTGTCACACATCTACAGCAGCGGCAGGTACGCTACCGCTCGCTGCATATGTGCCCTGCTCCTCTATGCCCCCCCTCCATGGTGGCTAAGGCCTGGCGGCAAAACGCTCCATTGCCTCCAGGAGTTATGCCACTGGGTGTGCACTCACTCACGGCGGGTCCAGGACACAGAAAATAGGCAGACTCGGTCATTGTGCTTCGTTCTAATGGAGCTCCGGTCTCTTCCGTCTCTTCATGGATGGTCACATGACACATCCGTGGTCTCCAATGATAGCTGAGGCCACTGTGAGGCATGCCTCACATGGCTCATTTTTAAGTGGTGTGATTGGCCTCCGGGTAGTCCCTCCTTGCTCTACAGGCAGCACAGCAGCAGTCCCCAACTATGAAAAGTGAGGCAGAGCTATTGCTGCCTCACGTCTCATTTCTCCCTGCAGTTCCAAAGAGATCTGCAAAACTGGAGAGTTTTAACTATACAAATGATTGCTTTAATACAAAGAAGATGTTTCTAAGTTATACGTATCTTCTTTGTATTATTCTAATAATTTTTATAGTCAAAACTCTGTAGAATTGAGAGGGAGCATGACAGGTGAGGCTCTGTCTCCCCTGCCTCCCCTGCCTGCACATCCCTGAGGCACATAGGAAGCGAATGTAACTATGACTCCCGAGGGGCGGCCCCACCATCTCTCCTGATGCACCTTCTCCAGGCCCTTGTATCCCGACTCTCCAGCAGCAAGCAGCATCTGACTACATATCTGCACTCAGCATTGTCACTGTAATTCTGCTGCCACCTGTAAAACGAGGGATAATCTATCATATATATTTTATCCCGGCACACTGCAAAAAAGTGAAATTGTCCGTAGTGTCCTATAAGATTCCTACCATGCCAGCTAGCATGTATACATAAAGAATAGACAGCACTCAAGGACTTTTAAAGTAAAAATATACTGTGAACAAAGTACAAAATCTTTATAACTTTAAAAGAGTGGGGAGGCGATCATGAGACTGCTTGTCAGGATCCCAGCGGTCACAATGCTGACGCTGAAATCCTGACAGATGGTGAAATGCCGCTGCCAGAATACCGGTGCCACAAGCTTTTCTCCCTCTATAGGTGTCCATATATGGATACTGGCTGCTGGCATACTGGTGGCTGAGATCCCACTGTCGGGGTCATGACAGCCGGGATCCCAGCCATCTGTAAATTGTATATGTATTCTCTTGAGTGTTGTCCCTTTTCTCTGTACATGTATAATAATGCAATTCACCCCTGCCCACCTAGTGGCCACCTGCATCTCTTTCCTCCAGGAGGTGGTAGTGGGGGGTTGCAGTTTTGGGGGGCACTAAGCTTAAAGCTTTGCCTAGGGTGCAGAGAGACCTTGCACTGGCTCTGCATGGCAGGCTGTCTAGAACAGGGACTTGTTATGGAAGAGAATTATACCCTGATTTTAAAATGTATTTATTTTACTTACTTTAAACAGTGCTGGTCCTGAGAAGCTATTATTAGAGTGGTGGTGATTAGGGTTCGTTGCATTATTGCTGTGTGACCAGTGCAAAAATTAATTGTACAGCAGTAGTGAAAGCTTGATTTCCAAATTGGGATGGGGTTGGCAGATTCATTAATGGATTGTATTTATGCTTCAAAATGAGATTCGTAATTAATTTGGCAGTGTCACTAAGAATCTGCAAAATTTTAGAATCAGCTAAGTTGATTTGCCAATATCTACTGTACACATTATTTGTGTATGTTAAGAATTTTTAACAAATGCATTTCTCCCTCTAGCCATAAGGTTGTGCATTATAGAACCCACTGCTTCATCCTGTTCTCCAGCTACTTTCCACAGTACCTTTCCTGTATGAGGAGGGACAGTATGAAGCAGAGCTTAATAGGGGATTGCAGAAGCTAAACACAACACAAGCTTATTTAACTTTTACATCTTTACTATGTGGTTTTCATCAGCAGAATTATGATTGTGTCTAAACCACCTGCTCTTCTTAGAGGGATTAAGTGCCCTCCAATTGTTTCCTTTTACTTTACAGATGTTCTAAAAAAGACATTCCTTTGAACCTGTTCTTTCAATAATAATCATTGCTCCAGATGGGAATTACATTGACGAAGATTTCTGGCAAAATCTGCTTTTATGTTACCCAAATCGAAGATTACAGAAATGCAATTCTTTACATATCCAATCATTTGAGGATTTTCACCTGTCATATTTTAATCAGACATCACTGATTATATTCATTTTAAACCCTTAAATCAATTGCATACATGTTTAAAAAAAAAAAAAAAAACTTGCCGTTACATGCTGGACACTGCAGACCTTTTTTTCAGTGGAATTTAAGCATAGCAAACTCCAGTGAGTTTTTATATCATAGTAGTTCTAAAAGTTAACTGTCATTTGCAACATATTTTAATACATATGTACGAAACATTTCTAAATAAAAATCATTCTGGTTCCATTTAGGATAAATTATAATTCATTTTTATTTTTTTTAACAACAACGACAACAGGTTCACATCTACATCCATATTTAGACAAACATTCTGTTATCTTTCAGCATGGCGTTATAGCTACTATCTAAACAAGAAAATCATAAAATCAAAATACATCCTAAACTTTATACAAAGATTGAAATGTACAAATAACTTTGACTTGTAATAGTTATATGTGTATAAGTGGCGATACTACAGGAGCTATTATGTGTATAACTGGTGCTACTAAAGGGGCTATTATGTGTATAACCGGCGCTACTACAGGGGATATTATGTGTATATCCGGCGCTACTACAGGGGCTATTATGTGTATAAGTGGCGCTACTACAGGGGCTATTATGTGTATAAGTGGCGTTACTACAGTGGTTATTATGTGTATAAGCAGCGTTACTACAGGGGTTATTATGTGTATAACCAGCGCTACTACAGGGGCTAATATGTGTATAAGCGGTGTTACTACAGGGACCTATGTCAGGGAGGTGACCAAGAATCCGAAGGTCACTCTGTCAGAGCTACAGCATTCCTCTGTGGAGAGAGATGAGAAACTTCCAGAAGGACAAGCATCTCTGCAGCAATCCACCAATAAGGCCTGTATGGTAGAGTGGCCAGATGGAAGCCACTACTTAGTAAAAAGCACATGGCAGCTTGCCTGGGGTTTGCCAAAATGCACCTGAAGGACTCTCAGACCATGAGAAACAAAATTCTCTGGTCTGATGAGACAAAGATTGAACTCTTTGGCGTGAATGCCAGGCATCATGTTTGGCGAAAACCAGGCGCTGCTCATCACCAGGCCAATACCATCTCTACAGTGAAGCATGGTGGTGGCAGCATCATGCTGTGGGGATGTTTTTCAGTGGCAGGAACTAGGAGACTAGTCAGGATAGAGGGAAAGATGAATGCAATGTACAGAGACATCCTGGATGAAAACCTGCTTCAGAGCGCTCTTGACCTCAGACTGAGGAGACGGTTCATCTTTCAGCAGGACGACCCTAGGCACACAGCCAAGATACAGTATCAAAGTGGCTTCATGACAACTCTGTGAATGTCCTTGAGTGGCCCAGCCAGTGCCCAGACTTGAATCTGTTTGAGCAATCTGAAAATGGCTGTGCACCAACGCTTCCAATCCAACCTGTTGGAGCTTGAGAGTTGCTGCAAGAGTAATGGGTCAAACAGCCCAAAGATAGGTGTGCCAAGCTTGTGGCATCATATTCAAAAAGACTTGAGGCTGTAATTGCTGCCAAAGGTGCATCAACAAAGTATTGAGCAAAGGCTGTGAATACTTATGTACATGTGATTTCTTAGTTTTGTATTTTTAATACAGTAAATTTTCAAAAATCTCCAAAAAACATTTTTGTTATGTTGTCATTATGGGGTATTGTGTGTAGAAGTTTGAAGGAAAAAATTAATTTATTCCATTTTGGAATAAGGCTGTAACATAACAAAATGTGGAAAAGGTAAAGCGCTGTGAATACTTTCCGGATGCACTGTATATGTATGTCTATTCCTACATCAACCAAGTGATATAACTTATGCGAACACATATATTATTCACTTCATGTGTCCCCTTCTGCCCTAACTTTTACCACCTCTATACTTCTGCTGTTTCTTTTTCTGCTCTCTTCCTTACAATACATTCACTAATCATTTGATCCTGCTTGGTCCTGTTTAGTTCTACTATTTGTTTTTCACCCTACTCTTCCTTTGACCACAATTTGTATTTTTGGGTGCATTACTTGTTCCAACTGCATGTGAAACATTCATATTTATGCTTTCTCAATAAAAACAGATAATACGACAAAAATAAAATCATTCCAACAGAAGTAGGAAGAACAAACTGAATGACCCTCCTTGTGCTTGATTTGTGGGGTCACAAAAAAGTCACAGGGGGCTAGGTGTGAACTGTACGGCAGATGTCCAAGCTCCTGGATGCTTCATGGGTCAGGAAATCCACCAGGTGCATTGTCATGATGGAGAAGGGCACCACGAGCGTCAGTTCTTGGACGGTGCCTAGAAATGTCTTTCTGCACTTGCAGCAGCAGGCATTGGTTGATATACCAGTCACCAGTGACAGTGCACTGAGTGGTACAGTAACTACATGCCCAGCTTTGGCCACAAAAACAGCCACCATCTCCTTAGCCACACTACACTCACATTGGAACTTCTGTGGTGGCGCATCACCAACTGTGGTCCACTGGGCCGACTGTTGCTTGGTTGCGACTGTATATCCATTATTCATTGCCACTGATGATCTTACAGGCAGAAGTTCAGCGACACCATCAAACATGGTCAGCATGTTGCAGCACCAAGTCACCCGAGCCTTGTTCTGCTCTCAAATCAGTTGATGGGGCACCCAGCATGCAGAAACCTTGCTCCGGCCAAGCTTTTTGTGGCGTATCAAACAGATGGATCCTGAGGGGATGCCTGTCTCCTTTTCTATCTGGGTCACATTCAACTTGGCATCCAACTCAACTATGGCCCGCGCGCATCAGTGTTGTCCTCTGTGATGGCAGACACAGTTCGCCACAGCGCTCCTTGTCTTCAATGCTGAAATTCTGCAAACCTTTCAAACACAGTGGTTCAGGATGGGGCTTCCTCCCTAAAAGCAGCTTGCAGTCTGTCAAAGCTTTCCTGTTGTTGAAGACCCCTCTTGTAGTCGTAGAAGATTATGACTCTCCAGTGGCATCTGTTAAGTTCCATAACAAGTTTGTGAAGGAAGTGAACATGCTTATTTCTTCAGTGTGCAGTGCTGCTCGTATGTACGGTTCTGTGCCTTGACATTTTAAAAGAACTTAAGACAGAGATTATAGTTAACAACCAGACAGTCATTACGCCCTTAGATACATTGCCAGTGTCATACTCCAGTAAACAATGGTCTACTTTACCTATGCACTGCATATCTGGAAACTCATTGCACAGCCCTTGCATTAAATCAATAATTGTGCAATTGCTGAGGTGCATTGTCACTTGTTTTTAAGATTTCCTAAACCACTATATGATTATAATCTTCATGTTAGGGGCATTGTAAAACAGTAGGGTGACTGTGCAAAAATTTCTGTGTGCAACCGCCTCCCATTCCCCTCAGAAAAGTGGCACCATTGTATGCACAGAACATACATGAGACTCTGGCAACGTATCTGAGGGGGTAATTCAGATCTGATCGCAGCAGCAAATTTGTTAGCTAATGGGCAAAACCATGTGCACTGCAGGTGGGGCAGATATAACATGTACAGAGAGAGTTAGATTTGGGTGGGTTATATTGTTTCTGTGCAGGGTAAATACTGGCTGCTTTATTTTTACACTGCAATTTCGATTTCAGTTTGAACACACCCCACCCAAATCTAATCTCTCTCTGCACATGTTATATCTGCCCCCCCTGCAGTGCACATGGTTTTGCCCATTAGCTAACAAATTTGCTGCTGCAATCAGATCTGAATTAGGCCCTGAGTCTTCTGCATATGCAATATATTTCTTGTAGTATCATCAGAAGTATGGCATCATATTTCCAAAGAAATAACCAGAATAGTGTTACAGTAGGTGGCAGCCAGGTAATCAGATGCAATGGGTGCAGAGTGTGGGGAGACATCCCCCTTGACCTAGGGCTTGAGTGAACCACACACCCTGAGCCCTCCATAGATACAGTATGCCATTGCTTTGTCATGCAAAAGCAACTAGTTGTATGAATGGGTGGTATTCAGTATACCGGTTGTTGGGATCCCGGCGCACAGTATACCCGGCCGCATGCCCCTGTCCTAATTCTGTACTCCTAAATAGTGGAAGGTAATAAACAGTGCCAGTAGCTTGTACACTGTCTACATCGCTGCTAGTTATTGAAGGTTGGTAAATTAGTTTTTTTTATTTCATTGCAACATCATATTTTTTAAATGCCAAAATTAGGACAAAAGTGGTCTTAATTGCGGAACAGTGGCAACACAAAATGTTGCCATTTAGATAAAGGACTCAACTGCTTTAGCTCTTTTGTTCTACTTGTATTTATTTATTTATTTATTTTTTGAGCAGTAGTTCAAGTGTTAACTAATCTGGCCCTAAAATTTGCTATTTTCTTTATGTATTAATCTGCAGTTTATGTGTAAAATCTTTGCTTGCCTTCTTTACAGATAACAGCCCAGATCTAATAGACTGCGTTTTGTGGGTTTCAGGGCAATTACGCTGATATAGAGCCTGAAAGAGAGATGGACCCTATTGCACAGGACTTTGTACAACGTTTGTACAATGTTTTCACTCTTTCAAGAATGCAGGTGCTGGCCTTAACATGCACGCATAATGAGACCTACCCTCCCCTGCTTTC
Source organism: Pseudophryne corroboree (assembly GCF_028390025.1). Lineage (NCBI taxonomy): Eukaryota > Metazoa > Chordata > Amphibia > Anura > Myobatrachidae > Pseudophryne > Pseudophryne corroboree. The sequence goes on along the minus strand of NC_086444.1, from coordinate 854,278,274 downwards.
TGAAACGCTACCCATCGCTGCCCTTCTCTACCCCAAAATGGCGCACATGTCACTCATGCTGCGGCTTAAGGGCACTGGCACCATCGTCACAGAAACAGATCTGCACATGCGCAATACAGATCCTGCACAGATCACCTAATAACAGAGATGTACATAAACCATCGGGTTTGCATACATGTCTGAATTAGGCCCAAAGTCACTATATATAAAGCAGCAATTAGTTATGTGATCCAGTCAGGATCCTGGCTGTCAGGATCCCAGCAGGCGGAATGGTGACGCCGGAATCCCAACACTGCTCGGAATGCCAGTGCCGGCATACCGACAAGGTTCACAAACCCACCACTGGGATCCAGACAGCTGGGCTGCAGGGAGGAGGGTTTTGGTTTAGGCTGCAGGAAGAGGGGGGGGGGGGGGGGGTAGGCACCCTCAGGGAGGGTTAGGGCTAGGCTGCCGGAAGGTGAGGTTAGGTTTAGGTGCCACTGCATAAGATTAGGGTTAGGCTGCAGGGGAGGGAGGATGGTTAGGTTTAGGCTGTATGTAGGGAATGTTAGGGGGGCATTGGCGAAAGGTAAGGCTTAGGGTTATCAGCAGCAGATACTATGGACGGCATTTCATACCCACTGCTTGTTTATAGTGCAAAACCAGATTTGTTTGGCCTCAACCCAAATTTACATTTTTTAGTGACTATGTATTCTCTTTACTGAACCTTGGATGGAGAAAAAGTCAACAGAGATAAAGTACCAGCCAACCAGCTCCTAACTGTCATTTTTCAAACACATGGCAGTTAGGAGCTGATTGGTTAGTACTTTATGTCTGTCCACTTTATCTCCACTCAAAGCATAGTAAAGAGAACCCCATATTCCAAAATAGGCCAGATGATCTCAGCCAGGCATGTCCCAACTGCAGCCCTCCAGTTGTTGAGAAACTACACATCCCAGCATGCCCTGACACAGCTTTAATATTCTCTGACAGCAAAACTGTGTCAGGGCATGCTGGGATATGTAGTTTCACAACAGCTGGAGGGCCGCAGTTTGGACATGCCTGTTCTAAGCCTTCAAAAGTGATAAGGTGGAGAGTGATAGAGTACCAGCTAATCAGCTCCTAACTGCCATGTTGCAGGCTGTGTTTGAAAAATGACTGGAGCTAGTTGGTTGGTACTTTATGGGGTATATGAAATTGCCGGCGAATCGCGGCAATTTTTTGCCTGTTTTTTAATTCGACACAATTCGACCGTCGAATTCCGGCAGGTGGGTGCCGGAATTCAACATATTCAATAAAAAACGGATTCGACAGTCCCGATTTGACGGATTTTGATGAGACTTGTAAAAATTTAAAAAAAACCGGGAAAAACGGGAAAAACCCCGAAAAAAAATTGCGTGGGGTCCCCCCTCCTAAGCATAACCAGCCTCGGGCTCTTCGAGCCGGTCCTGGTTCTAAAAATCCGGGGGGAAAACTGACAGGGGATCCCCCGTATTTTTAAAACCAGCACCGGGCTCTGCGCCTGGTGCTTGGTCAAAAAATACGGGGGACAAAAAGCGTAGGGGTCCCCCGTATTTTTTACACCAGCATCGGGCTCCACTAGCTGGACAGATAATGCCACAGCCGGGGGTCACTTTTATACAGTGCCCTGCGGCCGTGGCATTAAATATCCAACTAGTCAACCCTGGCCGGGGTACCCTGGGGGAGTGGGGACCCCTTCAATCAAGGGGTCCCCCCCCAGCCACCCAAGGGCCAGGGGTGAAGCCCGAGGCTGTCCCCCCCATCCAAGGGCTGCGGATGGGGGGCTGATAGCCTTCAGTAAAATGATAGAATATTGTTTTTGTCCAGAAGAACTACAAGTCCCAGCATGCCTACCCCACAAGCTGGTACTTGGAGAACCACAAGTACCAGCATGCGGGTGCAAAGACGGGCCCGCTGGTACCTGTAGTTCTACTGGGAAAAAAATACCCAAATAAAAACAGGAGACACACACCGTGAAAGTAAAAGTTTATTTCATACATGCCGACACACATAGGCGTGCGCAGCACATTTTATTAGGGGGTGCACGACTGGAATGGTGTGCCTAGCCCCGCCCACTGGGTGTGCCTAGCCCCATATTTTCTTGACATGGATATTACATATTGCTTTTTAATCATTTTGCTGTCTCTGAGTGCCAGTTTTTTATGGACCTTTATATATCTATCTTTCTGAGCACCTGAGCAAGTTGTGCTTTTATGGGAGTGCCGGCTGCTGCTGTAAGGATAGATTATATATATACACTGCTCAAAAAAATAAAGGGAACACTAAAATAACACATCCTAGATCTGAATGAATGAAATATTCTTATTAAATACTTTGTTCTTTACATAGTTGAATGTGCTGACAACAAAATCACACATAAATTATCAATGGAAATTAAATTTATTAACCCATGGAGGTCTGGATTTGGAGTCACCCTCAAAATTAAAGTGGAAAAACACACTACAGGCTGATCCAACTTTGATGTAAAGTCCTTAAAACAAGTCAAAATGAGGCTCAGTAGTGTGTGTGGCCTCCACGTGCCTGTATGACCTCCCTACAACCCACAGAAGTGGCTCAGGTAGTGCAGATCATCCAGGATAGCACGTCAATGCGAGCTGTGGCAAGAAGGTTTGCTGTGTCTGTCAGCGTAGTGTCCAGAGCATGGAGACGCTACCAGGAGACAGGCCAGTACATCAGGAGACGTGGAGGAGGCCGTAGGAGGGCAACAACCCAGCAGCAGGACCGCTACCTCCGCCTTTGTGCAAGGAGGAACAGGAGGAGCACTGCCAGAGCCCTGCAAAATGACCTCCAGCAAGCCACAAATGTGCATGTGTCTACTCAAACGATCAGAAACAGACTCTATGAGGGCCCGACATCCACAGGTGGGGGTTGTGCTTACAGCCCAACACCGTGGAGGACGTTTGGCATTTGCCAGAGAACACCAAGATTGGCAAATTCGCCACTGGCGCCCTGTGCTCTTCACAGATGAAAGCAGGTTCTCACTGAGCACATGTGACAGACGTGACAGAGTCTGGAGACGCCAAGGAGAACGTTCTGCTGCCTGCAACATCCTCCAGCATGACCGGTTTGGCAGTGAGTCAGTAATGGTGTGGGGTGGCATTTCTTTGGGGGGTCGCACAGCCCTCCATGTGCTCGCTAGAGGTAGCCTGACTGCCATTAGGTACCGAGATGAGATCCTCAGACCCCTTGTGAGACCATATGCTGGTGCGGTTGGCCCTGGGTTCCTCCTAATGCAAGACAATGCTAGACCTCATGTGGCTGGAGTGTGTCAGCAGTTCCTGCAAGATGAAGGCATTGATGCTATGGACTGGCCCGCCCGTTCCCCAGACCTGAATCCAATTGAGCACATCTGGGACATCATGTCTCGCTCCATCCACCAACGCCACGTTGCACCACAGACTGTCCAGGAGTTGGCGGATGCTTTAGTCCAGGTCTGGGAGGAGATCCCTCAGGAGACCATCCGCCACCTCATCAGGAGCATGCCCAGGCGTTGTAGGGAGGTCATACAGGCACGTGGAGGCCACACACACTACTGAGTCTCATTTTGATTTGTTTTAAGGACATTACATCAAAGTTGGATCAGCCTGTAGTGTGTTTTTCCACTTTAATTTTGAGGGTGACTCCAAATCCAGACCTCCATGGGTTAATAAATTTGATTTCCATTGATAATTTTTTTGTGATTTTGTTGTCAGCACATTCAACTATGTAAAGAACAATGTATTTAATAAGAATATTTCATTCATTCAGATCTAGGATAAGTTATTTTAGTGTTCCCTTTATTTTTCTGAGCAGTGTATGTGTATATATATATATATATATATAAAAAAGGTGTAAAGAGCTGGCACTCAATGGATGATCCGTTAGTTGCCTTCCCAAAAACGCCTTGCAGCGAATTAAAGACAGCTTGTAGAAGGCGGCACTCCCAGGACTTACTTATATATATATATATATATATATATATATATATATAAGGTGTAAAGAGCTGGCACTCAACGGATGATCCGTTAGTTGCCTTCCCAAAAACGCCTTGCAGCGAATTAAAGACAGCTTGTAAAAGGCGGCACTCCTAGGACTTACTTATAGATAATATAAATGGGTGACGAGCAACACAATAAGCTGTTAACGTTTCAGTTTTATTACAAAAACTGACGAAAGTATTTGTAATTATAAATGGGTGTTGCTCGTCACCCATTTATATTATCTATAAGTAAGTCCTAGGAGTGCCGCCTTTTACAAGCTGTCTTTAATTCGCTGCAAGGCGTTTTTGGGAAGGCAACTAACGGACCATCCATTGAGTGCCAGCTCTTTACACTATATATATATATATATATATATATATGTAAGTCCTGGGAGTGCCACCTTCTACAAGCTATATATATATATATATATATATATATATATATATATATATAGTAATAATAATAATAATAACCCTTTATTTTCTTATACACCCCCACCCCCTGCCTGGCCTGAACTGTGCCCTGGTGCACACAAAGACAGTGAGTGAGTGAGTCTCTCACTCACATTCTGAAGGCTCAGGCAGGATACTGTTCTCCTCCAGCGGACCAGCGGTCGAAAATGGCAGGGCGGCAGGGCACACACTACTCACTGCCACTGTCTAGAAGTGAGCACGGGCGGGAGCCGGGACTCGGAGGACAGCCGACAAAGCAGGGCAGGAAGGGAGGGAGGGCGCGCGGTGTGACGTGCTGAAGTCACACGCGAGGCAATCAGATTATGACGGTGGGTGGGGTGGGCTGGGCTGGGCTGTGCGGCCAGCCCACCCGTCCACGAAGAAGCTGCTTATGTTATGTGCAGCTCAGGGAGCTGTGTGAGTGTGACCGGCGGCGGCGCAGCGGGAAGGGGTGAATGCTGGATGCAGGACTCAGGTTATCCGATCATCGCTATCAGTGCGCTGCTGTAGTAGCAGTAGCACTGCTACAACAGCAGCACACAGACAGCGATGATCGGATTGCAGGTGTGATGTGCGGGGGGTGCCGGACATTAGGGGGTGCCTGTGCGCACCAGGCACCCCCCGTGCGCACGCCTATGCCGACACATACATACTTACCTATGTTGACCCGCCGACTGCCACGCCCCCCTCGTCACTGAAGAATCCGGGGTACCTGTGAATAAAATTATACTCACCTGATCCAGTGTCCGGATCTTTTTAAATAATCCTCGTACTTGGCAAAACAACAAAACGGCAACCCGGACCAAACGGACTGAAAGGGGTCCCATGTTTACACATGGGACCCCTTTCCACGAATGCCGGGACCCCACGTGACTCCTGTCACAGAGGGTCCCTTCAGCCAATCAGCAAGCGCAACGTCGTGGCACTCTGCTGATTGGCTATGCGCGTCTGAGCTGTCAGACAGCGCATCGCAAAGCCTTACCATTATATTCAATGGTGGGAACTTTGCGGTCAGCGGTGAGGTCACCCGCGGTCAGCGGTGAGGTCACCCACGGTCAGCGGCTGACCGCGGGTAACCTCACCGCTGACCGCAAAGTTCCCACCATTGAAACTAATGGAGGGAGCTGTGCGATGCGCTGTCTGCCAGCTCAGACGCGCATACAGCCAATCAGGAGAGTGCCACGAAGTGGCGCTTCCTGATTGGCTGAAGGGACCTTTCTGTGACAGCAGTCACGGGGGGGTCTCTGCATTCGGGGAAAGGGGTCCCATGTGTAAACATGGGACCCCTTTCAGTCCGTGTGGTCCGGGTATTTGTTTTTTTGTTTTGCCAAGTACGTGGATTACAAATCACAGGACACTGGATCAGGTGAGTATAATTTTATTCACAGGTACCCCGGATCGTCGGATCAGGAGACGTGGCAGTCGGCGGGTCAACATAGGTAAGTATGTATGTGTCGGCATGTATGAAATAAACTTTTACTTTCACGGTGTGTGTCTCCTGTTTTTATTTGGGTATTTTTTTTCCAGTAGAACTACAGGTACCAGCGGGCCCGTTTTTCCACCCGCATGCTGGTACTTGTGGTTCTCCAAGTACCAGCTTGCGGGGGAGGCTTGCTGGGACTTGTAGTTCTTCTGGAAAAAACAATATTCTATCATTTTACTCAAGGCTATCAACCCCCCATCCGCAGCCCTTGGATGGGGGGGACAGCCACGGGCTTTCACTCCTGGCCCTTGGGTGGCTGGGGGGATACCTTGATTGAAGTGGTCCCCACCCACTCCTCCAGGGTACCCCGGCCAGGGGTGACTAGTTGGATATTGAATGCCACGGCCGCAGGGCGCTGTATAAAAGTGACCCCCGGCTGTGGCATTATCTGTCCAGCTAGTGGAGCCCGATGCTGGTGTAAAAAATACGGGGGACCCCTACGCTTTTTGTCCCCCGTATTTTTTGCACCAGCACCAGGCGCAGAGCCCGGTGCTGGTTTTAAAAATATGGGGGATCCCCTGTCAGTTTTTCCCCCGGATTTTTAGAACCAGGACCGGCTCGAAGAGCCCGAGGCTGGTTATGCTTAGGAGGGGGGACCTCACGCATTTTTTTTCCTGATTTTTACCATTCCATTTAAAAAATATATATATATAATATATATTTAAAAATATATAAATAATACTTGTGCCTCCAAAATAGACAAACCAAGTACCTAATCCCTTCTAATATAAATAGATATGCTATTACCAATAAAAAAAACACAAAAAAACTTGTTTTTAAAATTTTTTATTAGATTCCGCCAGCAAAGTGTGGCGGATTGAAAATGACGAATTTACTGTCTAAAAGCACTGTTGTCGAATTTACAATCTTCAATTGAATATACTTTTGTCGAATTGCCGCATTTGTACCATTGCAGAAATGTCGAATTTGACAAATGTCGAATTTCAAAAAGTCGAATTTTGAAAGTCCGTTTTTTTGACGAAAAGTACTGAATTGCATTGTCGAATTTTTTTTTTGGGCGAAAATGTCCCGTTTTTCGACAATTTCGGGAATTCGACCGCAATTGAATATACCCCTGTAGCTCTCCACTTTATAACTTTTCAAGGCTTAGTACATCTGGCCCAAGGTCACACAAATTGCAGACTATTACATTTGAGCCATCATAAGAAATAAAAAATTTGGTTAGGTTTTAAAAATATTAATTTGGCCCATGTAATATGTATGACTGATTGCCAATAAACAATTTGTATAGTAATATTACAAAGAGCTGAGCTTATTCTTACTGGTCAGAATTTTCCCCCATACAGGCAAGTGTTTTCCTACAAAAAGATGGCCAAGTAGGTAAGAGCACTGACTAAAGACCAGTTTGAACCCAATGGATGGATTTAATCATTTGTAAAATCTCCTTGTGCATTAGGATGATGAAAAACTTGTGAACAAATGTAAACAAAAATAAGTCTCTTCTAAAGGTCTTCAGAAAGTTTTCTATATATGGTAGCCCTAGGAATTATTGCCCCACCTTTCTGGTCATGATGGAAGCTTTTGTTTGACACAGAGAACATCAAATACAGATAGTTCCCTTTAGGCCTGCTTTGGCTTCATCATTGTAGAGTACTTTGCTTGGGTGTCCGCCGGTCAGTATACCGACGCCGGGATCCCGGAGGCATACCGACGCCGGCAGTGGCAAACGCAGGATTTTTTACAGGGGGGTTTCCGTACATGTATTATATATATATATACATACACACAGTAAAAAAGGCAGGGTCCCCCAGATTTGATTAAAAAATAAACTATAATGATGCAAGGTCACAGCATAACATCGCGTTGGAGTTACGGGTATATATATGGAGATATATATATATATAGATAGATAGATAGATAGATAGATAGATAGATAGATAGATAGATAGATAGGTAGATAGATAGATAGATAGATAGATAGATAGATAGATAGATAGATAGATAGATAGATAGATAGATACGTCCATAGGCCAGCAATCCCTTTAAAGTTCCATCATGCTCCGGTGCACACTTCAATGCATAAGCAAATTCCCAAATAGAAAATGGCACTCGGTGACAGCAAAGATTCAAACAAGCGTTTATTCGGTCAAGTACTTTTTGTGAGCCCGAAAGTACTTGACCGAATACACGCTTGTTTGAATCTTTGCTGTCTCCGAGTGCCATTTTCCATTTTCTATTTGGGAATATTATATATATATATATATATATATATATATATATATACATAGTATACATGCACACATACAAACACACAGTATACATGCACACTTACATACATATACTCACATACATAGTATACATATACACAGAGTATTAATGCACACAACATACGTACATACATACATATTATACATGCACACAGTATACCCCCCCTCATCCCCTCACCATTAACAGGAAGCACTGCTGCAGTAATCAGGACAGCATGCCATGTACATCATACAGCCAGTATAATGTATTATAACCTACTGGCCCCTCCTTCACCCCCCTCCTCTACCTGGCTGCTGAAGAATCACTGGGGTAGACTGAGCTCTGGAAGCATCCACAGCAACTACTTGCCCTCAGTCAGTGCACCTGGCTGAAAGAACGATCCACGGACCACATTGTACTGCCTGAGAGGAGCTGCACACTCTCACTGCAGCTCCCCCTACAGGCAGCCAGCCGCCTGGCCTGTGTCACTGTAATGACTTGGAGGGAGCTGCTGCAGCCGCGTTACAGGTGCAGCGCCTCCAAATATATATACAGTATAAAAGAAAAAAATCGTTCAGCGTCTCTGATGGATCGGCATCCAGGGGGGGTTTCTAGGTACTCGGAACCCCCCCCCCCTGCGTGAGCGTATGGACGGGATCCTGGTGGGGAGGGGTGAGTGCCGCAAGCCCCTTGCGGGCTCGCTGTGCTCGCCATGTTGCGGGCTCATTGGTGACCTGTGGTCGCCACGGGTTCTATTCCCACTCTATGGGTGTCATGGACACCCACGAGTGGAAATAGTCCATGTTGGTCGGCATACAGTTTGAAATGTGCATCTCAGCATTTTAAATATTGTTACCTTAAAAATACTATTTTTTTTTTAACATCATTTTTTTTTATTGAAGCAATATATGCAATACATACATAAACATTCACTGTAATTCAAACCTTCGGTAGAAGGGTCACATAAGAAAACGAAACAAAGGAGAATGCAGTTGAGTCCTTAATCAAGAGACATATCCATTATAAACAAGTAACAGTATCACATCTGCATATAGCCTGTCCCTGGAGACCACAGGCTCCACTGATCCAAAATCCAGCTCAGTCGATTGACCCAGACTTATACATAAAAGAAAAGATAGAAAAAAAAACCCTGTGTCCGTACCTTAGTTCCCCACCCATCCGCCCCCGAAGCCCCGAGTGACAATCAGTTTTAAAGCACAATCGGCGGATCTCCCGCAGCCATTCTAGTTAGAAACCATTCTGTATTGGCAGGGCCGAAACTAGGAGTTTTGTCACCCGGGGCGAGACATTAACGTTCCCCCCCCCCTCCCACTCCGAGAGAGAGAGTGTGAGTGTGTGATATATATATATATATATATATATATATATATATATAGATACACACACACACACACACACACAAATGGTAGTCGGCACTCCGGTTAAACAATAACTTGCCTGGGTGCCCTGCCCGATGCGTCAGAACCATACGACATGCAGAGAACGGCGGGCGGCACTCACATGACTCTCAATAATAATCACATAAATGTACAGCTGATTGATTATTATTGAGAGTCCTGTGAGTGCCGCCCGCCGTTCTCTGCATATACTGTGTGTGTGTGTGTGTGTGTGTGTGTGTGTGTGTGTGTGTGTGTGTGTGTGTATATAACTCCATAAGGGCAAAGGGGATAGCTAGGTATTTTCATACTTTTTATTTTTTATTTATATTGGCTACAGATGAAGAAAAAATAAAATAACAACCCATACTGTACATTGCTACATAAAATCACACACCTAAACACATACATACATTCACTTACATACATACATACATACATACATACATACAATAACACACCTGTTTAAATACATATGGGTTGGGGCTGTTTCACCGACGGTCAGCATCCCGACACTGGGATCCCAGCAGTAAGATGGCGGCAGCGGCGTGGAGGGGACGAGCGCAACAGATGTTCTATTACCTCGCCATAGGTTCTATTCCCACACTATGGGTGTCGTGGACACCCATGGGTGGAAATAGTCCCTGTAGTCGGCATGCTGACTGTCGGTAAGGTCAGGGGGCGGGATGTAGGTGCTGGTATTGTAACCCGGTCACATAACTACATCACATACATATAGTGACATGTATACATACAGTGACACACAAGCACATACAGATACTGTATGTAGTCACACACTTATTCACATACAGTCACACATTCATACATACATATATAGTAGTCACACACATATACAGTGCCCCTTCCCTGAGTCATACTCACTATTTAGGCTGTACTGCTGCTCTTCCTCTCCTCTTTCCCATGCTGCTGGCTGGCATTGCACTGTGTACAGTGCTGTTTAGCCCCGCCCCCTTTTCGGGCTTCAGGATGCTTCTTACCAGTGCAGCAGTGCACTGTTTGCAATGATTAAATGCACTGGCAGGGGAGGAAGGGGGATAACTTGTCCCCTGTGCTCAGTCTTTAATCCTGCCCTGCCAATCACATCATCAAACGCCGCAAAGATGAAACTGAAAGTACACTACAGCTCCTGGCAGCAAGGGCTGCTGGGAGATGTAGTTTATTTTCAGTTTCATCTCAGCGATGCGGTGCTGGGCTTCTTCATAGGCGGCACGGCACTGGCTCTAAGTAAGCAAACGCTGCCGCATAGGGAGGGGGGGCATTAGGGGGGATTGAAGTGCTAGTCTCAGCGCCCTCTCCAAGCCGGCGCCCAGGTCACATGCCCCCCTAGCCCCCCCCTAGTTGCGGCGCTGGTATTGGACAAGGAGTCATGGAGCTGTTTCCTAACCGTTGTCGACAGGGTCGTTATATAGCTCTCCCAAACTTCAAAAAAAAATTGTACCTTAGTATCTTTGTCCAGCAAGACGCTTAAAAAATACTATTTTAATAATAGTTTTAAATAATAAATAATGAATATGTATGATAATAAATAACATCCAAAAACCCAAAATTGAATGCAACCTGGCTGTGATACTGAAACAAATCTGAAATATGAATACAGGTTTAAATAAAGAAAAGAAGAAAAAAACGGCCAACAGTAAACTGACGTCGCATCAGTTTATTTTTTTAGGTGTCCATCTGAAATCTGTTGAACATTTCTTAGCATATGTTTTCCTTTTTATAGAACTCAATCCTGCTCATCTTATTTTGCAAAACAGCTATAATGCAGCTACAGTTTTAACAAAACATGCTTATGACAAATGTACCTCTACATTTATTACTCACTTTCTCTCCTCACCACCTCTGCTTATTTACTTGGCTCATAATTAGATTTATTAATTTTATCTTAGCTATACATTTATTTTTGTAGCTATTAAGATGTATGTAACATTTCAGGTTCATAGTAAAATGCATTAAATTGATCACAGACAGATGGCTTTGAATATAATTGTTTATTTGCTCAGCAATGATATTGTTCATTTTGAGGAATACTCAAACTGTATGCTGACTCCATGCATAGACACATTCAAGAAGTGTTATATGTGCCTGCAACCCACATCAACTACATAAAGTTAACCAAAAGTAGTTAGCTGAAAAGTAAAAAAGAAACATATACTTGTTCTGTAAGTAGTGTTTAACAACAAAGTAAGGAAACAAAAGGAAGTGACTGTGCAATTCCATGTACAGTAATTAAAATTGAAATGCACTAGGAGGCGTCTGTATGAGACAGACACCTCCTGCATGCATTTGTGAGATCTGAGTGCTACTGTACATCTGAGGATGCAGATTCACATCATAATCACGACCATTAGTCACAATTTGCAATGATTTCAGGCAGTGGTCAGCCTGTATAAGCTGACGCTTACTCAAACTGGCCATCGGATCCGGACACCCAGGTCCAGTAAGTCTGTGTCTGTGACAATGCAGACACTGGACACGTCACGCATACAAAACAGTGCGATACACCCCATTTTGAAGAACAGTGCCCGGTTACTGCCCAGCTCATCCCCGCAAACACCACTGCATATCAATCATGCTGTGGCTGACAGGGGGCTGTGAGCAATATCGCAAGACCCGACCTGCACTCGCTGCGCTCGTCACAGGTCCTATTCCCACTCTATAGGAGTCATGGACACCCACGACTGAGAATAGTCCCTGAGGGTTGGCATTCTGTCTGCCGGCATTTTGATCGCTAGGGATACCGACGTCGGCATGGTCACCGCCGGGATCCCGAGCGCTGGTCCCATGACCGCATCCCATTGAGATTGTATAGAACTAGTGTACGTCAGACTCTGTACCTTAATAATAATTTATAGAAAATTTATAGTGTTGCTATTAACTTTACTTATCAGTAACTCAGAATATCTAGAGTGAAATCACATTTACTGTCAATTATTAAAGATCAATGGTCAAAGTGCTAATTATTTATACGCCTGTACTCACATCCTGTTATTGATAGTGTCACATTTCAACTTTTCCAGCTGACTACATAATATGGGAATCAGTCTACTAAGGAAGGTTAAGTACAGAGTTCTAAAACCACAGTACATTGGGGGTCATTCCGTGTTGATCGCTCGCTAGCTACTTTTAGCAGCCATGCAAACGCATAGTCGCCGCCCACAGGGGAGTGTATTTTTACTTTGCAAGTGTGCGAACGTATGTGCAGCTGAGTGGTACAAAAACATTTTGTGCAAAACAAGACCAGCCCTGTAGTTACTTATTCTGTGCGATGATTGCAGCGACAAAGGTCCCGGAATTGGCGTCAGATACCCGACCTGCAAACGCCTGGACACACCTGCGTTTTCCCAAACACTTCCAGAAAACAGTCAGTCGACACCCATAAACGCCTTCTTCCTGTCAATCTCCTTGCGATCGGCTGTGTGAATGGAATCCTCGCTAGATCCAGTACACAGCAGCGATGCTCTTTGTGCCCGTACGATGAGCGTACACATTGTATGCGCAGTTTTGTCATTGTTTTACCTGATCACTGTGCTGCGAAAATCGGCAGCGAGCGATCAACTCGGAATGACCCCCATTGTTAGAAACAAAATGTTGCATTTGATAAATAACTGTAAGAGTGTTCAGGGCATTCTTTCTATTTGCATCTAATGAACTACATATTTTAAGGAAAGTAGAACAGTCTGATACCTAGTACTCTACCACTGACTATCAATTTATATGAAAATTAAGGCTGGAAATTAAAGCAGTACTATCCTCTTTTTTTTTTCTTTTTTTTTCAGTTCATCAGCCTTCCAATAAAAATTATGTGGAGTCCTTGTATAATTCCCAGAAGATTACTTTGCCCTTACAGCTAAGCCATGTCCCTGATATAAAAGATCTCTATCCACTTTTATTGAAATAAAGAACTAAAATCATAATCCTAATATTGAAGCATAATCTTCATTATCTCCTGACCCTCTTGAATTTTATTCTCATCTACAGTATTTGTATTTTTACTAGATTTATTTTCATGTATAATCCTTGTTTGTTTACATATATCTTGATAGGATTATTTGACACAAAAATATTACAATAATAGTTTAAGCAAAATACAAAAAACATCAGTGTTTATAGTGCATTGTATGGATGTGATTGCTTACATGCTTACATATTCTTAATGTGACACCGTTTTCCGTCAGAATCTTATCATTTGGCAAGTAGCTAATAAATTAGAGGGATTAATGCAATGTACACTGTATGTAAATTACTATTTTTTTTCTTGGTATCTTGGAAAATAAAAAATATATTTTGTGTGCAGTGTAAATAGCAAATCACTGCAGGTGGTTTTGAATATGAGCATCGGAAACCACTTTTGTCTGCACCCGCTGAAATCCCTCAATTACTGTATAATCAAATAAGTATGTTTAAGAATAAAGACCACAAGTTTTCACCGAAATGTGGGGGTCATTAATTTTTTCACAGCCGTGCGATCGGGTTTGAACTGCGCATGCGTGTGGGCCGTAATGTGCAGGCGCGTTGGCCGCCAGCGCCGGTCGTCGCAGGGCAGCGACGAACCTAACTAAGAAAGCGATCGCACCGGCGATTGCAAGAAGATTGACAGGCAGAAGGCGTTCGTGGGCGGCAACTTACCGTTTTTTGGGAGTGTTCGGAAAAACGCAGGTGTGCCCAGCCGTTCCGGAGGAGGATTCCTGATGTCACCACCTGTCCGGATCGTCGCAGCGACTGAGTAAGTCCTGGGCTGTGCAGAAACTGTGCAAACTTTTGTTTGTGCAGCTCACGGCACAGCCGATCGCACCCCTGCACAGCAATTACCCCCTCCCCCTGTAGGCAGCGATTACCAGGTCGCAGCAGTGCAAAAAATAGCCTGCATGCGACCAGGTCTGAATTAGGGACTATGTTTACAACCGTAATTACTTTTACTTGATCATACTAATTTTACAGAGTTTTAAATACTTTTAATTAATCTTATATTGGAAACTTGTATGATGGTAATAAAAATAATAATGATAATAATAATAATAATAATAATAATTTATATTACACATGGTAGTAAAATAGGAACAACTTCTGTCTAAAAAATACATATGGAAAGTGGTAAATTTTCACACATTCACAGCATGGAAAACATATCTAATGCTGCATTCAGATTGCAAATGCCAGATCCTACCCGGTAAGAGAAACGTGTCCTTACCGGGTGGGATCCGGCATTTGCGCTCCTCTGCTGGCTTTCCGACCCGGCAATATACCGGGTCGGTTGCCATAGCAGCAGGGGGCGCAGCAGCAGCAGGGGTGGGGGTGGAGGCGGCGCTGGGAGATGAGCTCATCTCCTGCGCCTCCTCTCCCTATGCTGTGAATGGGAACCGTGTCGCATCGGAACGGCTCCCATTCACACTGCACCTGACCCGGTATTCAACCCGGTAATAACCCTTCTTTTTTACCGGGTTGAATTACTGGGTCAGGCGACCCGCTATTTCTGCAAAGGACCTTTCACATCGCACACTGACCCGTTTCGACATGGCAATATGCCGTGTCGATACCGGGTTTTTAGTGCGATGTGAAAGGGGTATGAGATATCACCAGGGATGAAACTAGAACTTTGTGGGCCTCATAGCAACATTTTGATGGGGCTTTTAATGTTTCTAGAGACATATCTCTTTCCACATTTTGTGCCCGTAGTAGTACCCATGTTCATTACTTGGATTCATTCTTTTACTCCCACACTGTAAGCATACATATACCCTACTGACCCTGCAACATTAATGCCATAATCACACTATAACGAATTGTACATTCACTTCATTATAATTTAAGATAATTGACCACATGTAATCAAAGAAATATTTTTTTTTAATCAAAAACATAATCAAATACTGTATATTGTAGTACTATCCTCCAGACAGTATATATACTGGAAAATGTGGCTCAGACTGCTCTGGTTATTCTACACTTCTTTATGCAACCCTTGGAGGTTTTCCCAATGATGATGGTTACAACTAATAAGCCTCCAAAACTGGAAGGAGAAGACAGATAAGCACATTACAGGGATGGATAATGGGAACCCTTCTGCACACAGCCAGGCCTGCCCCACTGCAGATATAGCAAATAAATCTCAGATACTTTATTTTCTATTAACGCACTTTCATCTGTTCTGATGTCAACAGGGACGTATACCTGAAACACTAATATAACACGGCAGATGCTTTACTTTTTCTACTTGCTATTGAAACAAGGTGCCCGCAAATCCACTGTTCACTGCAGATCTCTGCACATAGTACAAATCAGCAGCTAGGGCACTGAGAGAGGTGGGAAAGGGCACTACTTCCCTGGACGGATTGGAGGTCGCCAGCGAGGGCCTGAGTATGCTGCTCCTCTGCCCACTAGCAGAAGTGCTACGTTCAGCTCACATTGTGGAGTGAGAGAGAGGAGACTGCTGCTGCTCATTGATTGCAGCCTCCCTCCCCAGGCCAGAAGCTGAAGAGTGTCTCAGTATACAAATATGCAAATTGTACCTTCATCAATGATAAGCTTCATTAAACTTAAAAACCCAGAGAACTATTCTATAAAGAATAGTGTATAAATAAATAATAAATGAATACACCGTTGGCGCTACCACCCTGTAAACTACAAAGTCATGTAATGTTCTTTTTAGTCCAAAAGAAAATTGTGCTTGCAGGATTCTCTTTTTTTCTTCTTTTTTCAACTGGATGTATCTTCTCCAGCGATCAATTCAGAATTTTCTTTATGTGTAGGTATTTCTCATAAAGAGAAAGAAAAGGGCACATATAGTGTAGTATTTTAAATGAAGATGAATTTATTTAAGTACATGTGCATTAATAAAAAGAAAGTGACAAATTCACTATGTGTTAAAATTGGAACCGTACCGTGTCGTGCTCCCAGCATGGAGCAATGAAAAGAGTATAATATGGAAGGTTCCGGAATTCCTCCCTCCTCCCTTCATGCAAGACACCGGCTGCAGGACCTGGCAAGGTTCCCTTATTCCTGGAGTGCAGATAGATGGATCATTCAAATGCCGCCTTTATTGTCTATGCTATAAAGAAGTTTGCGATGGAAATGAAACTTAAGCATGAGAGGCTGTGAAAAGTTGCTATTAACCCAGGTGACAGTCCAAAACCTGATGATCTAGATAAAGCCATGGGAACTATAAGCTTGAAAGATGAACAGCACATGGACAGCACGTGGACAGCCCTGCAGGCAGCAGGATGAAGTGCCCAGGAGAAGAATTAATCTGAGGCTGTTCCTCTATAACACTAGGTTGAGTTAAGCACAATTATGAGTTACTGCATTGATAAGATGATGTCATATCTCAGCAATTAATGTCTGCAGGATTCCATGATGATGAGCTATTACGATGCTACAAACCTTATCGTATGAATTTGATTCTAGTGGTAGCGCTAGAAACTAATACAGCCAAAATGTTCTTCTGAAATTGTTAGGGCAAAACAGTTGCAGTTCCAAGAACATGTGCCAGTTGAATTAAGTGCTGAGAATACTGCATTATGGCCCTCATTCCGAGTTGTTCGCTCGCAAGCTACTTTTAGCAGCATTGCACACGCTAAGCCGCCGCCTCCTGGGAGTGAATCTTAGCTTAGCAAAATTGCGAACGAAAGATTCTCAAAATTGCGAATAGAAATTTCTAAGCAGTTTCTGAATAGCTCGACACTTACTCTGCCACTGCGATCAGTTCAGTCAGTTTCGTTCCTTGTTTGACGTCACAAACACACCCAGCGTTCGCCCAGACACTCCCCCGTTTCTCTAGCCACTCCCGCGTTTTTCCTAGAAACGGCAGCGTTTTTTCACACACTCCCAGAAAACGGCCAGTTTCCGCCCAGAAACACCCACTTCCTGTCAATCACACAACGATCACCAGAACGAAGAAAAAACCTTGTAATGCCATGAGTAAAATACCAAACTTCTTAGCAAATTTACTTGGCGCAGCCGCAGTGCGAACATTGCGCATGCGCAGTTTGCGGAAAATCGCTGCGATGCGATGAAAAAGAACGAGCAAACAACTCGGAATGGTATCCGGACTCCAGGTTGACAACAAAAAGGTCAACACACCTTAGGTCGACGCCAATTGGTCGACACACCTTAAGTCGACATGGACAAAAGGTCGACATGAACAAGGTCGGCATGGAAAAAGGTCGACATGAGTTTTTTATGTTTTTTTTTTCTTTTTTCGAACCTTTTCATACTTAACGATCCACGTGGACTACGATTGGAACGGTAATCCGTGCCGAGCGAAGCGGAGCGGAGCGAAGGCACCATGCCTGAAGCATGGCGAGCGAAGCGAGCCATGCGAGGGGACGCGGTGCAATAATTGGGGTTCCCGGTCACTCTACGAAGAAATCTACACCAAAAAAACATAAAAAACTCATGTCGACCTTTTTCCATGTCGACCTTGTTCCTGTCGACCTTTTGTCCATGTCGACCTTGTATCCATATCGACCTAAGGTGTGTCAACCAATTGGCATCGACCTAAGGTGTGTCGACCTTTTTGTTGTCGACCCTGAGTCCCAGACCCCTCGGAATGAGGGCCTATCCTCAAGAAAAATTCTGAAAATTCAAGTACAAGTGCTAATTATATCATAAAACAAGACTAAAAGAGTCTGAATGTAATCTAAAAAATGTGTATGCTACAAACAAAAAGAAGTATAACATCAAAAATAAATCAGCTTTAAGGGCGGTATTCAATTGTTTTGCATGTCCAATGAGATCACAAAGTGCAACTCAATTTTTTCCCCCACACTTTTTTCCCCCATAGAGGTCCAGATTAGCCGCGCAAAGCAGCTAACTAAATCTTACTAAAGTACTGGTTGCAATTGTAAAAACTGATGTTTGGGCACCCAAACAGGTCACTTTTCACCGGTTTCAGCTTGCCATCTCAGGGGGTGCAAGCTGAATGCAGGCGAAAGCAGCCATTGAATTTGAATGGAGCAATAATTGAATTGCTCCATTGGGCACCATCTAGTGGCTGACAGCACAGCCACAATTGAATCTCGCTCTAAGTGTCAGTGTAATGGTGTGCTGAGCATATATGCTTGCAGAAAATTGGGGTCCCTTAACAATGGGTTGCAAGCATAAATATTTTGATCAAAATATGAAAAAATCCCCTTTGTTCTATTTGTTACATACACACAGACTTGCGGTATACAGTATTGTTTTTATCATAGATAGCAATAGTATTTGTTTTGTATACATACAGATGTATCCTGTTACAGCATTCCCACAATACATATGCATGGACACATGCATCGTAGTTATGCTATGCCATGCCAGAGTGCGGTGCAGTCGCATCCGCAGATATGTCATATAAAGGAAATGCTCGCATGCTCCAGCTCTCCCACGATTCACATGTCACGATGCATATTCAACATGGCCACAACATAAATGCACACATCTTTATATTGCATTAATATTGACACACAGCTGGTACCATGTACAATATGGGTAAAACCGAGTTTGGGCATACTGTACCTCTTTTCTGTTTGGTTCCAAAAAATGCTGCCTAGCATTGCAGCTTTAATGTAAGGCTATAAAAGCCTAGCTGGGTGTGGCTCACAAGCCAGCCCTGTATATATATTCCCCTCTGTATCTGGGAGGTGAGTACATTTAACTGCAATGTACTGGTGTGCTGAACATATATGCCAGTTTAGGGACTTGAAGTAAATTGGGATCCCTTGATAATGAGCTGCAAATGTAAATGTTTTGATCAAAATATGAAAAATTCCCCTCTGTTTTATTTCCGACATACACACAGATTTACAGTACAGTGTATAATATTGTTAGCACCAATAGCAAAAGTCTTTCTGTTAAGTCTCACAGACAGTTGCAGAAGAGAGTACTGGTACATTGACTCAGGCGCCATGAGACATTTCAGCTGCAATCAAGAGTAGTTCACTACATTGAGCACATGTGATCCTATAACAGTAAGAGGAATAGGAGATAAAGGGCCTAATTCTGAGTTGATCGCAGCAGCAAGTTTGTTAGCAATTGGGCAAAACCATGTGCACTGTGGGAGGAGCAGATATAACATGTGCAGAGAGAGTTAGATTTGGGTGGGGTGTGTTCGAACTGAAATCGAAATTGCAGTGTAAAAATAAAGCAGCCAGTATTTACCATGCACAGAAACAAAATAACCCACCCAAATCTAACTCTCTCTGCACATGTTATATCTGCCCCCCCCCTGCAGTGCACATGGTTTTGCCCAATTGCTAAAAAAAAATGCTGCTGCGATCAACTCAGAATTACCCCCAAAGTACTTACAGCTACAAAAGTCAAACAATCACAGCCCAACTGAACACAGGACTTGAAACCAAAGTTACAGAAATCAAAGATGTGTTATATGTACCAGACCTGGGACAAACCTTATAGCCATAAGTGTGCTGGAGCAGGAAGGATTTAATGTCCAGTTTGCAGAAGAAAAATGTGTTGTGTGGAACAAAAGAAGGACTGTAATAACAACAGGTACATGTTACTGACAACTATATAGTCTTGACACAGAGGAGTGCTATTCGATGATGACTTCTGACTATGGAACTCCGACACAGTAGGCTAGGTCATCTTGGATATGACAGTGTCCAGAAACTTCTAGATGTGATGGTGACAGGTTGTCTGTTAGAGATGTGTGTGGCTCAGTGGAAGTAAAATCGATAAGTGGAAACAGATACTTCATAACATTCATCAATAACTTCAATAGAATTACACCTTTATTTTAGCAAAGAAAATAATGAAGTGATGAGCAAAATTGCAGTCTACAAGAGATCAGCAGATACTCAAACTGGCCATAAATTAAAAGTATGGAGGTTTGACAATAGAAACATAGAATATAGAATTTTGATGGCAGATAAAGACCACTTGGCCCATCTAGTCTGCCCTAAACATATGTACATGCAGACACCTGCACACTACGGTAAATGTTTATAGGGAGCCAATTGACCTATTAGTATATTTTTTGATCATGGGTATAAACTGGAGTACCCGGAGGAAACCTATGCAAGCATGGGAGAATATGAAAACTCCACATAGTTACGGCTATGGTGGGAAGCAAACACATGCCCTCAGTGCTGTGAAGCCGTAATGTAAACCATTATACCATCCATACTGCCACAATAGAAGAGAATATCTAAACAAAGATGTTGCAACCCTTCTAAAGTAGAACAGCATTGAATATCATCTGCCATTGCAACACGCCAGAGAACAATGGTGTAAGTGAGCATGCAAATCATACATAATGTAGAAAGCTAATTTATGCTAAAAGATGCTATCTTGAACACATGCTTTTGGGCAGAAGTAGTATCTAAAGCAGTGTATCTAAAGAATAATGCTTCCACAGTTGTGAAAAAAAAATAAAACACTGATAGAAGCATGGGTGGTCATTCCGAGTTGATCGCTCGCTAGCAGTTTTTAGCAGCCGTGCAAACTCTATGCCGCCTCCCACTGGGAGTGTATTTTAGCTTAGCAGAAGTGCGAATGAAAGGATCGAAGAGTGGCTACGAAGTTTTTTTGTGCAGTTTCAGAGTAGCTCAATACCTACTCAGCGCTTGCGATCACTTCAGACTGTTCAGTTCCTGTTTTGACGTCACAAATATGCCCTGCATTCACCCAGCCACGCCTGCGTTTTCCCTGGCACGACTGCGTTTTTCCGAACACTCCCTGAAAATGGTCAGTTGACACCCAGAAACGCTCACTTCATGTCAATCACTCTGCGGCAGCCAGTGCGACTGAAAAGCTTCGCTAGACCCTGTGTGAAACTACATTGTTCGTTGTAATAGTACGTCGCGCGTGTGCATTGCGCCGCATACGCATGCGCAGAATTGCCATTTTTTTGCCTCACCGCTGCACATCGAACGAATGCAGCTAGCGAACAACTCGGAATGACCACCATGGTCTGGAACAAAGACAAGCATTAATCATTTCAGAGTCTTTGGGTGCATTGCTTTTGTACATATCTCCAAGGAGAAGAGATAAAAATTGCATTCGAAATCCATGAAGTGTCTCATATTTGTATACTCAAAAGGAGAAAGTTTCTAAAATCAAGAGATGCTATATTTCAAGAAATAGCGCCACTTAAAACAAAGCGTGAATTGGAGTTACAGAACAAGTATGTGCCATTGGACATGCCACCATCTGGAGACATTTCTGAAACAGAAACTAAAAATGTGGACATCCATCCTCAAGAAATAAAATCTGCAAGATCAAATGATGGAAAACTACCTAAAGGATATTATGAGGACTTCAATATCACACTCTGTGAACCCCAAAATATCCAAGAGGCAAAGTCAAGTAACGACTGGTGTGAATATAAATCAGCAATAAACAAGGAGAGGACATCACTCAATGACAAGAAAACACAGAGTGTAATTGAGAGACAGGAAAACAGTTAAAAGCAAATGGATCTTTGGCAGAAAAATGAAAGCAGATGTAACTATTGCTAGTTACAAAGCTTGTCTTGTTGCAAAAGGCTATATGCAGAAACCTGGTATTGAAACTTACTCTCCTGTAGCAAAATACAGTACACTACATTCAGTCATTGCTATATCTTGCTATATCTGTCTTGTACAACATGCTGAACTTTGACTCATCTTTCATAATTGGAGAATTAACAGGTTGCTGTTGGTACATTAAACTACAGTAGATGTTGTACTATAACAAATGGACTTCATTCTTTCAAAGACTGATCATTGGGGGAAATTCAGACCTGATCGCTCGCTAGCTGTTTTTTGCAGTCCTGCGTTCACATAGTCGCAGCCGACCAGGGAGTGTATTTTAGTTGTGCAAGTGTGCGACCGCATGTGCAGCCGAGCGGAACGAAAAGATCTTGTGCAGTTTCTGAGTAGCCCAGGACTTACTCAGCCGCTGTGATCACTTCAGCCTGTCCGGGACCGGAATTGACGTCAGACACCCACCCTGCATACGCTTGTGAACGCCTGCGTTTTTCCAAACACTCCCAAAAAACGGTCAGTTGACACCCACAAATGCCTTCTTCCTGTCAATCATCTTGCGATCGCCCGTGCAAATGGATTCTTCACACAAACCCATCGCAGAGCAACAAACCGCTTTGTACCTGTGCGACGCGCCTGCGCATTGCGGTGCATATGCATGTGCAGTTCTGACTTGATCGCAGCATTGCAAAAAACGCTAGCAAGCGATCAGGTCTGAAGTAGGCCCATTGTCTCTACCACAAATACAAAGAAGAGAAAGTCTTTGTTTACATTGTGTATATACAATAGCTATTGACCAATAAGGCACTTGGTAGTTTTCTAAATAAATAGATTTTTTATTATACATAAAATCCAATAAAAACAATATAAAACATTATACAATAAAATTAGTACTTATAGCATGTATAAAAATCAAATAATGTATGTATCAAATATGTCTAATTGATATACATATTATTTAAATTGTTTTCTTATGTGTGTGAACTCAGGGGCGGATCCAGAAGAAAATGATGGGGGGGCACCATGGAAGGGGCAAGTACATTTGCGTGCGGCTTCGGTGCATGTGAGGTGCAGGGTGCAGTGTGCAGGGCGCAGCGTTTGAGGGGCAGGAGGCAGCGTGTGAGGGTCAGGGTGCAGGGGGCAGTGTGTGTGAGGTGCTGGGTACAGGGGGCAGCGTGTGAGGGGCAGGGGGCAGCGTGTGAGGTGCAAGGGGCAGCGTGTGAGGGGCAGGGTATAGGGGGCAGTGTGTGAGAGGCAGGGTGAAGGGGCAGCGTGTGAGGAGCAGGGGGCAGGGTGTGAGGGGCAGGTTGTGAGGAGCAGGGGGCAGCGTTTGAGGTGCAGGGGGCAGGAGGCAGCGTGTGAGGGTCATGGGGCAGGAGGCAGCGTGTGAGGGACAGTGTGTGAGAGGCAGGGTGCAGTGCGTGAGGGGCAGTTGGCCCCCAGTAATAATGTCCCCCAGTAGTTTGCCCCCAGTAGATGCCCCCCCGTAATTATGTCATCCAGTAGTTTGCCCCCCAGGAGTTTGACCCCAATAGATGACCCCCTCAGTAGTAATGCCCCCAGTAGATGCCCCCCAGTAATAATGCCCCCAGTAGTAATGCCCCCAGTAGATGCCACCAGTAATAATGTCCCCCAGTAGTTTGCCCCCAGTAGATGCCACCAGTAATAATGTCCCCCAGTAGTTTGCCCCAGTAGATGCCCCCCAGTAAAAATGTCCTCCAGTAGCTGCCCCCAGTAGTAATGCCCCCCAGGAGTTTGCCCCAATAGATGACCCCCCAGTAGTAATGCCCCCAGTAGATGCCCCCCTGTAATAATGCCCCCAGTAGTAAAGCCACCAGTAATAATGTCCCCCAGTAGTAATGCCCCCAATAGATGACCCACCCAGTAGTAATGCCCCCAGTAGATGCCCCCAGTAATAATGCCCCCAGTAGTTTGCCCCAGTAGTAATACCCCCCCAGTAGTAATGCCCCTTGTTGATGCCCCCCAGTAGTAAGGTCCCCACGTAGTTTGCCCCCAGTAGATGCCCCCGCTGCACTAAGGAAGAAAAAAAACATCATACTTACAGAGCCCCGTTCCCGCTTCCAGACTGTTGCAGTCCTTCCCTTTTGGCGTCCACTCCTCAGCACTATGAGAGAGACGTCATGACTGACGTCTCTCCCGTAACGCACACCGCAAAGTGACAGCGCCGGAAGCCGGAGCTCAGTACTGAGCTCCTGCCTCCAGCTCACGGTGAGGAGAGACGGGCGCCCGCTGGTAACACAATCTCAGCGGGTGCCCATCATCTCCCTGTGCGGCGCCGGGGACACATAGGGTTGGGGCCACAAATGACAGGGGGGGCACGGGCCCGAGTGCCCCCTTCCCCCTGTATCCGCCACTTTGTGAACAGTTTATTGCCTTTTTTACTCTTATCAAGGAGGGAAAGCATACCCATTGCATTACCTATTCCCCTTTGCATTTATTTGCTTTTTATACTTGCTATACGTACTAATTTTATTTACTCCTACTAAGGATGTTAATATTAATTATTTTAACAAATAAGTTAATTATTGCATTCTGTATTGGCAGGAGATACAATAAAACAATATACTATATACACTATAGATATTTCGTAATCTACACAGAAAAGAACACAACAAATGTATCACAAACAAAAACAAAGATAAACATTTTAAAAATGAAAAGACTATTTTACATTTATAAACAATCTTAGAAAGATATTTGGAAAATGTGTAAAAAAGAAATGTTATCTTGAAATCCAGTAAGAGTATGGTATGAAATAAATGTCACATAAGTAGATTCTTCCAGGATTTTAAAATAAAGTACATACAGTACTAAGATAAAAAACAAAAACTGGCAGCTGAAAAAAACCTCAATGTGATATTGTATCTTAAAGGGCAAAAACTCAGAATAGCTGCAGAAGTGTCTCTCTACTAGCTGCAGTCTTGCTGAACAATGGTTGCAGAGGCACTTCCTGAATAACAAGTGGATGCAGTGATGTAACTTCTACCTCCAAGACCTGTGTTGATTTGATAGTGAAATTGTGTCCATTCACAGGCTGCAGTTTTATTTATTTAGTTCTGGGAATGAACAATTTTAAGTAGGGTCAAGTACAGAATGCAGGTGGTCATTCCGAGTTGATCGCTCGTTATTTTTTTTTCGCAACGGAGCGATTAGTCGCTAATGCGCATGCGCAATGTCCGCAGTGTGACTGCGCCAAGTAAATTTGCTATGAAGATTGGCATTTTACTCACGGCATTACGAGGTTTTTTCATCGTTCTGGTGATCGTAATGTGATTGACAGGAAGTGGATGTTTCTGGGCGGAAACTGGCCGTTTTATGGGAGTGTGTGAAAAAACGCTACCGTTTCTGGGAAAAACGCGGGAGTGGCTGGAGAAACGGAGGAGTGTCTGGGCGAACGCTGGGTGTGTTTGTGACGTCAAACCAGGAACGACAAGCACTAAACTGATCGCACTGGAAGAGTAAGTCTCG
This sequence comes from Pseudophryne corroboree, assembly GCF_028390025.1. Lineage (NCBI taxonomy): Eukaryota > Metazoa > Chordata > Amphibia > Anura > Myobatrachidae > Pseudophryne > Pseudophryne corroboree. Next base: position 854,252,786 of record NC_086444.1, on the reverse strand, counting down.
AGCTACTCAGAAACTGCACAGAGAAGTCTTTTCGCAATATTGCGAATCTTTCGTTCGCAATTTTGATAAGCTAAGATTCACTCCCAGTAGGCGGCGGCTTAGCGTGTGCAATGCTGCTAAAAGCAGCTTGCGAGCGAACAACTCGGAATGAGAGCCGCAGTTGTACATTTTACTAAAAAAAATACTGTATGTTCCTTCTCTGTATCGTAGCCATCAACCTTTTTTTTATTTTTATAAATGTGTTCTTATGGGGTCTACATACTTGGACTATCACATTGTTAGAAAGACTCTAATGTGAGAGTCAAATTACAAAAGTTGTTGAAATGACATCCAGTACCGCTGAAAAGCTGGCACTAATAGTAGTTTAAATCTGTACATATAAATATATAAGTAGTTTATTTTATTTTTTTCATTTGCCTGTTACCTACCTGAAAGATATACCTGAGTCATCCCAATGCTACTATGTTCTCACATGAGCATCCCAGCTGTAGGGGTGAGGACCCATACTGCTTTTTATTGCTACCAATTCAAACGGCAGTTTCACCAACACTGCATGTGGATTGTATTAAACGGTTTACGGTCGTTAGGTCGACACAACTTAGTTCGACACTCATTATGTCAACCACTGAAGGTCGACAATGCCATTATGCCGACATGCATTAGGTCGATATGGGCGTTAGGTCGACATGTACTAGGTCAAAAGGTCAACATGAGGGTTTTAAAAAAAAAAATAAGTTTTGGGATTTTTTCATACTCAACGATCCACGTGGACTACGATTGGAACAGTAATCTGTGCCGATCGAAGCGAGGCACTTTGCCCGAAGCATGGCGAGCGAAGTGAGCCATGCGAGGGGACACGGTGCACTAATTTGGGTTCCCCGTCACTTTACAGAGAAAACGACACCAAAAACAGTCAAAAACCTCATGTCGACCTTTTGACTTGTCGACCTAGTACATGTCAACCAAATGACCATGTCGACCTAATGCATGTCGACCTAATGGCAACGTCGACCTTCAGTGGTTGACCTAATGAGTGTCGACCTAAGTTGGGTCGACTCAACGACCCATACCCGGACTAAACAACGCACAGTATAATAATAATAATAATAATAATAATCATAATTTTATTTCATTAGCACTTTTCTCCAATAGGACTCAAGTCATTTTAGGAGGTTAGAAAACAACCAGACATCAACGAATATCATCAGCATATTGAATTTAAGCCCTGCAAACTACTTATAATAATAAACCCACAGTTTGGAGAGCAAAATCGGCAAAATGTTTGTCAGTTTCAAAAACCACAATTCAGTATCAATTTCCATTCATCAATGAGCCTTTATGAAAGTAAATGTTTGCAAAGTACTGTGTATCAACCTCTCAGAATAGACTTACTGTATTCTTCACCGGGACTTTTCCCAGGGTGGCTGATTATTTGTCTACAGTATCTATCTATCTTGGCAGTTATTTATATAGTGCACACATATTCCGCAGTGCTTTACAGAGAATATTTGGGCATTCACATCATTCCCTGCTGCAGTGGAGCTTACAATCTATACCACATTTACGCGCACACACATTCACGCTAGGGTTAATTTTTGTCAGGAGCCAATTAACCTACCAACATATTTTTGAATTATGGGAGGAAACCAGAGTACCCAGAGGAAACCTATGTGGGGAAATAAGCAAACTCCACACAGTTAGGGCCATGGTGGGAATCTAACTCATGACCTCAGTGCTGTGAGGCAGTAGTGCTAACGATTACACCATCCGTACTGTCTATATAGACTGTATATACGAGGTGTGGCTATTGAATAATGAGAATTAAAATTCTCAATCTGATCCTGTATCTCAGCATGTGCAAAATGTGTTCTAAGAACTTCATCAGCTATAAAACAAATGCATATTCTAATTTGTTTTGTATATCTGTAATCATTACTTATATGTTCCATTGTTACTTTGAATATAAAGCTGTACAACCAATTAAGGCCAATCTAGCACCAGCGATAGCGATGCGCGGGGCTGCGCATCGCTATCGCTGTAGGGGGTACACACGGAGCGATAATGCTCAAATTCTAAGCAATCTAGTCATTTTGCTTAGAATATCGCTCCGTGAGTACTGAGTACCCCCCTTTAGTTATTACCAACCAGACCCCTACATGCAGCTCTTTACCCCAGGGCTCCTTTACTGTTTTTCAGACAGAGCTTAAAAAAAAGTTAGGGTGGGTGAGCAAGAGACTGCATAATTGGTCTTCCCACTTAAATCCTTTCTGTTGCAGGCAGCCATTTTAGATTGGTGAACTAAACTGATTTTACAGTTCTTGTATTACAGATTTGACTCATGGGAGAAATGGCCCATGGGAGAAATGGTTGCATTTAACAAATTTGCAGAGGCTGTGTAACCACCTTTTACTAGTGTGTGGTGTTCTGAATAAAAATGCATGTATATTTACATTGTCATCTATTTTAAATCAAACATTTCTTTGTAGTCATACATAGGATTAGAACCCATGATCTATTACACAGAAGGCAGACACCTTACTGATCAAGCTGTTTACTCCTGCACACCAAGCCTGCAGATTCTAATTATATGAAGCTACTTAGAATTGTCAATTCAAAACCATTGCAACTAGGCAGACCTACGTAGTATGCAGCCACACACTACATAGATCTGCTCAGTCACAATACTGCTTATTTCACTGACAATTATTTTACAAGTGTCATATCCAGCATTAGAACCCATGACCTATTACACTGGAAGCAGGCACCTTACTGATGGAGCTATTTGCTCCTGTATAGGAAGGGTGAGAATTCTAACTATATGAAGTTACTGTAATTGTCAGAGAAGTAACTTCATATAGTTAGAATTCTCACACTTCCTATACAGAAGCAAATATCTCCAACAGTAAGGTGCTTGCTTCCAGTTTAATAGGTCGTGAGTTCTATTGCTGAGTATGACACTTTTAAAATGTGCATCTATAATAAAGAGGGTGTGACTTGTAAGGTGCAGGGACTAGTTGGGGAAGTCGGCCATGGTGGCTGTCAATTAATTGAATGGTTTCACTGAGCACCAAACAGGAGAAGAGGTGCAACCCTACAAAGCAGGAGCCCAGTGGCAGCCGACTCCATTGCCTCCCAAAGTTATGCCACTGCTTTATCACTTCTCCAGGCTTAATACATTTGCCCCTGTATTGTATTTGTACACTGAAGCATCAGAAAGCACAGGTGTTACAATCTCAGGCATGCTCACAAATGTGTAAGATTTTGGATATCAAATTTTCAATATAAGGGAGATCCGATCTGTATTATATCTACTTTGGTATATGAACACTTCACTGATAGAGAATGTGGCAGTAATTGAAGAGTGTATCTAACCAATGATTGTAGAGTTGAGGGGGGAAAAAACATCAGTTGAGCCTTTTACACCTCTATATATATATTTTTTTTTTTATTTTTTTACAAATGTGGAGATTTCCCTAAAAATACTAAAGCACCACCACTAACCACCTTGGAGTTACCACAGATAGATAGATAGATAGATAGATAGATAGATAGATAGATAGATAGATAGATAGATAGACAGACAGATCAGATTTCTGGATTGCTGTGTTATTTACCATTCAATGCTGTTGTGATTTTTGGTAATGGCTATATATTGTTATCTCTTAAGATTTCTATCGTCTTTTTTCCATGTTAATTAAAGTTGAAGGGGGATCTCCTATTAATCGCGATCTGTTTTTGGTGTGTAACCAATTAGGGTCAATTTTCATTGGCTGAAAACAGACCCACGATCGTGCGAAAACACATGATCCCATGTGTTATTGCGGCTCCGGCAGTCCGGATTATGCTATAATCAGCGATAAATGCTGGCATTGTGGGAGGGGGCCCACCGCATTGGGGCTTAAAGGATAGCACCCAGCAGTGGCGTAAGTTCGTCCTAGTCGCCCGGAGGCATGATACATTTTGGTGCCCCCCTACACATACACACACATACCATATGTAGCTATCCGGCACCCAGGGTGAACAGTAGCAGCGTGCTCAGGTACCTTTCCCAATAGTAATATAGATACACATAGAAAGTGGACGCACTCCAAGTCAGTCATTACAATAAAACAGACACCAGCATACCATTATAGTACACCTACAGTGCTCCCTCACCCGCCAGGTCTCCATGGAGATGCTTTGGCGCAGCGGTGTGCCAATATAATTAGTGTTCACTGTGGTATTTTTTTTTAGGGCAGGGTGCTGATCACGGGGAGGGCACATTTTTCATTCGGGAGGGCACATTTTTAAGTTAGATGGGCAAACTTAGGTACATACTATAATGCTTGGTGCTCCCATTCCTATGGCCAAAACATGGACAGTGCGCACCGAAGGTGCGCAGCAAAAATCTAGGGGCGTTGTTTCGTGGGGAAGGTAGTGCCCCTAATACACATTGCACCAGTTAGAACCTCCTATACACACTGCGCCAGGTAGAGCACGTTATACATATTGCGCCAGATAGAGCACATTATACACATTGCGTCAGATAGAGCACATTATACACATTGCGTCAGGTAGGGAGCACTGAGGCACATTGCACCAGGTAGAGAGCACTGAGACACATTGCACCAGGTAAAGAGCACTGAGGCACAATGCACCAGGTAGAGAGCACTGAGATACATTGCACCAGGTAGAGAGCACTGAGACACATTGCACCAGGTAGAGAGCACTGAGGCACACTGCACCAGGTAGAGAGCACTGAGGCACACTGCACCAGGTAAAGAGCACTGAGGCACACTGCACCAGGTAGAGAGCACTGAGGCACACTGCACCGGGTAGAGAGCACTGAGGCACACTGCACCAGGTAGAGAGCACTGAGGCACACTGCACCAGGTAGAGAGCACTGAGGCACACTGCACCAGGTAGAGAGCACTGAGGCACACTGCACCAGGTAGAGAGCACTGAGGCACACTGCACCAGGTAAAGAGCACTGAGGCACACTGCACCAGGTAGAGAGCACTGAGGCACACTGCACCAGGTAGAGAGCACTGAGGCACACTGCACCAGGTAGAGAGCACTGAGGCACACTGCACCAGGTAGAGAGCACTCAGGCACACTGCACCAGGTAGGGAGCACTGAGGCACACTGCACCAGGTAGGGAGCACTGAGGCACACTGCACCAGGTAGGGAGCACTGAGGCACACTGCACCAGGTAGAGAGCACTGAGGCACACTACACCAGGTAGAGAGCACTGAGGCACACTGCACCAGGTAGAGAGCACTCAGGCACACTGCACCAGGTAGGGAGCACTGAGGCACACTGCACCAGGTAGGGAGCACTGAGGCACACTGCACCAGGTAGAGAGCACTGAGGCACACTGCACCAGGTAGAGAGCACTGAGGCACACTACACCAGGTAGAGAGCACTCAGGAACACTGCACCAGGTAGGGAGCACTGAGGCACACTGCACCAGGTAGAGAGCACTGAGGCACACTGCACCAGGTAGAGAGCACTGAGATTAATGTTTACAGCTGCAAAATACTTACAAGGTTAATTTAGCCCAGGGGGACTCTCATGTACGTACCGGGTCTGGCGGCGCACGGCTGGCCGACGTGGAGGGGTCCGGCAGGCAGCAAACGGCGGGGCGGCAGGGCGCACAAAAACGGGCAGGGCGGGATTCAGCTGTCTAAAAAAGGGGCAGACACCTAGCGTGAACACTAGATATATATTAAAAAAAACACAAACGCCTCATTCACTTAAACACTCACACACGTCTCACTTAAACACACACGCCTCTCACTTACATACACATGCCTCTCACTTACACACACCTCTCACACACGTGCCTCTCACTTACACACACCTCTCACACAAGTGCCTCTCACATACACGTGCCTCTCATATACACATGCCTCTCACTTACATACACATGCCTCTCACTTATAGGCCCTACACACATAGCGATTTCACTGCACGATATGAACGATCTTGTTCATTAATGAACGAGATATCGTTCATATCGTGCAGTGTGGAGTCCCCAGCGATGAACGATGTGCGGCCCCGCGCTCGTTCATCGCTGGGGCCATGTCGGCTGTGCATGCAGGCCAATATGGACGAGATCGTCCATATTTGCCTGCAAGTCTACGGAGCCGAGTGACGGGGGGAGTGAAGAAACTTCACTCCCCCCGTCACTGCCCCCCCGCCGCCGGGTCGCTCGTCGGCCGTATCGGCCGTCGGGCACCTTGGTGGCGCATCGCCTAGTGTGTAGGGCCCCTTACATACACATGCCTCTCACACACACACACACACACACACACACACACACACACACACACACACACACATGCCTCTCACTTACATACACATGCCTCCCACTTACATACACATGCCTCACACACACACACACACACACACACACACACACATATGCCTCTCACTTACATACACATACATGCCTCTCACACACATGCCACTCTCACACACACATCACACATGCCTCTTTTACTTGAATGTACAACTTTCCTTAAAAACACACACACCTCACTTAAAAACAAGCACACACAAAACACAGTACTTCCCCCCCAAATACACCTCTCCCCCACCCCCCACACAGTGCCTACCTTTGGCTATCATCCAGAGCATGGAGGAGCAGAGAGTTCTGAGCTTCCCTCGGCTGGCTTACTAAGGGCCCGGGAGGAGCTGTGCTCTGGAGCTCCCCCTAGCTGCAGCCAGTGCCATCTCTCTCTACAGGAGGCAGCTTCCGTGTCACTGACACAGCTCCTCCATCTGCAATAGCAGCGCAGTTCTCAGGCTGCGGGAGACAGTGGAGGAGATGCGCCCCCTTGTGGCCAGGAGCCCGGCGGCAGCCGACTCCACTGCCTCCCACAGTTCCGCCCCTGGCACCCAGTGAACCTATTAACAGTGGTAAATTACCGCTGTTAATAGAATTCCCCCCAGGAGATTTTACATTATGAGTTTTTCCTCTCCTTTAGTATTTTACCCATAAGAATATGAGAGGAGTCTTTATCTCTAAGGACTAGAGAACAGGAAGTCCTTATATATGATCATTACTACATGCTTACTTCTTGTAAGTGTATGGACAAAAGGGAAGGAATGTGGTGACAGTGATACTCTTTAGAGATGAGCGGGTTCGGTTCCTCTGAATCCGAACCCGCCCGAACTTCAGGTTTTTTACACGGGTCCGAGCAGGCTCGGATCTTCACGCCTTGCTCGGCTAACCCGAGCGCGCCCGAACGTCATCATCACGCTGTCGGATTCTCGCGAGGCTCGGATTCTATCGCGAGACTCGGATTCTATATAAGGAGCCGCGCGTCGCCGCCATTTTCACACGTGCATTGAGAGTCATAGGGAGAGGACGTGGCTGGCGTCCTCTCCGTTTAGAGAAGAGAGAGACACAGTATTTTGGGGAGCATTATTAGGAGGAGTACTACTATACTGTATACTACTATACTACTTGCTGAAGTGATATTTATACTAGATTAGATAATAGATACATAGTGTGACTGTAAGTGTATTATCTGACTTGTGGGGGAGACACTGACAGTGGGGAGCAGTTAGAGTCTGAGAGCAGGACTCAGGAGTACATATAACGTACAGTCACAGTGCACACTTTTGCTGCCAGAGTCAGTGCCACACTGCCATTGTTGTGACCACACTGACCACCAGTATAATAATATATTTTGTGATTGTCTGCTTAGGCCTCGGAGTACTAGTTGCAAGTTGCAACGTGACCTGAAGTGACCACCAGTTTAATAATCAATCACCACCAGTTTAATATATATATATATATATATATAATTGTATATAATATATATATATATAATATTGTATACCACCTACCCGTGTTTTTTTTTTTTTCATTCTTCTTTATACATACTACTATAGTAGCTTACTGTAGCAGTCTGCGGTGCTGTGCTGACCTGACAGTGTCCAGCAGGTCCGTCATCAGTCATTACATAATAAATATATATAGTACCTGTCCGGCTGCAGTACTAGTGATATTATATTGATTTCATCTCATTATCAATAATTTATCATCCAGTCTAGACTCTATATTAGCAGCAGACACAGTACGTTAGTCCACGGCTGTAGCTACCTCTGTGTCGGCACTCGGCAGTCCATCCATAATTGTATACCACCTACCCGTGTTTTTTTTTTTCTTTCTTCTTTGTACATACTACTATAGAGTATAGTAGCTTACTGTAGCAGTCTGCAGTGCTGCTGAGCTGACAGTGTCCAGCAGGTCCGTCATCAGTCATCATTACCTAATAAATATATTATCTACCTGTCCGGCTGCAGTACTAGTGATATTATATTTACATACATATATATATATTGATTTCATCTCATTATCATCCAGTCTATATTAGCAGCAGACACAGTACGTTAGTCCACGGCTGTAGCTACCTCTGTGTCGGCACTCGGCAGTCCATCCATAATTGTATACCACCTACCCGTGTTTTTTTTTTTCTTTCTTCTTTGTACATACTACTATAGTATAGTAGCTTACTGTAGCAGTCTGCGGTGCTGCTGAGCTGACAGTGTCCAGCAGGTCCGTCATCAGTCATCATTACCTAATAAATATATTATCTACCTGTCCGGCTGCAGTACTAGTGATATTATATATACATACATATATATATATTGATTTCATCTCATTATCAATCATCCAGTCTATATTAGCAGCAGACACAGTACGTTAGTCCACGGCTGTAGCTACCTCTGTGTCGGCACTCGGCAGTCCATCCATAATTGTATACCACCTACCCGTGTTTTTTTCTTTTCTTTCTTCTTTGTACATACTACTATAGTATAGTAGCTTACTGTAGCAGTCTGCGGTGCTGCTGAGCTGACAGTGTCCAGCAGGTCCGTCATCAGTCATCATTACCTAATAAATATATTATCTACCTGTCCGGCTGCAGTACTAGTGATATTATATATACATACATATATATATATATTGATTTCATCTCATTATCATCCAGTCTATATTAGCAGCAGACACAGTACGGTAGTCCACGGCTGTAGCTACCTCTGTGTCGGCACTCGGCAGTCCATCCATAATTGTATACCACCTACCCGTGGTTTTTTTTTTTCTTTCTTCTTTGTACATACTACTATAGAGTATAGTAGCTTACTGTAGCAGTCTGCGGTGCTGCTGAGCTGACAGTGTCCAGCAGGTCCGTCATCAGTCATCATTACCTAATAAATATATTATCTACCTGTCCGGCTGCAGTACTAGTGATATTATATATACATACATATATATATTGATTTCATCTCATTATCAATCATCCAGTCTATATTAGCAGCAGACACAGTACGTTAGTCCACGGCTGTAGCTACCTCTGTGTCGGCACTCGGCAGTCCATCCATAATTGTATACCACCTACCCGTGGTTTTTTTTTTTTCTTTCTTCTTTGTACATACTACTATAGTATAGTAGCTTACTGTAGCAGTCTGCGGTGCTGCTGAGCTGACAGTGTCCAGCAGGTCCGTCATCAGTCATCATTACCTAATAAATATATTATCTACCTGTCCGGCTGCAGTACTAGTGATATTATATATACATACATATATATATATATATATTGATTTCATCTCATTATCATCCAGTCTATATTAGCAGCAGACACAGTACGGTAGTCCACAGCTGTAGCTACCTCTGTGTCGGCACTCGGCAGTCCATCCATAATTGTATACCACCTACCCGTGGTTTTTTTTTTCTTTCTTCTTTGTACATACTACTATAGAGTATAGTAGCTTACTGTAGCAGTCTGCGGTGCTGCTGAGCTGACAGTGTCCAGCAGGTCCGTCATCAGTCATCATTACCTAATAAATATATTATCTACCTGTCCGGCTGCAGTACTAGTGATATTATATTTACATACATATATATATATTGATTTCATCTCATTATCATCCAGTCTATATTAGCAGCAGACACAGTACGGTAGTCCACGGCTGTAGCTACCTCTGTGTCGGCACTCGGCAGTCCATCCATAATTGTATACCACCTACCCGTGGTTTTTTTTTTTCTTTCTTCTTTGTACATACTACTATAGTATAGTAGCTTACTGTAGCAGTCTGCGGTGCTGCTGAGCTGACAGTGTCCAGCAGGTCCGTCATCAGTCATCATTACCTAATAAATATATTATCTACCTGTCCGGCTGCAGTACTAGTGATATTATATATACATACATATATATATATATATTGATTTCATCTCATTATCATCCAGTCTATATTAGCAGCAGACACAGTACGGTAGTCCACGGCTGTAGCTACCTCTGTGTCGTCACTCGGCAGTCCATCCATAAGTATACTAGTATCCATCCATCTCCATTGTTTACCTGAGGTGCCTTTTAGTTGTGCCTATTAAAATATGGAGAACAAAAATGTTGAGGTTCCAAAATTAGGGAAAGATCAAGATCCACTTCCACCTCGTGCTGAAGCTGCTGCCACTAGTCATGGCCGAGACGATGAAATGCCAGCAACGTCGTCTGCCAAGGCCGATGCCCAATGTCATAGTACAGAGCATGTCAAATCCAAAACACCAAATATCAGTAAAAAAAGGACTCCAAAACCTAAAATAAAATTGTCGGAGGAGAAGCGTAAACTTGCCAATATGCCATTTACCACACGGAGTGGCAAGGAACGGCTGAGGCCCTGGCCTATGTTCATGGTTAGTGGTTCAGCTTCACATGAGGATGGAAGCACTCAGCCTCTCGCTAGAAAACTGAAAAGACTCAAGCTGGCAAAAGCACCGCAAAGAACTGTGCGTTCTTCGAAATCTCAAATCCACAAGGAGAGTCCAATTGTGTCGGTTGCGATGCCTGACCTTCCCAACACTGGACGTGAAGAGCATGCGCCTTCCACCATTTGCACGCCCCCTGCAAGTGCTGGAAGGAGCACCCGCAGTCCAGTTCCTGATAGTCAGATTGAAGATGTCAGTGTTGAAGTACACCAGGATGAGGAGGATATGGGTGTTGCTGGCGCTGGGGAGGAAATTGACCAGGAGGATTCTGATGGTGAGGTGGTTTGTTTAAGTAAGGCACCCGGGGAGACACCTGTTGTCCGTGGGAGGAATAGGGCCATTGACATGCCGGGTCAAAATACAAAAAAAATCAGCTCTTCGGTGTGGAAGTATTTCACCAGAAATGCGGACAACATTTGTCAAGCCGTGTGTTGCCTTTGTCAAGCTGTAATAAGTAGGGGTAAGGACGTTAACCACCTCGGAACATCCTCCCTTATACGTCACCTGCAGCGCATTCATAATAAGTCAGTGACAAGTTCAAAAACTTTGGGTGACAGCGGAAGCAGTCCACTGACCAGTAAATCCCTTCCTCTTGTAACCAAGCTCACGCAAACCACCCCACCAACTCCCTCAGTGTCAATTTCCTCCTTACCCAGGAATGCCAATAGTCCTGCAGGCCATGTCACTGGCAATTCTGACGAGTCCTCTCCTGCCTGGGATTCCTCCGATGCATCCTTGAGTGTAATGCCTACTGCTGCTGGCGCTGCTGTTGTTGCTGCTGGGAGTCGATCGTCATCCCAGAGGGGAAGTCGTAAGCCCACTTGTACTACTTCCAGTAAGCAATTGACTGTCCAACAGTCCTTTGCGAGGAAGATGAAATATCACAGCAGTCATCCTGCTGCAAAGCGGATAACTGAGGCCTTGACAACTATGTTGGTGTTAGACGTGCGTCCGGTATCCGCCGTTAGTTCACAGGGAACTAGACAATTTATTGAGGCAGTGTGCCCCCGTTACCAAATATCATCTAGGTTCCACTTCTCTAGGCAGGCGATACCGAGAATGTACACGGACGTCAGAAAAAGACTCACCAGTGTCCTAAAAAATGCAGTTGTACCCAATGTCCACTTAACCACGGACATGTGGACAAGTGGAGCAGGGCAGGGTCAGGACTATATGACTGTGACAGCCCACTGGGTAGATGTATGGACTCCCGCCGCAAGAACAGCAGCGGCGGCACCAGTAGCAGCATCTCGCAAACGCCAACTCTTTCCTAGGCAGGCTACGCTTTGTATCACCGCTTTCCAGAATACGCACACAGCTGAAAACCTCTTACGGCAACTGAGGAAGATCATCGCGGAATGGCTTACCCCAATTGGACTCTCCTGTGGATTTGTGGCATCGGACAACGCCAGCAATATTGTGTGTGCATTAAATATGGGCAAATTCCAGCACGTCCCATGTTTTGCACATACCTTGAATTTGGTGGTGCAGAATTTTTTAAAAAATGACAGGGGCGTGCAAGAGATGCTGTCGGTGGCCAGAAGAATTGCGGGACACTTTCGGCGTACAGGCACCACGTACAGAAGACTGGAGCACCACCAAAAACTACTGAACCTGCCCTGCCATCATCTGAAGCAAGAAGTGGTAACGAGGTGGAATTCAACCCTCTATATGCTTCAGAGGTTGGAGGAGCAGCAAAAGGCCATTCAAGCCTATACAATTGAGCACGATATAGGAGGTGGAATGCACCTGTCTCAAGCGCAGTGGAGAATGATTTCAACGTTGTGCAAGGTTCTGATGCCCTTTGAACTTGCCACACGTGAAGTCAGTTCAGACACTGCCAGCCTGAGTCAGGTCATTCCCCTCATCAGGCTTTTGCAGAAGAAGCTGGAGACATTGAAGGAGGAGCTAACACGGAGCGATTCCGCTAGGCATGTGGGACTTGTGGATGGAGCCCTTAATTCGCTTAACAAGGATTCACGGGTGGTCAATCTGTTGAAATCAGAGCACTACATTTTGGCCACCGTGCTCGATCCTAGATTTAAAGCCTACCTTGGATCTCTCTTTCCGGCAGACACAAGTCTGCTGGGGTTCAAAGACCTGCTGGTGACAAAATTGTCAAGTCAAGCGGAACGCGACCTGTCAACATCTCCTCCTTCACATTCTCCCGCAACTGGGGGTGCGAGGAAAAGGCTCAGAATTCCGAGCCCACCCGCTGGCGGTGATGCAGGGCAGTCTGGAGCGACTGCTGATGCTGACATCTGGTCCGGACTGAAGGACCTGACAACGATTACGGACATGTCGTCTACTGTCACTGCATATGATTCTCTCACCATTGAAAGAATGGTGGAGGATTATATGAGTGACCGCATCCAAGTAGGCACGTCACACAGTCCGTACTTATACTGGCAGGAAAAAGAGGCAATTTGGAGGCCCTTGCACAAACTGGCTTTATTCTACCTAAGTTGCCCTCCGACAAGTGTGTACTCCGAAAGAGTGTTTAGTGCCGCCGCTCACCTTGTCAGCAATCGGCGTACGAGGTTACATCCAGAAAATGTGGAGAAGATGATGTTCATTAAAATGAATTATAATCAATTCCTCCGTGGAGACATTGACCAGCAGCAATTGCCTCCACAAAGTACACAGGGAGCTGAGATGGTGGATTCCAGTGGGGACGAATTGATAATCTGTGAGGAGGGGGATGTACACGGTGATATATCGGAGGATGATGATGAGGTGGACATCTTGCCTCTGTAGAGCCAGTTTGTGCAAGGAGAGATTAATTGCTTCTTTTTTGGTGGGGGTCCAAACCAACCCGTCATTTCAGTCACAGTCGTGTGGCAGACCCTGTCACTGAAATGATGGGTTGGTTAAAGTGTGCATGTCCTGTTTATACAACATAAGGGTGGGTGGGAGGGCCCAAGGACAATTCCATCTTGCACCTTTTTTTTCTTTAATTTTTCTTTGCGTCATGTGCTGTTTGTGGAATGTTTTTTGGAAGGGCCATCCTGCGTGACACTGCAGTGCCACTCCTAGATGGGCCCGGTGTTTGTGTCGGCCACTAGGGTCGCTTATCTTACTCACACAGCTACCTCATTGCGCCTCTTTTTTTCTTTGCGTCATGTGCTGTTTGGGGAGGGTTTTTTGGAAGGGCCATCCTGCGTGACACTGCAGTGCCACTCCTAGATGGGCACGGTGTTTGTGTCGGCCACTAGGGTCGCTTATCTTACTCACACAGCTACCTCATTGCGCCTCTTTTTTTCTTTGCGTCATGTGCTGTTTGGGGAGTGTTTTTTGGAAGGGCCATCCTGCGTGACACTGCAGTGCCACTCCTAGATGGGCCCGGTGTTTGTGTCGGCCACTAGGGTCGCTTATCTTACTCACACAGCTACCTCATTGCGCCTCTTTTTTTCTTTGCGTCATGTGCTGTTTGGGGAGGGTTTTTTGGAAGGGCCATCCTGCGTGACACTGCAGTGCCACTCCTAGATGGGCACGGTGTTTGTGTCGGCCACTAGGGTCGCTTATCTTACTCACACAGCTACCTCATTGCGCCTCTTTTTTTCTTTGCGTCATGTGCTGTTTGGGGAGTGTTTTTTGGAAGGGCCATCCTGCGTGACACTGCAGTGCCACTCCTAGATGGGCCCGGTGTTTGTGTCGGCCACTAGGGTCGCTTATCTTACTCACACAGCTACCTCATTGCGCCTCTTTTTTTCTTTGCGTCATGTGCTGTTTGGGGAGGGTTTTTTGGAAGGGCCATCCTGCGTGACACTGCAGTGCCACTCCTAGATGGGCCCGGTGTTTGTGTCGGCCACTAGGGTCGCTTATCTTACTCACACAGCTACCTCATTGCGCCTCTTTTTTTCTTTGCGTCATGTGCTGTTTGGGGAGGGTTTTTTGGAAGGGCCATCCTGCGTGACACTGCAGTGCCACTCCTAGATGGGCACGGTGTTTGTGTCGGCCACTAGGGTCGCTTAGCTTAGTCATCCAGCGACCTAGGTGCAAATTTTAGGACTAAAAATAATATTGTGAGGTGTGAGGTATTCAGAATAGACTGAAAATGAGTGGAAATTATGGTTTTTGAGGTTAATAATACTTTGGGATCAAAATGACCCCCACATTCTATGATTTAAGCTGTTTTTTAGTGTTTTTTTAAAAAAACACCCGAATCCAAAACACACCCGAATCCGACAAAAAAAATTCGGTGAGGTTTTGCCAAAACGCGGTCGAACCCAAAACACGGCCGCGGAACCGAACCCAAAACCAAAACACAAAACCCGAAAAATTTCAAGTGCACATCTCTAATATTACTCTTCACTCCTTAAATCTAAGGAAAATATTGGATATCTGTTAATGAATTTACAAGCACATTGGGGACATTATATCACTTTATGTTATAATATACTACACTATATTGTTTTTATACATTTTGTCATAAAAATGTCTGGATGCAACCCCTCCAGAGCATTGGGATCACAAATGAAAAAGCAACAAGTACTGCATGAATATTTTTTCATGTTTATACTCCGATACACCTGGACAGGGTATTCCCATTCCATTTTTCTAGGTTATGTTTAGGTGTGGTGACCCCTTGAGGGTTTCCTAGCCCAGGCAGCCTTGGTGTAGTTTAAGACCTGAATCTGAGGTGGGAGTAAAGCAAAAAAGGTCAAGTAACTGTGCAGCTGGACAAGCCACATTGCAATACAAGGGATCCAAATACATTTTTTGGGGCAGATGTATTAACATGGAGAAGGCATAAGGAAGTGATAAACGAGTGGTAAGTGTAAGGTGATAAAGGAACCAGCCAATCAGATCCTAACTGTTAATTTACATATTGAAGCTGATTGGCTGGTGTCTTTCACCTTGCACTTATCACTGGTTCCTTATGCCTTTTTCAGGTTAATACATCTGCCCCATTGCTCTTTGCATGCAGGGTAAATACTGGCTGCTTTTGCATGTAACTTGGCTGCTTTATTAGCTTTGAGTTTGGACACACCACTTTCAAATCTAAATCCCTCTGTACAGTTTACATCTCCCCTATTGCAGTGCAGCTTGGTTTTACACAGGAGTAAAGTTACCCGCTCTGTCAGGGCCTTGTGGTTTTCTTGTTAAAAACAACTTCTAAAATGAATTTACTGTACATAAAACATTATTACATTTTTGCTAAGTTTTAATAACTCCTTATACAGGTTGAGTCTTCATATCCAAAATTCCGAAATATGGAATATTCCTAAATATGGATTTTTCCAGCACAACTGAGATAGGGACACCTTTGCTTTCTGGTGATTCGGTGTACTCAAAGCTTAATGCACAAAATCATTGAAACTATTGTATAAAAGTATTTCCAGGCTCTGTGTATAAGGTGAATATGAAAGAAAAATTAATTCCATGTATGCAGACAAACTTTTTTTCATGCACAAAATTATAAAAAATATTACTGTATACAAAATGACATTCAGGCTGTGTGTATAAGGTGTATATGAAACATAAATGCATTCTGTCATTAGACTTGGGTCCCATCCCAAGATATCTCATTATGGTATGCAATTATTCCAAAATACGGGAAAATCCAATATCCAAAATACTTCTGGTCCCAAGAATTTTGGATATGGGAGAATCAGCCTGTCTTTTCAATATCATTTCTTTAGTAAAATTTAGAAAAGAAAACATCTGCATCTGTGTCATGTTAGATATGGTCATTGGCATAAATAGCAGAAACCATGAATGAAAGATTGTCAGCTCTTCTGTGATGGAATTAGTTCTGGTTGACAAACAGTACATATCTCTGGATCAGTGTGGCACAATGTATTAATATTATTGTAACAATAATTTGAAATTTCGCAAAATCTTTTGCATCACATTTCCTGTTTAATGAAGCCAACCAGGTAAGCTGAGACTACTCCTTCTGTGCTGCCATCTGCTTAACTAATAACAGGGAGGCATATTGACAGGAGCTCAAGGAAAACATGAAATATTTCATCAGTCAGATTATGCGCTATAGAGACAGATGTTAAGGAGCTGTAATATTTAAAAATAAAGAGATAAGCAGATGCTTGAAGGAATGGGAGGAATGGGAGGATTTCTCCAATTGAGAAGAAGCGGGTCACAGAGTGCTGGATCTAAGATACAGTATTAATGCTAACCTATAAGATTAAAAATGAAAAAGTCAAGCTTTACGTTATTAACCATGAAGTGAAATCTCGGTTAAAAAAATATCACTCTTAGTTCAAATAAGATAACTCTACAGTATTTCAACTATTCAATGCTATCACGCCGGATAAGATGGAACCCATCCAACTGGCTAGCTGTAGTGGTTCTAAAAAAATGTACAGTACTGTATATACTATATTATGCTAGTACTGCTATAAAACCTTCTTTAAAACAGCATTTAAAAGAAATCAGTAATGCAGGTTTATTAAAATGACAGACTATTGTGGCACTATTTCTATACATTGCAATTTAACATATAGCAAAGTTCATATTTACCAAACTGTAATACACACCATGTACACCACTGAGAAATACCACTATATTCCCATTGGAAAAAACTCAACATGTGTGAAGCTGAAAAGTAGCCTTTTTGGTTTAGATGCTGACACTGTGGTGTGGGGAAAATTGTACAGTAAGTACAGTATTTGTCCAGCTACCATAGAGGTGGGCATCAATGGTATGTTTGAAAATGGCAGGGGGATGTGGTTGAAAAGAGGTAGGTCAGTAGTTACCAAAGAATCAAGCAAAGGTGGTATCATAAAATATAAGTAATCAAAAGGCTGTAATGTGTGACTGTGCTAAAGTGCAGAAAAAAAATTTCAGCACAAAAAATATTTTTTCATGTTAAAATCCAAATGGTGGCTATACTTTTTCATCGTGATTTACGCTATACCATACTTAATTCCATTTTTGACCCGAGGGCTGTGTTTTGATTGTGGATGAGGGTATTAACATATATGCTAGCAATATATTGCCTGGTAAATTTTTCTGCAAATTGTCCCAAATTTTGGCTATCCGCACATGGGCCCTCATTCCGAGCTGTTCGCTCGTTGCCGAGTTTCGCTATATTGCGATTAGTCACTTACTGCGCATGCGCAAGGTTCGCAGAGCGCATGCGCTTAGTTAGTTTACTCAAAAGTTAGGTATTTTACTCACAGCATAACAAGGATTTTTCATCGTTCTGGTGATCGGAGTGTGATTGACAGGAAGTGGGTGTTTCTGGGCGGAAACTAGCCGTTTTATGGGAGTGTGCGAAAAAACGCTGGCGTTTCTGGGAAAAACGTGGGAGTGTCTGAAGAAACGGGGGAGTGTCTGGGCGAACGCTGGGTGTGTTTGTGACGTCAAACCAGGAACGAAACTGACTGAACTGATCGCAATGTAAGAGTAAGTCTGGAGCTACTCAGAAACTGCTAAGAATTTTCTATTCGCAAATCTGCTAATCTTTCGTTCGCAATTCTGCTATGCTAAGATACACTCCCAGAGGGCGGCGGCCTAGCGTGTGCAATTCTGCTAAAAGCAGCTAGCGAGCGAACAACTCGGAATGAGGGCCCTTGTACACTCTAATACTGAAAGGTAGCTTTAACACAGTAGACAATCCTACTATAAACAAATCCCCTCCTATCTCACAATTGACGGCCTATCTGGTACTATATTTATTATCTTAAATAAATATTTTGGTTATGCAATCTCTAGAGGTTGTTAAAGTTGACAGATAATATACTCACCTTTTTAGGACCCATCACTCTTTGGGGTCTATTTACTAAGCCACGATGGAGATAAAGTGGATGGAGATAAAATACCAGCCAATCAGCTCCTAACTGCATTTTTCAAACACAGCCTGCGGCATGTCAGTTATGAGCCTATTGGTTGGTACTTTATCTCCGTCAACTTTATTTCCATCCAAGGCTTAGTAAAGACCCCTTTGTCTTACATTGACTATTTCTTAGTGGCCAACTCATTGATATCTCAGGTGATCGCCTCTAGGATTGGAGACATTGAGGGTGAATCAGATCTGATCGTAGATGTGCTAAGTTTATTACATCTACGATCAGTTACTCAGACATGGACCTGGATGCCCACCGCACTCCCCAAAGGGCTTCAGACTGCAATCACTGCAGCTGCAGCGATCTAGTCTGAATTAGGCCCATTGTGACTTTCGGGTTATGCTCCAATTATGCTAAGTTTATGGCATGTTGCCTCAACTCCAACTGACTGACTGTGGTGATTCCCGGATCATCTTTCCAAATCAGAAGATTATCAAAATTTTTGACAATATCCTTGGCCAATTATTTTGATGAAAACCTGGAGCATTGGGGCAATTCGGTCCTTTTCTCTGGGATGTTGAAGTTGGTCATGAGGGAATCATCCAAATAATATCAGTCCCTACAGTTTACTACACCTTTGGCTTTCAGTCAATATAATGCTCAACAGTCAGATGGAAACTTGGAAGCCTATTTACAGAGCAAACGACTTCTAGAATCCTTTCTCACGGCACAGGCCCAGACAAGTCTTGGTTACACCAAACAGGCTTTTTGTAGGTGGGGTAACAAATTTGGCAAATTATTGTCCATAATGTCAAAGCTATGGAGCAAATGATCCCTTGTGATGGCCATTATAGAACCCACTACTGGCATAACTCATGTCCAAACTCAGGATATATTGTCCAGTTTTTACTACTTTTAGACAGACCTTTATTAACCCATAATAGTAGATGGTCTGCTTCAAGATTGCATACTTTCTGAGGCAAACCTACCTGCCATTACTCAAGCTCAACAGCATATTTTGTCTACAGATATCACTGACTCTGAATTAAGGGCTGCCATACCCCGATTATTGCCACACAAGTCTCCTGGATCGGATGACTTTACCGGGAATTAGTACAAACTCTTATGGCATACTTGTCAGATATCTGGTACAATCCTTGGATTTCGACCGCATCGGTGCAATAAATCGCAGGATTGTATGCACATCAAATGTGTCCCCCGAAGCGATGCGCAGGCACGCTGGTCGAATCTCGGATCAAAAGATATTATGTGCTGCACTTAATATTTATCGGATTGCACGTGCGATCGCATGCTGTTTTTACCATATTCGAATTATCGCACTGCGATATGCGATATGTGACGTATTTAGCTCACTTCCTGGACACTCTCCTCCACCCCGGTCGCAAATGGCATGCGATAAATCGCATGATTGTATGCGCATCAAATGCACAAAAAAACACTTTCAATGCGATTTTTTGCACGGGGAGCTTTAAGGGAAATCGAAGCGCTCAATCGCATTGCGCTCAATCGCACAAGTGTATGGGCACCATAACAGCCTTGTTGCCCTGAAAAAATGTACACAAGACCCTTAGGGGTATATTCAATTAGGGTCGAAAACTGCCGTCTGTCGAAAAGACGGCAGTTTTCGACTTTTTAAGGTCGAATCGTGATTCGACCTATTCAATCCCAGCAGTTTTTATTTGACAAGTCGTGGAATTCGACTTGTCGAATAGTAAGTGAATCGGTGGTATAGCTGCCGATTCACGTACTTTTGAGTGAAACGGGGCCAAATTCGACAGGATTTGGCCCCGTTTCCGACCATCTCAGTCCGACATAAAAAAATGTCGGACTGAGATGAGGGACCTTAGAGGTGGAGAGGGGAAAGAGCCGCGGTGAGACGGGGGACAGCCGCGGGCATACAGGAAAGAGCAGCACTACAGCAGAGCGCTGCAGCAAGATGTCTCCCAGCCGCGCCGCTCAGGGCAGCGTCCACCTGGCTCCAGCAAGTGAGGTCACGCTTGCTGGAGCCGGGTGGACACTGCCGTGAGGTCTGGTGGCTGTGAGACATCCTTCTGCAGTGCTGCTGTAGCGCTGCTCTCCTCTGTCTGCCCGCGGCTGTCCCTGCTGGTCTCCCCCCTCTCCTCCCTCTCCGGTCCTTCATCTCAATTCGACTTTTTTAAAGTCGAATTGAGATGATATTAAATTGGGGTTGTCGGATCCATTCCGACAAATGCATGTCGGAATGGATCCGACCCTAATTGAATATACCCCATAGAGTCACTACTAGAGAGGACTATAAGCCAATAACAGTCACCTGCTGTTCCCTTAGAGCTAGTGCATTTACCAGTACTTTGGCGATCACCTGGTCTTATGCTTGAAACAGTAAGGGCATATGTAAATCATCAGGTGACCACAAAGAGCAGGATACACACAATTGCCATTTTGGTTCTATAGAATTACTGGGGCACAATTAACCACTCAGGATTGCAGGATACCGGGGTGCAGAATAGAGATGTGCGGCGGACACTTTTCTGGTTTTGTGTTTTGGTTTTGGATCTGGAATCCCGCTCGTGTTTTGGATCTGGATAGGTTTTGCCAAAACCACTCTTTCGGGTTTTGGTTTTGGATCTGGATGATTTTTTAAAAAAAAACATGAAAATAGTTTAAAACACAGAATTTAGGGGTAATTTCGATCTTACGGTATTATTAACCTCAATAACATTCATTTCCAGTCTATTCTGAACACCTCACACATCACAATATTATTTTTAGGCCTAAAAGTTGCACTGAGGATGCTGTATGACTAAGCTAAGTGACACAAGTGTGTGGCACAAACACCTGGCACATCTAGGAGTGGCAATGCAGTGTCAGACAGGATGGCACTTAAAAAAACAAGGCCCCAAACAGCACATCATACATAGAAGTAAAACAGGTGCAATGAGGTAGCTGTTTGACTAAGCTAAGCGACACAAGTGTGCCGCACAAACACCTGGCCCATCTAGGAGTGGTACTGCAGTGGCAGACAGGATGGCACTTAACAAAACTAGTCCCGAAACAGCACATGATGAAAAAAAAAGAGGTACACTGAGGTTGCTGTATGACTAAGCTAAGCGACACAAGTGTGCGGCACAAACACCTGGCCCATCTCGGAGTGGCACACAGTGGCTGAATGTCGAAAGTGGCCCGCAATTTTTCGTGCCACCGACAGCATCTCCTGCACACCCCTGTCATTTTTCTAAAAATTCTGCACCACCAAATTAATTGTATGTGCAAAACATGGGACGTGCTGGAATTTGCCCAGATGTAATGCACGCACAATATTGGTGGCGGTGTCCGATATCACAAATCCCCAGGAGAGTCTAATTGGGGTAAGCCATTGTGCGATGATGTCCCTCAGTTTCTGTAAGAGTTGTCAGTGCTGTGCCTCTTATGGAAAGCGGTGATACATAGTGTAGCCTGCCTAGAAACGAATTGGCATTTGCGAGATGCTGCTACTGGTGCAGCTGCTGTTGTTGCTGCGGGAAACCATACATCTACCCAGTGGGCTGTCACAGTTCTACTTGTCCACATGTCCGTGGTTAAGTGGACAGTGGGTACAACTGAATTTTGTAGGACACTGAGAACAGTTTTTCTGATGTCTCTGTACATTCTCAGTATAGCCTGCCTTGTGAAATGGAACCTAGATGGGATTTGATACCGTAGACACAGTACCTCAAACAATTCTCTAACACCAACATAGCTGTCAAGGCCTCAGTTATCCGCTTTGCAAAAGGATGACTGCTGTCATATTTCACGTTCTCTCACAAAAGGACTGTTGGACAGTCAATTGCTTAGTTGAAGTAGTGCAAGTGGTCTTCCGACTTCCCCTCTGGGATGACGATCGACTCCCAGCAGCAACAACAGCAGCGGCAGCAATAGCAGGTCTTGCCAGTGACATGGCCTGCAGGACTACTGACGTTCCTAACTGACGAGGAAGTTGACGTTGAGGGAGTTGGTGGTGTGGCATGCAGGAGCTTGGGTACAAGAGTAAGAAGGGATTTAGGTGTCAGTGGACTGCTTACGCTCTTACCCAAAGTTTCACAACTTAACACTGACTTCTGATGAATGTGCTGCAGGTGACGTATAAGGGAGGATGTTCCTAGGTGGTTAACGTCCTTACCTCTACTTATTACAGATTGACAGAGGCAACACATGGCTTGACACCTGTCGTCCGGATTTGTGGAGAATTAATTCCACACCGAAGAGGTGGCTTTTTTAGTATTTTGCCCAGGCATCCCAATGGGCTTATTCATCCCACAGACAACAGGTGTCTCCCATGGTGCCTGATTTAAGCAAACCACTTCACCATCAGAACCCTCCTCGTCAACTTCCTCCTTAGCGCCAGCAACACCCATATCCTCATCCTGGTGTACTTCAACAGTGACATCTTCAATTTGAATATCAGAAACTGGACTGTGGGTGCTACTTCCAGCACTTGCAGAGGGTGTGCAAATGGTGGAAGGAGCCACCTCTTCCCGTCCAGTGTTGGGAAGGTCAGGCATCGCAACCACCGACACACTTGGACTCTCCTTGAGGATTTGTGATACCATCTTAGAACGCACAGTTCTTTGCTGAGCTTTTGCCAGCTTAACTCTTATTATTTTTCTAGCGGGAGGATGAGGGCTTCCATCGTCATGTGAAGCTGAACCACTAGTCATGAACATAAGCCAGGGCCTTAGCCGTTCCTTGCCACTCCGTGTCGTAAATGGCATATTGGCAAGTTTACATTTCTCCTCAGACCATTTAAATTTCTTTTTTTGGGTCTTTTTACTGAACTTTGGCTTTTTGGATTTTACATGCCCTCTAGTATCACATTGGTCATCGGTGTTGGCAGACGACGTTGATGGGACTTCATTGTCTATGTCATGACTAGTGGCAGCAGCTTCAGCACTAGGAGGAAGCGGTTCTTGATCTTTCCCTATTTTATCCTCCTAATTTTTGTTCTCCATTATTTTTCTGGGGTTATATAACAATATGCGATACAGAAGGGCGTACCTCTACACCACACAGGGCAAACCCTGTGAAAATTATTTGGATTAAATATTAATAACCCCTTTATTTGGAGTAAATAATATACAGCACAGGACAGCACCACTGAATTTATATGGCAGCACCACTGGACTGGATTTATACGGAATTATATGGATTTATATAGAATTATACAGCAGGATCACTGGATTTATACTGTAGGATCACTGGACTTATACGGCAGTACCGCTGGACATATACAGCAGTATCAATGGACATATACGGCAGGATCACTGGAATCAGGCCCGGCGCTACTCGCTCAGCAAAGGGATGCAGTGCAGGGAGGCGCTGGGACAGATAGGCGCCTTCACTGCTCTGCATCCCTTCCCTGCTGCGCCGTCCTGTCCCTCCTCCTGCTGCTGCTGCTGCCACTGGCCCACTGCTGTGTCTGTCACTGTATGACAGGTACTGGCAGCGGGCACCTGCAGCACGATACGCCTCCTCCCTCCCCTCACCTGTGCTGTGTGACAGCGCCGAGTACGGGACAGAAGGGGGAGGAGCTACACGGGACTGTAGGGGGCGTGGCTAAACGGCTCATAAGGGGCGGAGCTACACGGACCTGGCTGCTGTACAGAGGGAGACTGGATTAGGTAAGTGGAGGGTGAGAGAGAAGTGTGTGTGTGTGTGTGTGTGTATGGTGGGTGTGTATGTGTGTGTATATATGTGTGAAGTGTGTGTGTGTGTGTGTGTGTGTGTGTGAGGTATGTCTGTGCGCGTGCTCTATGGACACCACTACTGGGGGGGCACTATTACTACAGGGGGCATTACGTGTAACAACGCTACTACTGGGGGGGCCATTACGTGTAAGGGCGCTACTACTACTGGGGCTGGGGGCATTACGTATAAGGACGATACTACTACTGGGGGGTATTACGTATAAGGACGATACTACTACTGGGGTGCACTACGTATAAGGACGCTACCACTACTGGGGGGGCATTACGTATAAGGACGCTACTACTACTTGGGGGCATTATGTATAATGACGCTACTACTGGGGGTGCATTACGTATAAGGACGATACTACTACTGGGGGTGCACTACGTATAAGGACGCTACTACTACTGGGGGGGGCATTACGTAAAAGGACGATACTACTACTTGGGGGCATTATGTATAAGGACGCTACTATTACCGGGAGGGCATTACGTATAACAATGCTACTACTACTGGGGGGAGGGCATTACGTATAACAGGCCTGGCCAAACCAGTCCTCAAGATCTACCAACAGTTCACAGTTTCCAGACCGCCTAGCTGGTGCACAGGTGTCATTACTAATTAAGATGTGCTGCATTCATTCCTAACTGACAATTCTACAGCTCTCCAGGAGACCTGTAAAACATGAACTGTTGGTAGATCTCGAGGACCGGTTTGGCCAGCCCTGACGTATAAGGATGCTACTACTGCGGGGGGCATTATGTATAAGGACGGCGCTACTACTGGGGGGGGCATTATGTATAAGGACCGTGCTACTACTGGGGGCGCATTATGTATAAGAACGCTACTACTACTGGGATGGCATTACGTATAAGGACGCTTCTACTACTGGCGGTGCACTACGTATAAGGACGCTACTACTACTGGGGCGTATTACGTATAAGGACACGTCTACTACTGGGGGGTATTACGTATAACGACACTACTACTGGGGGGTATTACGTATAACGACACTACTACTGGGGGTGCACTACGTATACGGGCGCTACTACTACTGTGGGTGCATTATGTATAAGGAAGCTACTACTACTCGGGGGGCATTATGTATAAGGATGCTACTATACTACTGGGGGGCATTATGTATAAGGATGCTACTACTACTGGGGGGCATTATGTATAAGGATGCTGCTACTACTACTGGGGGGCATTATGTATAAGGATGATACTACTATTGGGGGTGCATTATGTATAAGGACACTACTACTACTGGGGGGAATTATGTATAAGGATGCTACTACTACTGGGGGGCATTATGTATAAGGATGATACTACTATTGGGGGTGCATTATGTATAAGGACACTACTACTACTGGGGGGCATTATGTATAAGGACGCTACTACTACTGGGGGGCATTATGTATAAGGATGATACTACTATTGGGGGTGCATTATGTATAAGGATGCTGCTACTACTACTGGGGGGCATTATGTATAAGGATGATACTACTATTGGGGGTGCATTATGTATAAGGACACTACTACTACTGGGGGGCATTATGTATAAGGACGCTACTACTACTGGGGGGCATTATGTATAAGGATGATACTACTATTGGGGGTGCATTATGTATAAGGATGCTACTACTACTGGGGTGCATTACATATAAGGACGCTACTACTATGGGTGGGGCATTACGTATAAGGACGCTACTACTACAGGTGGGGCATTACGTATAAGATGAATAAGATTGTGCTACATTGTGGCGTAATTTTAAATGGGGGTACTACTGTGTGGCCATGCCCCTTACTTGTGAGACCACACCCCTTTTCCCGGAGCGCGCCAAAGGAATATGGGAGGGCGCATATTTATAGTTTGCAGGGGGGTGCCGAACACCCTAGCACCGGCCCTGACTGGAATTATACGGCAGGATCACTGGATTTATACGGCAGGATCACTGGATTTATACGGCAGTGCCGCTGGACATATATACGGCAGTACCGCTGGAAATACAGTATACGGCAGTATCACTGGACTGGATTTATATGCCAGTACCACTGAAATTATACAGCAGGATCACTGTAATTATATGGCAGGATCACTGGAGTTATACGGAAGTACCACTGGATTTATACGCCAGTACCACTGGAAATATACGGCTGGATAACTGCAATTATACGGCAGGATCACTGGAATTATATGGCAGGATAACTGGATTTATACGCCAGTACCACTGGAATTATACGGTAGGATCACTGGAATTATACGGCAGGATCACTGGATTTATATGGCAGAATCACTGGATTTATACGGCAATGCCGCTGGACATATATGACAGTATCAATGGACATATACGGCAGGATTACTGGATTTATACGCCAGTACCACTGGAATTATATGGCAGAATCACTGGATTTATACGGCAGTACCGCTGGACATATACGGCAGTAACAATGGACATATACGGCAGGATTACTGGATTTATACGCCAGTATCACTGGAATTACACGGCAGATCACTGGAATTATACGGCAGGATCACTGGACTTATACGGCAGTACCACTGGACATATACGGCAGTAACAATGGACATATACAGCAGGATCACTGGACTTATACGCCAGTACCACTAGAATTATACGGCAGGATCACTGGATTTATACGGCAGTACTGCTGGAGATATACAGCAGTTCCGCTGGACATATACAGCAGTATCACTGGACTGGATTTATATGCCAGTACCACTGGAATTATATGGCAGGATCACTGGAATTATACGGCAGGATCACTGTATTTATACAGCAGGATCACTGCAATTATATGGCAGGATCACTGGATTTATACGGCAGTACCGCTGGACATATATGGCAGTACCGCTGGACATATACAGCAGTATCAATGGACATATACGGCAGTATCACTGGACTGGATTTATACGCCAGTACCACTGTAATTATTAGTGATGAGCGGGTTCGGTTCCTCGAGATCCGAACCCCCCCGAACTTCACCCATTTTACACGGTTCCGAGGCAGACTCGGATCTTCCCGCCTTGCTCACTTAACCCGAGCGTGCCCGAACGTCATCATCCCGCTGTCGGATTCTCGCGAGATTTGTATTTATATAAGGAGCCGCGCATCACCGCCATTTTCACTCGTGCATTGGATATGATAGCGAGAGGACGTGCAGCGTTCTCTCAGTTTCTGTGTTCAGTGTGCTGCAAATATCTGTGCTCAGTGTGCTGCAAATATCTGTGCTCAGTGTGCTGAAAATATCTACGTTCTCTGCCTGAAAAATGCTCCATATCTGTGCTGCATTGTAGTATATAGTAGGAGGACAGTGCAGAATTTTGCTGACCACCAGTATATAATATATAGCAGTATGGTACAGTAGTCCACTGCTCTACCTACCTCTGTGTCGTCAAGTATACTATCCATCCATACCTGTCGTGCATTTAAGTTTTGCACAGTATATATATAGTAGGAGGACAGTGCATAATTTTGCTTACCACCAGTATATACTATATAGCAGTACGGTACAGTAGTCCACTGCTCTACCTACCTCTGTGTCGTCAAGTATACTATCCATCCATACCTGTGCTGTATTTTAGTTGTGCGCAGTATATATAGTAGGAGGACAGTACAGATTTTTGCTGACCACCAGTATATAATATATAGCAGTACGGTACAGTAGTCCACTGCTCTACCTACCTCTGTGTCGTCAAGTATACTATCCATCCATACCTGTGCTGTATTTTAGTTGTGCGCAGTATATATAGTAGGAGGACAGTACAGATTTTTGCTGACCACCAGTATATAATATATAGAAGTACGGTACAGTAGTCCACTGCTCTACCTACCTCTGTGTCGTCAAGTATACTATCCATCCATACCTGTGCTGTATTTTAGTTGTGCGCAGTATATATAGTAGGAGGACAGTGCAGAATTTTGCTGACCACCAGTATACATATAGCAGTACGGTACAGTAGTCCACTGCTCTACCTACCTCTGTGTCGTCAAGTATACTATCCATCCATACCTGTGCTGCATTTTAGTTGTGCGCAGTATATATAGTAGGAGGACAGTGCAGAATTTTGCTGACCACCAGTATATATATAGCAGTACGGTACAGTAGTCCACTGCTCTACCTACCTCTGTGTCGTCAAGTATACTATCCATCCATACCTGTGCTGCATTTTAGTTGTGCGTAGTATATATAGTAGGAGGACAGTGCAGAATTTTGCTGACCACCAGTATATATATATAGCAGTACGGTACAGTAGTCCATTGCTCTACCTACCTCTATGTCGTCAAGTATACTATCAATCCATACCTGTGCTGTATTTTAGTTGTGCGCAGTATATATAGTAGGAGGACAGTGCAGAATTTTGCTGACCACCAGTATATATATAGCAGTACGCTACAGTAGGCCATTGCTATTGATATATTACTGGCATATAATTCCACACATTAAAAAATGGAGAACAAAAATGTGGAGGGTAAAATAGGAAAAGATCAAGATCCACTTCCACCTCGTGCTGAAGCTGCTGCCACTAGTCATAGCCGAGATGATGAAATGCCATCAACGTCGTCTGCCAAGGCTGATGCCTAATGTCATAGTAGAGAGCATGTAAAATCCAAAAAACAAAAGTTCAGTAAAATGACACAAAAATCAAAATTAAAAGCATCTGATGAGAAGCGTAAACTTGCCAATATGCCATTTACGACACAGGAGTGGCAAGGAACGGCTGAGGCCCTGTCCTATGTTCATGGCTAGTGGTTCAGCTGCACATGACGATGGAAGCCCTCATCCTCCCGCTAGAAAAATGATAAGAGTTAAGCTGGCAAAAGCACAGCAAAGAACTGTGCGTTCTAAGATGGTATCACAAATCCTCAAGGAGAGTCCAATTGTGTCGGTTGCGATGCCTGACCTTCCCAAGACTGGACGGGAAGAGGTGGCGCCTTCCACCATTTGCACGCCCCCTGCAAGTGCTGGAAGGAGCACCCGCAGTCCAGTTCCTGATAGTCAAATTGAAGATGTCACTGTTGAAGTACACCAGGATGAGGATATGGGTGTTGCTGGCACTGAGGAGGAAATTGACAAGGAGGATTCTGATGGTGAGGTGGTTTGTTTAAGTCAGGCACCCGGGGAGACACCTGTTGTCCGTGGGACGAATATGGCCATTAACATGCCTGGTCAAATTACAAAAAAAAAATCACCTCGTCGGTGTGGAATTATTTTAACAAAAATGCGGAAAACATTTGTCAAGCAGTGTGTTGCCTTTGTCAAGCTGTAATAAGTAGGGGTAAGGACGTTAACCACCTAGGAAGCAGTCCACTGACAACTAAATCCCTTCCTCTTGTAACCAAGCTCCTGCAAACCACACCACCAACTCCCTCAGTGTTAATTTCCTCCTTAGACAGGAAAGCCAATAGTCCTGCAGGCCATGTCACTGTCAAGTCTGACGAGTCCTCTCCTGCCTGGGATTCCTCCGATGCATCCTTGAGTGTAACGCCTACTGCTGCTGGCGCTGCTGTTGTTGCTGCTGGGAGTCGATCGTCATCCCAGAGGGGAATTTGGAAGACCACTTGTACTACTTCCAGTAAGCAATTGACTGTCCAACAGTCCTTTGCGAGGAAGATTAAATATCACAGCAGTCATCCTGCTGCAAAGCAGATAACTCAGGCCTTGGCAGCCTGGGTGGTGTTAACTGTGTGTCCGATATCCACCGTTAATTCACAGGGAATTAGAGAATTTATTGAGTTAGTGTGTCCCCGGTACCAAATACCATCTAGGTTCCACTTCTCTAGGCAGGCGATACCGAGAATGTACACAGACCTCAGAAAAAGAGTCAACAGTGTCCTAAAAAATGCAGTTGTACCCAATGTCCACTTAACCACGGACATGTGGACAAGTGGAGCAGGGCAGACTCAGGACTATATGACTGTGACAGCCCACTGGGTAGATGTATTGCCTCCCGCAGCAAGAAACAGCAGCGGCGGCACCAGTAGCGGCATTTTGCAAACGCCAACTCGGTCTTAGGCAGGCTACGCTTTGTATCACCGCTTTCCATAAGAGGCA
Source organism: Pseudophryne corroboree (assembly GCF_028390025.1). Taxonomy (NCBI): domain Eukaryota; kingdom Metazoa; phylum Chordata; class Amphibia; order Anura; family Myobatrachidae; genus Pseudophryne; species Pseudophryne corroboree. Next base: position 854,222,480 of record NC_086444.1, on the reverse strand, counting down.
CACAGCTGACAACCTCTTACGGAAACTGAGGAACATCATCGCAGAATGGATTACCCCAATTGGACTCTCCTGGGGATTTGTGACATCGGACAACGCCACCAATATTGTGCGTGCATTACATGTGGGCAAATTCCAGCACATCCCATGTTTTGCACATACATTGAATTTGGTGGTGTAGAATTTTTTAAAAAACAACAGGGGCATGCAAGAGATGCTGTCGGTGGCCCGAAGAATTGCGGGCCACTTTCGGCATTCAGCCACCGCGTGCCGAAGACTGGAGCACCAGCAAACACTCCTGAACCTGCCCCGCCATCATCTGAAGCAAGAGGTGGTAACGAGGTGGAATTCAACACTCTATATGCTTCAGAGGATGGAGGAGCAGCAAAAGGCCATTCAAGCCTATACAGCTATGTACGATATAGGCAAAGGAGGGGGAATGCACCTGACTCAAGCGCAGTGGAGAATGATTTCAACGTTGTGCAAGGTTCTGCAACCCTTCGAACTTGCCACACGTGAAGTCAGTTCAGACACTGCCAGCCTGAGTCAGGTCATTCCCCTCATCAGGCTTTTGCAGAAGAAGCTGGAGAGATTGAAGTAGGAGCTAAAACAGAGCGATTCCGCTAGGCATGTGGGACTTGTGGACGGAGCCCTTAATTCGCTTAACCAGGTTTCACGGGTGGTCAATCTGTTGAAATCAGAGCACTACATTTTGGCCACCGTGCTCGATCCTAGATTTAAAACCTATGTTGTATCTCTCTTTCCAGCAGACACAAGTCTGCAGAGGTTCAAAGACCTGCTGGTGAGAAAATTGTCAAGTCAAGCGGAACGTAACCCGTCAACAGCTCCTCCTTCACATTCTCCCGCAACTGGGGCTGCAAGGAAAAGGCTAAGAATTCCGAGCCCACCCGCTGGCGGGGATGCAGGGCTGTCTGGAGGGAGTGCTGACATCTGGTCCGGACTGAAGGACCTGCGAACGATTACTGACATGTCGTCTACTGTCACTGCATATGATTCTCTCACCATTGAAAGAATGGTGGAGGATTATATGAGTGACCGCATCCAAGTAGGCACGTCAGACAGTCCTTACGTATACTGGCAGGAAAAAGAGGAAATTTGGAGGCCCTTGCAGAAACTGGCTTTATTTTACCTAAGTTGCCCCCCCTCCAGTGTGTACTCCGAAAGAGTGTTCAGTGCAGCCGCTCACCTTCTCAGCAATCGCCGTACGAGGTTACTTCCAGAAAATGTGGAGAAGATGATGTTCATCAAAATTAATTATAATCAATTCCTCCGTGGAGACATTCACCAGCAATTGCCTCCAGAGAGTACACAGGGACCTGAGATGGTGGATTCCAGTGGGGACGAATTAATAATCTGTGAGGAGAGGGATGTACACAGTGAAAGGGGTGAGGAATCGGACGATGAGGAGGAGGTGGACATCTTGCCTCTGTAGAGCCAGTTTGTGCAAGGAGAGATTGATTGCTTCTTTTTTGGTGGGGGCCCAAACCAACCAGTTATTTCAGCGACAGACCCTGTCGCTGAAATGATGGGTTTGTTAAAGTGTGCATGTCCTGTTTATACAACATAAGGGTGGGTGGGAGGGCCCGGGGACAATTCCATCTTGCACCTCTTTTTTCTTTCATTTATCTTTGCATCATGTGCTGTTTGGGGACTATTTTTTTAAGTGCCATCCTGTCTGACACTGCAGTGCCACTCCTAGATGGGCCAGGTATTTGTGTCGGCCACTTGGGTCGCTTAGCTTAGTCACACAGCTACCTCATTGCACCTCTTTTTTTCTTTGCATCATGTGCCGTTTGGGGACTATTTTTTTAAATCTGCCATCCTGTCTGACACTGCAGTGCCACTCATAGATGGGCCAGGTGTTTGTGTCGGCCACTTGGGTCGCTTAGCTTAGTCATCCAGCGACCTCTGTGCAAATTTTAGGACTAAAAATAATATTGTGATGTGTGAGGTGTTCAGAATACACTGGAAATGAGTGGAAATTATGGTTATTGAGGTTAATAATACTATGGGATCAAAATGACCCCCAAATTCTATGATTTAAGCTGTTTTTGAGGGTTTTTTGTAAAAAAAAACACCCGAATCCAAAACACACCCGAATCCGACAAAAAATTTTCAGTGAGGTTTTGCCAAAAGGCGTCCGAATCCAAAACACGGCCGCGGAACCGAATCCAAAACCAAAACACAAAACCCGAAAAATTTCCGGTGCACATCACTAGTAATTATATGGCAGGATAAATGGATTTATATGCCAGTACCACTGGAATTATACGGCAGGATCACTGGATGTATTCGGTAGTACCGCTGGACATATACGGTAGTACCGCTGGAGATATACGGCGGTATCAATGGACTTATACGGCAGGATCACTGGAATTATACGGCAGGATCACTGGATTTATACGGTAGGATCACTGTAATTATACTGCAGGATCACTGGACTTATACGGCAGGATCACTGGATTTATACGACAATACCGCTGGACATATACGGTAGTATCAATGGACATATACGGCAGGATCACTGGACTTATACGCCAGTACCACTGGAATTATACGGCAGGATCACTGGAATTATACGGCAGGATCACTGGATTTATACGGCAGCACCGCTGGACGTATATGGCAGTTCCGCTGGACATATACAGCAGTATTACTGGACTGGATTTATATGCCAGTACCATTGCAATTATATGGCAGGATCACTGGACTTATACGGTAGGATCACTGCAATTATACGGCAGGATTACTGGATTTATACGGCAGTACTGCTGGACATATATGGCAGTACCGCTGGACATATACGGCAGTATCAATGGACATATACGGCAGTATCACTGGACTGGATTTATACGCCAGTACCACTGTAATTATATGGTAGGATCACTGGATTTATACGCCAGTACCACTGGAATTATACGGCAGGATCACTGGATTTATTTGGCAGTACCGTTGGACATATACGGCAGTATCAATGGACATATACGGCAGTATCACTGGACATATACGGCAGTACCACTGGACATATACGGCAGCACAGGGACACCACCACTGGACTGATGCAGGACAACACAGCACCACTGCAATGGACTGGACTTATACAGCAGCACTGGACATATGGCAGTAGAGGACACCACCACTGTGACTGGACTGATGCAGCACAACACACCACCACTGGACTGATGCAGCAAAATACAACACCACTGAACTGATGCAGCACAACACAGCAACAATGTAAGGGACTTATACAGCAGCACTGCACACATGATTCGGATCCGAGCTCGGCTGGTGAAGTTCTCTGAGAACCGAACCCGCTCATCTCTCATAGATTTTATATATATATATATATATTATATATATATATATATATATATATATATATATAAAAACAAAGAACCAAATGGAGGCACTCAGAAAGAAAAAGACGACACACCGCTGGATAGGTCGACGTTTCAGGGACGAATCCCTTTTATCAAGACAGGTGTCTTGATAAAAGGGATTCGTCCCTGAAACGTCGACCTATCCAGCGGTGTGTCGTCTTTTTCTTTCTGAGTGCCTCCATTTGGTTCTTTGTTTGTATGCTCCGCAAGAGGTTGCGCACCAGAACAAGCTGATTGAAGTGGAACAGAGAGTGCCGGACATTTGGTATTTATATATATATATATATATATATATATATAGTCAAAGAAATCAGGTGGCACTCACAGACTTGTAATCAACGTGAAAACTCCGCAAGGAGATTTATTGTGCAAAACAAGTAACGTTTCGGGGACGTGTCCCCTTCCTCAGACAACCAAAACATAATATGTGCATTGTATAAATAGTCTATAGTGACCCCACTTACCCCCTTCATCATGACTCCCAGCTGCGTGGACCACGGCTTGCCTCTGCGTCTCCCGTCCCGCACTTCCGGTTTCGGCGTCACCGCTCAGCCGGAAGTGACGCAAGCGGGCTTCGCCGGTCACCATGGCGACGCGCCGGGAGCCCTGGCAATATAAAAACAACACAAAGCACAAATACTTAATAACAGTGAGAAACTGACACATAGAAAAACAGCGCTCAATCAGAGCTAGAGTGTCAGAAAATCAAATAACACATAAAATCACTTATTAAAACACAAACATTTTAAAACGAGAATAGTGTTAAAAAAGTGTTTATAACATTAAAAGGTGACAAATGGAGCAGGTGCTACACAATCTTAACTCCGGTACTCTTTTCTTCTAAAATATCTGCCTGGGTGGCACAGAGCTAGAATGGCTCCTAATCTACAGGGCGGTATACCGGTATAATAGGGTTACCCCACTAAAAAGGACTCTGTCACTAACTGGCCATCCTCCATCACCGTAGTGATTCTTGGGTCGGTATCCCTATTACCCCCAGGTTTGCCCCAAAATTGATTGCCACTAGTTTTAGACTCACAATAGTATGGACTGGTTCATAGAAAATTAATTAGTCCAAGGGACTCATTTAGCCCTTTGGGGGCTAAGCAATCCAGGCGGATCTACGGTGATGGAGGATGGCCAGTTAGTGACAGAGTCCTTTTTAGTGGGGTAACCCTATTATACCGGTATACCGCCCTGTAGATTAGGAGCCATTCTAGCTCTGTGCCACCCAGGCAGATATTTTAGAAGAAAAGAGTACCGGAGTTAAGATTGTGTAGCACCTGCTCCATTTGTCACCTTTTAATGTTATAAACACTTTTTTAACACTATTCTCGTTTTAAAATGTTTGTGTTTTAATAAGTGATTTTATGTGTTATTTGATTTTCTGACACTCTAGCTCTGATTGAGCGCTGTTTTTCTATGTGTCAGTTTCTCACTGTTATTAAGTATTTGTGCTTTGTGTTGTTTTTATATTGCCAGGGCTCCCGGCGCGTCGCCATGGTGACCGGCGAAGCCCGCTTGCGTCACTTCCGGCTGAGCGGTGACGCCGAAACCGGAAGTGCGGGACGGGAGACGCCGAGGCAAGCCGTGGTCCACGCAGCTGGGAGTCATGATGAAGGGGGTAAGTGGGGTCACTATAGACTATTTATACAATGCACATATTATGTTTTGGTTGTCTGAGGAAGGGGACACGTCCCCGAAACGTTACTTGTTTTGCACAATAAATCTCCTTGCGGAGTTTTCACGTTGATTACAAGTCTGTGAGTGCCACCTGATTTCTTTGACTGCATACTGGTGGGCCTGCTGGTCCACAAGGAAGGGCACCACAGCCAGCTATTTCTGAGGAGTGACGGGGCAAGCTTTCCGAATATATATATATATATATATATATATATACACATAATATGATTTTGCCAGTCACGGGCCCCAGAATTTCTGATTGCAGACCTGCTTAAGCCACCTTAGTGTGTACAGTATTGAGTTAACTGAGTTCTTCTATCTTATTTACTGTGAGTATTAAACTTTCTTAGTAGCAAACTTATTTACACACAGAGAAGTTTACAATATTTTTACTGTATTTTCTCTGATTTTTCAAGGATTTTCATTGCAATTGGCTTTATACTGTATTGCACTGCATCCCTATCAAAAGCAACATATATTATTGCGAGTATAATAGAGACAGTAGTCACATTTCTGAAGCAATAAAGATATTTTAACTATTTAATAGTACAGCACATATACTGTATAATCATACCTGAAGAGAGTTATTTTAATGGAGAAGGTAGAGAAATAGAGAAATATTATTTATTCAAAAAAAAGAACAATGCTGTCTCATTATTCAATTATCTTTGAATAAAGAATTACTATAAAACCAAAGAACTATGTAAATGCACCAAGGGAATATTAGTATAAACAACAGCTCTGGGGCTGATAAATTACTACCACAATTAGTTACTTTTGCTTGAGGCATAATAAGCTTTCCAGTAACTTAAAGACTGATCAGACTCCTTACAACTAGAAAAGACACTTGTCTCAGTACTCTGAGGTAGTTAATAATTCATTGGCACATTTTGCACAATTTATTTCCTGCCAATAAGACAGAATAATTCCACAGTGTATTTCCATTAGATATCTTACTTTGCCCAATACTGTAGAAATTGTTTTAATCAAAACAGATTATTAAATTGATATGGTACAATTATAGAATCAATTATAGAATGTGAAGTTCCCCAAATTACATGCCACATAGCATATCTTTTTAAATATTTTACAGCAAAATGTGTCCAGTTATTGAAAGACTTAGAGAGATAGCAGTATATTTGTAAAGAAGGCAAAGACTGGACAATGGAAATGGGAAATTATATAGAAAGAGTTGGAAATATGTGTGCAGGGTTGGGGATGTAGCAGAGTGTGTGTGCATACCAGTTGATACCTTACAACTACGCAGGCTCGGACTGGCCCACAGGGGTACAGAGGAAACCACCGGTGGGCCCCACTGCCTGGGAGCCCTACTCTTCCTCTAGGGATCAGGTTCCAGACTGCGCACATGAATTATACATTACACATATGTTACCTTATACTGGACAGGACTATAATGTATTCTCTACAGTGCATTGCCAATATTTATCTGGTACATTTTCATGCACGCACTAGCAGTATATATATATATATGTCACCGGGCCCAGCCCATGCACTCACTAATGGTTAGGCAAACCAATGTAGCGGCTGGCCAAACCCCCTCTGGAGACTGACCACACCCCTAAACATGGGCCCCTACCATTGCATTCCCCGGTGGGTCCTTCATGCCCCAGTCCGACATCGCAACTATGAACAGCCCAGCTACTGATAAAGCAGGTACAGCCATACTCACTGTAATGCATACTGATAGATGGAGTGGAGCTTCAATAGAGCAGGGTGTCACACAGCTCACTAGCCAGTGAGTGTATGTTGGTAATGTGTAGCGGTGCAGGATGCTGGAATGACGGTTATATCAGTAGGTAATCGCAGGTCTCACTGGAGCTAAGTGGAAGACTGCTGTCTGCACTGTGGCAATCTAACACTGGCCCAAATATATTAAGCCTTAAAATGTGATAGAGTGGAGATGGATAAAGAGTGATAAAGTACCAGCCAATCAGCTTCCTAACTGCCATGTTACAGGCTGTGTTTGACAGGAGCTAGTTGGCTGATCATTTATCACTCTTTATTTGTCTCATGTGACTTTGATCCTTTCTTCTTCATAGACACATCAGCAAATTCCCCCTATTGACAACATTGACTGCTACAACAGTCTCTTGACTCACAAACTCAGGACTGCTGTCACAATTCTGTATACCTTGTAACCTTTAAATCTTGCAAAGTCCCTTTGTTTATCTTGGACTTCCACTCACACCAATCAGGTTATGACTTTGGCTTTGGATGTCTTGAGGCTCACTGAATGCAATATTTGCAAATTCTTTATCATACCTTTTTGGTGACTTGCCGATACTTGAACTTGCAGAAAACCTTTTCTGTGTTTGAACTTCCACACTGGTATCCTCTGTTCAGATAAATCTCCAGCTGCTGGCATGTGACACATATTTGTTCTCTATATAAACTTCCAGCTTTTCTATAACTTGTGCTGCTTCTTTCAATATGACATCTCTAAACTTGACAATATTTCTGGTATTCAGATTCCATAATCTGGAACCCTTACTCTCTTGGCAATAGCTAAAATGATGCATTTTACTGATTTGAATACAGCTTGCGTCTTCTATCTTATGATATGTGCATGAAGGCAGTGTCCAAATGAAAGAAAGATAGTAAATAGTCAATAGGTCGACACCAGGTGATCGACAGTCAGTAGGTTGACAGTGTCAAAAGGTCGTCAGGGTCAGAATGTTGACAGGAACATAAGATCAACAGTTAAATGATCGACATGTACTATGGTCAACATGGGTAAAATATCAACAGGATCAATAAGACGACATGCAAATGGGCGTCATTACATCTGGCCCCTGATGACTTGAAAAATCAGCCACAGGTGAAATGTACGAAGGCATTCCTATTAGAGATGTGCACTTGAAATTTTTCGGGTTTTGTGTTTTGGTTTTGGGTTCGGTTCCGCGCCCGTGTTTTGGGTTTTGGCAAAACCTCACCGAATTTTTTTTGTCGGATTCGGTTGTGTTTTGGATTCGGGTGTTTTTTTCAAAAAACACTAAAAAACAGCTTAAATCATAGAATTTGGGGGTCATTTTGATCCCAAAGTATTATTAACCTCAAAAACCATAATTTCCACTCATTTTCAGTCTATTCTGAACACCTCACACCTCACAATATTATTTTTAGTCCTAAAATTTGCACCGAGGTCGCTGGATGACTAAGCTAAGCGACCCTAGTGGCCGACACAAACACCTGGCCCATCTAGGAGTGGCACTGCAGTGTCACGCAGGATGGCCCTTCCAAAAAACACTCCCCAAACAGCACATGACGCAAAGAAAAAAAGAGGCGCAATGAGGTAGCTGTGTGAGTAAGCTAAGCGACCCTAGTGGCCGACACAAACACCTGGCCCATCTAGGAGTGGCACTGCAGTGTCACGCAGGATGGCCCTTCCAAAAAACACTCCCCAAACAGCACATGACGCAAAGAAAAAAAGAGGCGCAATGAGGTAGCTGTGTGAGTAAGATAAGCGACCCTAGTGGCCGACACAAACACCTGGCCCATCTAGGAGTGGCACTGCAGTGTCACGCAGGATGGCCCTTCCAAAAAACCCTCCCCAAACAGCACATGACGCAAAGAAAAAAAGAGGCGCAATGAGGTAGCTATGTGAGTAAGATAAGCGACCCTAGTGGCCGACACAAACACCTGGCCCATCTAGGAGTGGCACTGCAGTGTCACGCAGGATGGCCCTTCCAAAAAACACTCCCCAAACAGCACATGACGCAAAGAAAAAAAGAGGCGCAATGAGGTAGCTGTGTGAGTAAGATAAGCGACCCTAGTGGCCGACACAAACACCTGGCCCATCTAGGAGTGGCACTGCAGTGTCACGCAGGATGGCCCTTCCAAAAAACCCTCCCCAAACAGCACATGACGCAAAGAAAAAAAGAGGCGCAATGAGGTAGCTGTGTGAGTAAGATAAGCGACCCTAGTGGCCGACACAAACACCTGGCCCATCTAGGAGTGGCACTGCAGTGTCACGCAGGATGGCCCTTCCAAAAAACACTCCCCAAACAGCACATGACGCAAAGAAAAAAAGAGGCGCAATGAGGTAGCTGTGTGAGTAAGATAAGCGACCCTAGTGGCCGACACAAATACCTGGCCCATCTAGGAGTGGCACTGCAGTGTCACGCAGGATGGCCCTACCAAAAAACACTCCCCAAACAGCACATGACGCAAAGAAAAAAAGAGGCGCAATGAGGTAGCTGTGTGAGTAAGATAAGCGACCCTAGTGGCCGACACAAACACCTGGCCCATCTAGGAGTGGCACTGCAGTGTCACGCAGGATGGCCCTTCCAAAAAACACTCCCCAAACAGCACATGACGCAAAGAAAAAAAGAGGCGCAATGAGGTAGCTGTGTGAGTAAGCTAAGCGACCCTAGTGGCCGACACAAACACCTGGCCCATCTAGGAGTGGCACTGCAGTGTCACGCAGGATGGCACTTCAAAAAAATAGTCCCCAAACAGCACATGATGCAGAGAAAAAAAGAGGCGCAATGAGGTAGCTGTGTGACTAAGCTAAGCCACCCAAGTGGCCGACACAAACACCTGGCCCATCTAGGAGTGGCACTGCAGTTTTCTAGCGAGAGGATGAGTGCTTCCATCCTCATGTGAAGCTGAACCACTAGCCATGAACATAGGCCAGGGCCTCAGCCGTTCCTTGCCACTCCGTGTGGTAAATGGCATATTGGCAAGTTTACGCTTCTCCTCCGACAATTTTATTTTAGATTTTTGAGTCCTTTTTTTACTGATATTTGGTGTTTTGGATTTTACATGCTCTGTACTATGACATTGGGCATCGGCCTTGGCAGACGACGTTGCTGGCATTTCATCGTCTCGGCCATGACTAGTGGCAGCAGCTTCAGCACGAGGTGGAAGTCGATCTTGATCTTTCCCTATTTTTGGAACCTCAACATTTTTGTTCTCCATATTTTAATAGGCACAACTAAAAGGCACCTCAGGTAAACAATGGAGATGGATGGATACTAGTATACTTATGGATGACGAGCGACTGCCGACACAGAGGTAGCTACAGCCGTGGACTACCGTACTGTGTCTGCTGCTAATATAGACTGGATGATAATGAGATAAAATTAATATATATATATATATCACACTAGTACTGCAGCCGGACAGGTATATATTATGTAATGACGGACCTGCTGGACACTGTCTGCAGAATGCGTTTATAAAAAAAAACACCACACGACGAGTGTTTAACTTTTTCAGGCAGACAATCACAATATACTGGTGGTCAGCAGACAATCACAATACTGGTGGTCAGTGGTCACTGGTCAGTCACACTGGCAGTGGCACTCTGGCAGCAAAAGTGTGCACTGTACTTAAAATATGTACTCCTGCTATAACTGCTCCCCAGTCTCCCCCACAATTAAGCTGTGTGAGCAGTGAGCACTCAGCACAGTCAGATAATGATATACAGTATTACATATGATGCAGCACACTGGGCTGAGCACAGATATGGTATGTGACTGTGTCACACTGTGTATCGTTTTTTTTCAGGCAGAGAACGGATTAATTAAACTGGTGGTCACTGGTCACACTATCAGCAGCAAGTAGTACTCCTCCTAATAATATGCTCCCCAAAATTTGTGTCTCTCTCTAGTACTCTAGTCTAAACGGAGAGGACGCCAGCCACGTCCTCTCCCTATCAATCTCAATGCACGTGTGAAAATGGCGGCGACGCGCGGCTCCTTATATAGAATCCGAGTCTCGCGATAGAATACGGGCCTCGCGAGAATCCAACAGCGGGATGATGACGTTCGGGCGCGCTCGGGTTAACCGAGCAAGGCGGGAAGATCCGAGTCGCACGGCCCCGTGTAAAAAAACCTGAAGTTCGGGCGGGTTCGGATTCCGAGGAACCGAACCCGCTCATCTCTAATTCCTATGGCTGCTGCTTATGTAGTCTTTTGTATTATAATTATAAATTACTAATAAAACTGACCTGTATGCTTACCAACTCTATGCTACACACCGCAGAGAGACGCGAACGACAGTAGTGCTGCTGGCAAAATACTACAGTGGTGAGAACTTCATTAGTAAGCCGCATTCTGTGGAAAGATGATGCTACAGCAGCGCTATCCATATTATAAGATAAGCTCTATTTGATAGACATGAACAAGCAGTACAAGCAGTACATTGGTTGGGGAAAACAGCTCTGTCTTTTTTGTTTCATGCATTGATATATTGGTCTGCTGCATGAAGATATAACATACAATGGTCAAGCTGATATCTTATGTCGGCTTATACTACAGTATATTTCCATATTTTTTTAATGTACTCACTGAATGATGGTGTATGATGGACCTAATCTGTATTAATGTCTAAAGACAGCTTACTACATTGTTGTACTGATGAACGTAATCACTAACTGAGTGTGTATGACTGACATGATTTGTATTAATAACAGGCTGATACATACAGTATATATAAATATATTGTATGAAAATCTAGATACAATATCTTACAGGTGTATTATTCCTGCAATAATATAATGAATAAGAAGACTATGTGAACCATATACACCTTAAATACGCATATTAGAATTGTTATAATAAAGGTATATATTGTGACTGAGGAGAGAGGAATAACCCGTTGGCATATTAAAAATATATTTGATGCATGATATTAGAAGGAAGTTATGAATAGTCACATTATACCGTACCGTGAGAAAGAACTAATACCATACTTTCCTGTAAGATAATAACATACACATTGACCTAGGCCTTCAAAATTGAGTGTGCTGTTATTGCTATTATACAGTAACTGAAAAAATAGTTGCTTTGGTACATTTTAGTGTATCTAAATTATTACACTGCTATATTGAGATCAACATAAGTGGATACTCTTTATTCTGTTATCTTATAGGATATCTAAACAACTGAGAAATTATTGAAAGAGATAAGTTTAGAGAGAGGACACAAGGAAACAAAAATACCACTACTATTATTTCTCTTTATTGAGAAACAGCAGTGTTAAAATTAGAGATGTGCGGCGGGCACTTTTCATATTTTGTGTTTTGGTTTTGGTTCTAATTCCACTTTCGTGTTTTGGTTTTGGCTTGGTTTTGCCAAAACCACCCTTTCGTGTTTTGGTTTTGGATCTGGATGATTTTTGGGAAAAAAAAACATAAAACGGCTAAAATCACAGAATTTGGGGGTAATTTTGCTCCTACGGTATTATTAACCTCAATAACAATTATTCCCACTCATTTCCAGTCTATTCTGAACACCTCACACCTCACAATATTGTTTTTAGGCCAAAAGGTTGCACCAAAGTTACTGGATGACTAAGCTAAGCGACACAAGTGGACAACACAAACACCTGGCCCATCTAGGCGTGGCACTGCAGTGTCAGACAGGAGGGCAGATATAAAAAAGGCCCCAAACAGCACATGATGCAAAGAAGAAAAAACATTGCAATGAGGTAGTTTTATGACTAAGCCAAGCGACACAAACAATTGACCCATCTAGGCGTGGCACTGCAGTGGAAGACAGGAGGGCAGATATCAAAAAAAGGCCCCTAACAGCACATGATGCAAAGAAGAAAAAAAGGTGCACCGAAGTTGCTGTATGACTAAGCTAAGCGATACAACCACCTGGCCCATCTAGTAGTGTCACACAGTGGCTGAATGTCGAGAGTGGGCCGCAATTGTTCGGTCCACTGACAACATCTCCAGCACGCTCCAGTCACTTTAAAAAAAATCTGCAATTGGTGGACTTATACGGAAGTACCCCTGGACTCATATGGCAGTGTCAGACAGGATGGCAAATTTAAAAAACTAGACCCCAAACAGCACCTCATGCAAAAATGTCGAAGAGGTGCAATGAGGTAGCTGTATGACTAAGCCAAGCGACACAAACAATTCCAACTGGAATTATACGTCCAAATCACTGGAATGAATTGGCAAGATCACTGTAATTAATAATTGTAAATCACTGACATTAATTTGCAAAGTCACTGTAATTATACGTCCAAATCACTGGAATTAAATGGCAAAATCTCGCTATCACCTGCCTAGTGAAGTGGAATCTAGATGGAATTTGGTACCAGGGACACAATACCTCCAACAATTGTCTAAATACCACTGCACTAATGGCAGATACCGGGTGCATGTCTAACACCAACATAAGTGTCAAGGCCTCAGTTATGAGGGCTTCCATCTTTATGTTAAGCTGAACCACTAGTCATGAACATAGGCCAGGGCCTCAGCCGTTCCTTGTCACTCAGTGTCGTAAATGGTATATTAGCAAGTTTACGTTTCTCCTCAGACCATTTCAATTTCTGTTTTTGGGTCTTTTTACTGAACTTTGGCTTTTTGGATTTTACATGCCCTCTACTATCACATTGGGCATCGGCCTTGGCAGATGACGTTGATGGCATTTCATCGTCTATGTCATGGCTAGTGGCAGCAGCTTCAGCACTAGGAGGAAGTGGTTCTTCTTGATCTTTCCCTATTTTATCCTCAAAATTTTTGTTCTCCATTATTTTTTGGGAGTTATATGAGACAATATGCAGCACAGGATTGACTGGAATGACTGATGGACAGGACACTACCACTGGTCTGATGCAGAAAACAGGTTGTTGTAATAATTATTATACTGCAGCAGTGGACATATAGAAGCAGCGTATATCGTCACTGGAATGACTGATGAGACAGGACACTACCACTGGTCTGCACAACACAGCACCACTTTATACAGCAACACTGGATATATGGCAGCAGAGAACACAAACACTGTGACTGGCTGGACTGATGCAGCACAATACACTGAGTGACTACACTGGACTGGACTGAGCAGCACAACACTTGCCACCCCACTTTCCCTCCCCCACAGAGACAATGAACACTGAGGACATGTCCTCTCTATACACTCTCCGAGACTGGAGTGAAAATGGCCGCAACGCTTGGCTCCTTATATGGAATACAAATCCCGCGAGAATCCAACAGCGGGATGATGACGTTTTGCTGCGTTCGGGTTTCCGAGTCAGGCGGGACAACCTGAGCAAGACTCGGATCCGGGCTCGAGACGTGAAATTCGGTAGGGTTCGGTTCTCTGAGAACCGAACCTGCTCATCTCTAGTTAAAATACATAAGATATGAGTGACAATAAAAGCTACCACTTATTGAGGGCTATTAAGGCACTATTACATAAGACTATACAGAGGAAACATTCAGAGGACACAGGATTTGTAAATAATTTGTATGCACAAATTTTATTTCTTTCACACTTTCTATATTTTAACATATTTCAACTTTTTTGGATATACAGTACAGTATATTAAAGTATACCAATAAAATGTATTTAGTTTATTTGTAATTTAGGACTTTAGTGTGCCTACACAGTTACTCTCTTTCTTCTTGTGTTGGTGTTTATGGTCTCAGTGGAGTAGTGGGTAGTACCTCTATAAATAAGATAACAGATTTATGATCATATTCATATAAAGAGATTGGGCCAAATGTAATAGAGTGAGAGTTTCAGAAAGTGAGAGATTTGGTAAGGTTTTTCCATTTTTTTTTTTAAGTGGCAATCATTTACACTGCAAAACCAGGTTGATCTTGCTGTGTAACTGATTGCCACTTAAAAAAAAACCCTGCAAAACCTTACCAAATCTCTCACTTTTTGAAACTCTCACTCTATTACATTTGGCCCATAATGTTGGTTATATGAGGAAAAAACCTTGTGAACTTAAATTATATTAATACGGGTGTGGGATTAGTTCTGTGTGTATATTTGTGTCAATAACTTTCAATTTATATGTAATGCTACATTAAGAGTGCACCAAAAAATGAGTTTTGCTTTTGACCTATTACAGCGGACCACTCCCTTTCAACTTGTTAAAAAACCACAAATCACTCAAAAAAACATCAATCTTCACAATTCACTTAATAAATTCCATCCTTTGTATTATTCAGTAGAAAAAAGCATACCTGAGAAATCTCAATATTTCTTGCAGTCCAAGTAAGTGTGTCATAAACAGAATATAATAATTGCTTTTACTGACTCAGGCTTTTCTCAAACTTTATTTACATATTATTTTAATGCAGTGGTTGTCACAATAAACAGTCAAGACATAAAGAACAATTCTATCTAGAGATCAGTTGTATTATTAAAAGCAGATTTAAATACATTTGCTAAAATCATATTATGCATTTATGTGGTTATGCCAGTGGTTCCCAAACTGTGTGCCGTGGCACCCTGGGGTGCCGCGGGACACTTGCAGGGGTGCCTTGGGTTGGTGGTCTAGGACCAATTCAAAATATTTATTATCCATGTAATAGGCAAAACTACTACTTGTGGCTGCCAATCATAAAATATGTGTACAAACAGAAGCAAATCTTGTCCCTCACCACATAACTGAACCTAAGCACGACATAAAAACATAATTTACTTAATTTCATATTTTTTATAAACTTCCCAATAAGAAACTTTTGGCCTAGGGGTGCCGTGATAAAAATTCTGATACTCTAGGGCACCGTGATTCAAAAAAGTTTGGGAACCACTGGGTTATGCAGTTGGCTCGCTAAAAAATACAGGTGCTGCTGAGAGATTGCATATTTTTAGTTTGCTTGTAAATATTGCTTTAGGTGTCTAGTCAATTCATAAAGGGTTATTTAGGTGCCATTTAAAAACATTCACACTTGTTACACTTTAGCTTTCTCATTTGTGAAATGTGTGAACACTGTTTAACTGCATTTTTTATGAAAATATGATCCAATGTATCTTCATTATGTTGCACTACATATATACTCAGCTTTACACTGCTAAGGATAAGTTCTGACAACAGCTTTCTGTTTATGGTTTTGTATCCGTATAGCCTAGTCCATTTATATTGCCATGCACCTCAAATATACCAGTATCCTCAAATATACCAGTGTGGCCAAGCGCTGGCATATTAATTTCCTAACATTGGTTTGGTCTTGCCTTATGCAGGGTAAACACTAGGCGATATATTCTAATTGTAAAGCGCAACGGAATATGCTGCGCTATATAAGAAACTGTTAATAAATAAAATATCGTCCGCTTGAATGGCTGATACCGTACAGTATATCGCAAGCCCATCCATGGGTGCGTACAGCACAGCCGATGGGCAGTATCTATAAAGGTACAGTATATCAGTGCATCTGGCCGTGTGTACTGGCAGTCCGACGACCACTCTTACACTTGCTGAAGGGGCCTATGTCACAGCTGGGCAAGAATTTAAATTCAATTGTCCACCCAGCAGTATGAGAGGTACGACAAATTGTGCGGTATTCAAATGATATGTCACGCCTAATCTCCTTTCTAATATGATCCATGTTATCGTACATATCGTGCCCATAGTAATCAGGTTTAGCTGTGTAAAGGGTTGGGTGCTTCGCTACTCCAGGGGTAACAAACTGAAATGATGATACCACGCCCCCAAGGGCAGAAACAGAACGGGTGTGGACGGGGGTGAAAATAATTGAATACCGCCCATTGAGTGGGAGATTGGTAAGTGTGTATACTAACCTGCATTGGCCACTTGGTCGGAGCGATGGAGGGTCCACCGACATATCTGTCTGGTGTATATCCTAACCTTAGACTATCTATAATGAGTCTCTATTCCTTTCAGGTTAGTATTCAGGTTAGTATTTTGCATTGCTGGCAGACAGCTGGTTTAAAAACAATGCAAAATTACAATTCTATTAACATACTCCTAATGTTACTAACAGTAGCGGATCTTGCCACGGGCAAGCAGGACTTTTGCCCGGGGCGCCGCCTTCCGGAGGGCGCCGCACCGTGGCAAGATCCACTACTGTGCCCCCCACCGCTGTGCCCCCCGCTGGTCCCCCGATCTGAAGGGAACCAGACGCTACGCGTCTAGTTTCCCTTCGTGGAGGGGACCTTTGCTGTGCGGTGCGCGATGCACACCGCTGAGCATTGTGGCACAGATGCTAGGGGTCATAATTGAACTCTAGTGTCTATGCTGATCCGAGTAGAGGAACGGCGCCGGCGGCTGTCTGCAGCGGTCTGGATCAGGAAGGGGGATAGTAAGTATACTTTTTTTTTTAATTTTCTTCCAGCGGCGCTACAGGGGACACAAATGGGGGCGTAAATGACCACGCCCCCATGTGAAGCCACGCCCCTATAGTTTTGCCTGGGGCGCTACCACAGCAAGAACCGGCCCTGGTTACTAATGAATGCCTGAAGTTACTAACAGTAAATGTAAGCATTTAATGTGTGTTACACAAAAGCCCTACACCCCTTTTCAAGGCCTGATCTTGTGTTGGTTTGACTACTAAATTTATGAGATGTTTTGTCATTAAGGGCTTATTTATCAATTAATATTTGCAGAATATTCACTGAAAACACTAGTTTTGGGGGGATACTCACAAATATTAAGAATCCCTAAATGTATGATATCTGCTGCTTTCCCTCCATTTACGACAGCAGATATCAGATTTACCAAGCTTGGCCCCGAGAATCAGGGTCTCCATTATTTGTCGCATCAGTAAATGTATTTCTCCACTGATGTACAACTTGACATTGCAAAATGTGTTCCATTAAAAATGTAGGGTAAATTCAAAGTTAGCAAGCTGAGAGGAATGTACTTGGCAGGCGGTCAGAAGACTAGCACTGAATTCCGAGACCTGTCAGAATGGCAATGCCAGAATTCTGACCGCTGGAATCCCAAGCATAAGTATCAGGGGAAGATTAAGGTTAGACTGCGGGAGGGTGAAGTGTTAGAGTTAGGCTGTGGGAAGGAAGGGTTAGGGTTAGGCTGCAGGGGAGAGGGTTAGGTTTAGGCTGTAGGAAGGGAGGGTTATGGTTAGGGGGAGGGTTAGGGTTAGCTCACTTTCTTACCCCTGTCGGGATTATGGCCTGTGTCGGCATTCTGACTGCTGGCATCCTAACTGCCGGTATCCCATGCCCAACCCAGCTAAGAGCACCCTCTGCATAAGAAAGACATGTACCTGCTCAGGGATGTGCGGTGAGCTAAATGGCTGAGGAGGCACTGGCTAGTACCAGAGCCAGATGTACATGCAATATATGAGCCCAAGGGTACATCTGGGTATTATACACAGGTGCAACAGTATAAACTCCTGGAAATTTGATGAGTTTTGATCAGAGATGTGCGGAAAAGTTAGGCGGGGAGGCACTGTCTTATATGTTTTACTTCAGAGATTTGGCTATAAAAATTATTAGAATAATGCAAAGAAGATATTTCAAAAAACTATTTGTATTTTTCATATACTTTATACAGTCAAAAGTCTGGCACAATTGTTAGTATGACAGGAAAGGCTCTGCCTCACCTGCCTCACCCCACCGCATGTCACTGACCTTCTCCCCTGCTTTTATTCACCACTACTTCAGCAAAATGAAATATAACTTTTGTACTATTCTGGTAGTTTTACCAATGTTTTGTTTTATTAAGGAATGCCAATAATGTGACTAACTCCTTAATTTGGTCAGTAAAAAAAATAACATCTTGAGCCAGAAATTCATCTGCTTTGTGTGCAGTATAGGACCATTTGCTCATAGGCATTCAGAGGTGCTAGAGCTGACTTCTCACTGCACCTTAGCCATGTTATGCTTCATATATTCTCTCTGTTATGCCATATTTTTTTATATATTTTGTACAATGTTTCACTGCCTCATCCTGCTTTATTTTCACTTTAGTTATTCCATGGTAGCTATGAACTTGGGTAATAGGGAGAAATAGCACATTCTTTTAGATTGGTGGCAGCACAAAGAAAAGGAATAGAAAATTCATATTGATTGCTGCAAACTTTATTCAGAATATTAATTTAAATTATTATGGGCAGATTTAATGAATGATATCGTTCCGAATGTTAAATGGTGCTTCAGTCAATCAGCTGCTAACTGCCATGTGTTTGAAAAATGAAGAGAGCTGATTGACTGGAGCATCATTTAAGTTTTGTAACAAGTGATAAGAATATCACTCATTGTTAAATCTGCCCTTTAACTTTCATGGTGGTTAAGCAAATTGATGTTTAATAACAGGAATATAATATCTCCCGTGTGGATCTATACAAAATTGTAATTATTTTATATGAGGATTTAGGCATGTATGGCATATGTGATCTTAACATACTGTAATATTTTAGAATGCCATTATAACTAAAAGCACAATTGAATAGTTTGTCTATATATAATAATACAGTATAATTAATGATATACCTATGAACACTTAGTGATTGATAATGTTAACCTGGATTGGTAGAAGGGTGAGAATTGGAACTCGTAAATTGATATAGGATCATCATTTGTAAATTAATTTCGACGAATAACCAGGTTAATAATGTCAATATGCTCAAATATTAATGTTTGATGGCATACATGTGCAGTAACAATCTGTACCAGGTTTGAGGGGTTGAAAAAGCCTATAAGAAGACTCCAAATCTAACTCTCTCTGCATATGTTACATCTACCTCACCTGCAGTGCAACATGGTTTTGCCCATTAGTGTTCTTTTTTTGGTTTGTTAACAAACCTGAATAAGGCCAAAATCCCCATCCCTAGACAACCACAAATAGGGATGAGACATTGAAAAAAATTACATTCATACTGTAATACCAATATTTTTAACATATAAAACATTGTTTATTCCTAAAAACTAGTTCTGGAACACAGATGTTAAACAATATTTGTAGTTGTCAGTTAACTATGCTCTATGTAAGGATATTGATGACTACATTTCAAACACAAACTGTACACAATGCCAATGTCCATGTAGTTCAGCAATTACAGTATATGCTACTGCACATGAATGAAAAATTTAGAAAACCCCTATGGCGCATGAGTTACCCTGAGTGTACGCACAATGGTGATTAGATAGAGAACCACTTTTTGTCAAACTTGACAGGTCGTCACACCCCTTTTTATTGTCTCCACCCCCTTTTAATTGTGTTTGATATATAACTGATATCAAATTATATAAAACTGATATCAAATGATATTGATTTCCTATTAAGAAAAAAATCGCTAACTGAAAAAAGCTGATGAAAAAGGCATATTACACTGTGTTAAACCCTGGAAGTTATTGCGGTGTTGATAAATATTATAAGGCAAATAAAGGGGTGTTTAAAAGATCTAATGTTAAAAAATGGTTACAACAGGAAGATGTTTATACATTGCATAAGCTGGAACAAAAAACCTATAAAAGGAACATGATTTGCGTATCGGATATAAATCAGCAGTAGCAATGTGATCTGGTCTCGCTCATAGACCTCCCGAAGTACAAAGATGGCTTTAAATATATACTGTATTAACCATTATCGATATTTTCAATAAGAGAGTGTGGGCTGTCGGTCTAACATCCAAGAATGCTACAACAGTCGCTAACGCTTTTGAAAAAATATTCCAACAGGGTTGCGTACCAAAGAAGTTGCAAACTGACCGCGGTAAAGAGTTTCTAATCAAAATCCTAAAAAAAAGTGTTAGAAAAATGCGACATACAACATTTCACAACCAATAACGATTTGAAAGAGGCTGTTATAGAGCATTTCAGTAGGACTTTAAAAACACAGATGTGGCGCTATTTCACAGCACAGAACACTTACAGATATATAGATGTTTTACAAGATTTCATATACAGCTATAATAACACATACCATAGAACGATTAAGTGTTCTCCATGCAAAGTGAACCCCTGTAATGCTTTGAGATCCTTCAAGATGATGTATGGTAAATACTTTAAGACTAAAAAAACCCTGCCGCATTTGTCCGTTGGTTAACCTATATGTATTTCCAAATATAAGGATATATTTCAGAAATGGTATGAACAGAATTTTTCTGAGGAAATATTTGAAATTCAGGGCGTGAACACTAAAGGTCTTAAGCCACTTTACACGTTGGTGGATCTCTACAGTGAAACCATTACAGGCAGTTTTTACCCTGAGGAGCTTCTGAGTGTCCCAAAAAACTGTAATAGAATTTACATAGTCGAAAAAGATTTTAAAAAATAAGACAGAGGTTGGAAATACGCATTAGTCAAGTGGCGTGGGTACCACGCAAAATTTAACAGTTGGTTTGCCGCATCAGAGTTAAAAGATATATAAAACTTGACACTCTCTAAACAAGGCGAACGATGGATGAAAAATCATTCTACATAACCTTGCAGAGTAATGCTTCAGCAGACATATTTCCACAAAATAGGATTTCTAACTATACGACAATACTGTCAAAGGCTGTAGACTTATCCAGTGAATGGGAAGTTGCTCTTACAGAGATACAATACCCGCACACGTGGAATACTTTAGATATACCCGATTGTAGGTTGCAAATAACATGGGTTGGCACGCTGACTGAAACGGTGGCGAGAGTTATGAGTGTGTGCATTAAATCTGGTTTTTATGACTCAATTGAATCGCTACTGGACATAATCAATGCAGAAATTGCGAAACATAATCTAAAGGTTGACTTAAGACTAACGCACGACCCATTTGAACGTATTGTATCATATGACAATAAGCAGGGTTATCAACTCGCCGCCACTGGTAAACTGACAAGGATACTGGGCTTACAAACTAAAACTAAGATTTATAAACCATGGGCCGACAATAACGGGGGTCAATAATATACATTGTATGTGTACACAGACATCAAACACCTGACGGTCGGGGATAGTTATGTACCGCTACTTCGCACTGTTGAAATTAAGGGCCGTAACAATGAGATGGTCACAAGGGATCCGGTCAAGATGCCGCCGGACGGAATCCCGGCGGTCGAAATACCGACGCCGGAATCCCGACCGCCGCAATCCCGACATATTCTCCCTCCGTGGGTGTCCACGACACCCATAGAGGGAGAATATAATAGTGTGCCGAGCGTAGCGAGGCACCGTGCCCGCTGCGTGGTGAGCGAAGCGAGCCCACAAGGGGCTGCGTTCCGCTCGCCACCCCTGTCGGGATTGTGTGGTCGGGATTCCGGTGTCGGTATTTCGACCGCCGGGATTCCGACCACCGGCATTTAGTACTGATCCCGGTCACAATTCTTTAAGAGAAACCCTTTGTGCAAAGTGCAGTTTGACACGATCGTCATAGAGATATAAAACGACTAGAACAAGAACATCTCATTTAAGTTTGAGAAAGCGATCGTGAAACTACATTTTAGATGATGCAAAACTGATTTTTATTAAAAAGAATGGTCATCGTTAAAAACTATGGTGATCCGACATTGTACGGGCAATATTATAAAGCGCAAGAAGTAATGGTTTACCAGGGTTTCACGGCAATGCGTACATGTATGGTTTAGGCAGCATATTTCGAAGCCTGTTCAGAAAACCTGTGCCTCTTCCGAAGGGGTCTAGAGTTAGCTAAACCGCATGCGAAGGTCACGGCACATAATATTGCAAAAGACATCATCGGCCAAACCACGGCAGCCGCTATGTATAAATTGCATGAGTCAAATCAAACAAAGCAAGAGGGTTTAGGTTTAATACATATAAGGAAAGGGTCGGCTAAAAGAAAACTGAAGCGGTCGACTGTACTTCCGCCTTGGTGTGTGCCCTTTTAAACAAAAATCAGAGATGTCACAACTTAAATAAGAAAAGAAAACTGACACAAAGGGTTGGTGATATTTTTTAAGCATGTCTTTCATACACGAGTCTGTTGAATGCACAAAATCAGAGATGGATCTTTTTGATGTACCACCAATGCAAACCAGTGTGGAGAAAAGTCTATATATCGAAGTTCAACCTTTAGCGGTGTTATCCGAGACAGCGCCGCTTCAATTTTATATAGCGGCCAGCGGAGAACACTACTATGATCTGAACAACACCCTGCTGTACGTGACATTTAAGATCGTATGACCCGATAACAATCCAATTGCCCAAGGGACACGGGTAGTCCTTATTAATTATCCCATAGCGACTTTATTTACTCAGGTAGACATTTCTTTGGGTGACAGACATATCACAATCCAACAATCTGTATGCCTATCGAGCCTACAATTAGACTATATTGAATTATAGCTCTGACGCTTTGTCCACAAAGCATACCACAGGCTTATTTTACAAAGATGTGGCTTGAGAACATAACACCAGGGTTCTGGATGGAGCAAATACAGGTTTTCTAAAACGGGCAAGAGCAACGGTGCAGAGTCGCACTGTTGAACTACTGGGACCGCTACACTGCAACCTTTTTCATCAGCATAAACTAATCTTAAACGCCGTTGATTTAAAAATAAAACTTACCAGAATCAAAGATTCTGCTTAATGTCAGCTGAGGCATATGCCTTTAAAATACAGATTGTCACAGCATCCCTGTTTGTGAAAAGAGTTCAGGTCTCGCCAGCCATCCAGATCAGACACACGCAGGCTTTACTGAATGGCAATGCAAAATACGCCATCTACCGTGTGAGGCTGAAAATCTACAGTGTGCCTGCAGGCAGTAGAGAATTTAATTTAGAAAATCTGTTTTTAGGTCAAATACCAAAAACAGTCATAGCGGCGTTTGTAGACAATGAAGCATTTTCAGGAACCTATGATCAGAACCCACTACGTTTTGAACATAAAAACGTGAACTTTGCTTACCTCTACCTGGACGGAACACCTCGCCCGGCCAAACCGTTTCAACCGGACTTTGAACACGGTAATGCAGTGCGTGAGTACATGTCGCTCATACAGATCACAAATAAGCAGAAATCAGATTCCGGTATACTGATTGATCGCGAAGAGTACCTCAACGGTTACACGCTATTCGCTTTTGATCTGTCACCTGAACTGGAATGTGTTGAGCATCTATCACTAATAAGAATCGACAATCTACGCACCGAATTCTGCTTTGCAGAAGCATTGGATTGGACAGTCAATGGGATAATATACGTTCTATTTGATAACATAATCGAGATTAATCAAAGGCGCTATGTGCTGTACGATTATCTATGAATAAAATAAACTAACACTATGCTGCTGAAAAATGAACACATTACAGATATACTGTATTCTGTACGCTGCGCGAAGCGTGCAACATGATTTTAAAGGAACTTATCCATGAGATATGTTGCCAGCTGGAAAACTGACACATTACCCTTGCGCATTTGTAATCAATACACATAGCAGCGAACAACCGGACGGACACTGGCTGGCCATTTATTTTAATGAACATGGCATTGTTATTTTTTTTTATTCTTACGGTCTCTCACCAGCCAGTGACATTTTTACAAAGACTATAATAAATTTTTTACATTTTAATTCCAAAAATATCTCTCCCCAAAAACTTTTCAAGTGATGTGTGTGGTCAATATTGTATTTACTTTATATTTTTTTATGTGTAAAAACTACAAATATGATGATTTCTTGACTCAGTTTAGTAATAATACAAAACGTAATGACCATTTAGTTTCAAACTTAGTAAGACGCATGCTAAGAAGTCATTGTTTGAGTCATTATATGTATATAAAAGTATTCAGAATATCCATTTAATATATGCCCTGGTTGTCTAAGGGATTACATTTTTTTCTTAATTGCAAATCAATTATCATTTGATTTCAGTTTTATATCAAACACAATTAAAAGGGGGTAGGGACAATAAAAAGGGGCGTGTCGACCTGTCAAGTTTGACGAAAAATGGTTCTCTATCTACATCGTCTCCGGTGATATCAGAAATGGAGCAGCAAAGTGATGAGCATTCCTGGTCTGGACTGGGAGATGGCCTGAAGTGAACGCAAAACAAGTCTATCTCATGTCGTGGGTGTGTCAGTGAAAGTGGCTGCATTCTTAGATGCATAGCTGTTTCCACAGAGGCCATGTTAAGATGAAGAAACTGCACCTGCCATAGGGATGGTGGGACCGATGGTGCACTGATGCTGGCATATCCAGAATCACTGGTGGTGTTACAGCATGCAACAACACAGAAAGTGGTCATGTCAGTGCTTGCACATTAAGGTGCATGCTAGTACAAAAGGGGAAGGATGAAACTAGCATTTGCCTATTATAACATCTATGACTCATTGAACAGATGCAAGAGTGGATGCAACCGTCTCCACCTCTGAATCCAGCCTAATACCTGTGATGCAGTATTTCAAAACAGCCACTTTAGGAAATCTATCCTATAAATCCAACCTATAATATTAATGTGATCAATAAGTAATTTTTTCAAATCATAAGTAGGATTTGCTGTTATAAAACAACAGTAATATATATATATATATATATATATATATATATTTCTGTTCAAATATGACATTTCAGAGTCAACTTTTCTTCCAATGAAACTTTTTTTCAGAGCTACTGTATAGTATTTTTGTACTCTGAATCCCTGCCAGCAAAACACTCAAACATCAACACCTTTTACCTCTCTCTAAAGCCTATGTGGAAAAGTTAAAACCTGCGATGAAACAATAAATAGTAATATAAATTACATTGGATACTTTATTCCCTTAACTTTTTTTGTATTCAAAGTTAGGTGGTGCTGCAAAATTGCAACTAATTGTAGTGCCCGAGTCAGAGGCGTCATCGAGTCTGGCGACACCTGATGTGCACTCTACATCCATCCACACACCGGAGGTGTGCCTGTCAAACAAATAGGTATGACCTAATATAAAGTGGGTGTGGCCTCCTGGTAAATCACAATTACATCACTCCGGGGGCTTCCCCAGCTTCTCCGGAGAAGCTGGGCTCTACCTGGAGACTAGTGACGCCACTGTTGGCTCCTCCTCTGTGACAGGAGCTGAGTACTTCAGAAGATCACACTGCAGCACCTGGTTCCTCACCTGCGCATGTGCAGTAGACTCCAGCACTATGCCGGAGACTACTGCACCGTGCAGAGATGGGGGCCCACCCAGAGGTGCACACAGGGCCACTCTTTGTTAAAGTGCCCCTGCTCCTGTCACTGCAAATGAGCCAGCATTTTGGTGTCATCCCCTCTAAGGGGCGACACCTGGGTGCGACACACACCTTCCTCACCATAGTGATGCCACTGGCCCGAGGGATCTATTAATAAGTTCCTTTCTTTGAAGAACAAAAAGTCTCTTTGTGCAGTACAAAACAGAATATTCGTAAAGGATAAGGGAGAGCATAACAATGTTTTAATTACTGTATGAGTAATGGCCATAATTTAGTAATTTTATGAGCGCTATTTTAAGATGCTGAATATTATGCAATGATTTTGTCAGGTTTCACTGATGATGTTAGCAGCTTAATGCTAAATAGGATTGGAGGAAATGGAGAAAAAATGAACTTACTATATTTACCCTGAAACAAGATTCAATCTGCTACTGTATTTAATGCTATATTTTCCATTATCTCACAAGCATATGTTGGAACAGCTACAAATGATGGAGTTAGCTGCTGGGCAGAACTATCATCAATGCTTTCCATCTTTATTTTAATAAGAGGAACAGGCAAATTGTTTGTGACCTTTGTCAAGGGCTTCGTGAAGACATGAAATCAAGCTACTACAGAATCACTAGCCTGGAGCACTGCTGAATATTCAAAGCCCTTGCCTTGAATTAAAAGTGGTTTAACAAAGATGTTGTGCCTGATGAAGCTAAGTCTACGATAGAGTGAAGGACACACAGTATATAGTTTTGTGTCTTCTTCACAGACACTAGAACAGTTTTTCATAATATTAATTACACACATACATTTTTTTTAATTCATTGTGTGTGGGTGGGGGGGGGGGAGGGAGGGATGGTCATATATTGCTGATTATCTGAACGGATGTATGGCTTCTAAGCTCCATTCTAGTCCCTGGTTGTTACAGAGAGGGTGGAGGTTAGCCATCGGATACGCAGGATCCAAAATACAGTAGCAAAAATGGGCCTCAAGAGGTAACACAATCCATTCAAGAGCTTGCACAATTTTCCCAGGTTCAAGACCAAAAAAAGAGGAAAGAGGAAAAGCCGCTTCTACTTCGCCTGTTACCAGTGCGAAGCAGAAAGCAACTACCAGGATTAAAACTAACATTGGAACTCCCGAAGAGGGTAAAAAAAAACCTCACCCCTTTGGCAGCGATTGCCCAGACTTACATTTCACATCAAAGCTATACACTGTGTCATGAAGTCCCATGAGAAGTGAATAAGCAACAGCCGTCTGCATGTGATACAGCTGAAAATGTCTCTGTCAAAATGGCTACCACCTGAGAGGAGACATGCTAGAGGTGATACTGGACCTCTAGTACCAGGGAAATGATGCAGGAGCTCACAGCACTACCCAGAAATGCTGGGACAGCACTGGTACACCAACTGCAGAGAGAAAGAAGTAAAGGAAGGTGCTGGCACCAACCCCTGACAACGAGACAGGAGAATGGGGGAAGATGCGGGCACCAACCCCTGACAACAAGCAGTGACTTTAAAAGTAAGTAGCCTCACTGTGTATGCCAGAATGTGTAAGGGGCATTACTGTGTGGTGCATATTATGGTGTCAGGGGCTAACTGTGTGCCATAATGTGTAAGGGGCATATTATGGTGTAAGGGGCATAATTGTGTGCCATAATGTGTAAGTGGCATTACTGTGTTGGGCATAATATGGTGCCAGGGGCATAACTGTGGGGCATAATTTGTAAAGTGCATTATTGTGTGGGGCATAATATAGTGTCAGGGCATAACTGGGGTTTAAGATAGACTTTTCCTGCAAGGCCATGCCCCTTTTAAGCTAGGCCACTCCATTTGCAATGAAACCGCTTTCTTTCTCACATGACCGCTGCAGCCAATAGTTGCCTAGCACAGGGTATAAATACTAAGTTTATGCTCACTGTGGTGTCTAAGCTTTGTTGTCATAACATATGGTCCAGACTCCCCGCTGTTTTCAACGTACCTCGGTTCCAGCTGAGTCTCAGCAAAGCCAGTTCCAGCCCATTCTCGGCAACACCAGTTCCAGCCTGGTCTCCGCAAAGCCGGTTCCTGCCCAGTCTCAGCAACACCAGTTCCAACCCGGTTTCCGCAAAGCCGGTTCCAGCCCTGTCTCAGCAACACTGGTTCCAGCCCAGTATCTGCAAAGCTGGTTCCACCCCAGTCTCAGTAACATCGGTTCCAGCCCGGCCTCCACAAAGCCGCTACAAACCCAGTTTCAGCAAGCCGATTCCAGCCTGGTCTTAGCAACGCCAGTTCCAGCCCTGTCTCTGCAATGCTGGTTCCAGCCCAGTCTCAGCAACACCGGTTCCATCCCAATCTCAGCAACACCGGTTCCTCTCTGGCCTTAGCAACACCAGTCCCAGCCTTGTCTCCGCAAAGCCAGTTCTAGCCCGGTCTCCACAATACCAGTTCCAATCAAGTCTCCACAAAACCAGTTCTTGCCTTAACTCCAGCTGCAAGCGGATTCCCACGAGCAGACTAGCACTATCAGCATACTCGAACCGGAGGTCAAGACTGGCCTATTATGTGCAGTGAAGTCCAAATACCCTGTGAGGGGTTCCCTGGTGAAAATCACCTGTAGGGTAAGACTCAGTGCCCCTGTTCAGATCGTATTGATCTTGACCCTATTCCTACCCTCGTAAGCAGAAACTATATCCAACCCTCCTTACTTCAGCATCTCTGGAAGTAACCTCAGTGCCAGACCTGACAAAAGGTAGGCAGGGGAGACTTTTCACTCCAAAGTTTTGACTATAAAAATTATTAGAATAATACAAAGAAGATATTTATAATGTGTTCTTTGTATTTTTCACATAAT
This sequence comes from Pseudophryne corroboree, assembly GCF_028390025.1. Classification (NCBI taxonomy): domain Eukaryota; kingdom Metazoa; phylum Chordata; class Amphibia; order Anura; family Myobatrachidae; genus Pseudophryne; species Pseudophryne corroboree. The sequence continues at coordinate 854,193,775 of NC_086444.1, read as the reverse complement.
TTCTATAGTCAAAACTATGGAGTATACTGGAGTATGACAGGAAAGGCCCTGCCTCACCCCACCTCACACCACTGATATACAGAGATCCTTCCAATTTCAGTCAGTTCTCCTACAAGAAAGGTGGGGCTTGTGAAAATTCTGAAGATAGTATAGATAGCTGCTCAGGGTCATGTGGTCACATAGATTATGATGATGACGATGATGGTGCGCATAATAATCATCATAATCATCTTTGATACCCCATCTATTTGGAGATGAAGTGGAAGATGATGCTACTCACAAAATTGAGGTTTGAATAATGAAGATGCTCATTATTTCTTACCTATTGTGACCCTATACTGTGACAGAGAAGCCAACCTTCCCACAATAAAAAAACATTAATTGACACATAGATTAAATAGATTTCTCTTTTTTAATTCAGTATTTAAATATCACCAATATACCAGAATATCGTCAATCCTATAACACAAGTTGCTGTAGCTCAGTTCACTAATACATTTACTGCAAACAAGTCAGGGCTTCAATTATGCAAACTATGAATTACTTTAAATAAAAGTACTCATTGTAACTTTTACTTCTAACAGCTTTTCACTAATGCACAGCGACACATGATTAACCAGAGTAAAACTCCTTTTTTGGATAGCAACCGGATTAGGAAATATAGTCAGCATTTTGCTCTAATCTATCTAGAATTATGCACACGTTCTAATTTATATACAGTATAACCCTTTAACAATAGTTATTATCAACACTAATGTCAAAACAGAATTCTTTACTAAGAGAGTCAATTTTTCTTATTCATAGTCAGTCATAGCCCATGGCACAAGTGGCTGACCAGTATCATTGGTGCATATATTTTGTAGCAAACCTGGGTTTGTAGATGTTGGGAGTTGATTTAGGAAATTCCTGTGCAGTGTCGGACTGGGACATGAAAGGCCCACCGGGGAATGCAGTGGTAGGGGCCCATGTGTAGGGGTGTGGCCAGTCTCCAGAGGGAGTGTGGCTAGCCGCTACAGTGGTGTACCTAACCATTAGTGAGTGCATGGGCTGGGCCCCTTGACAAATATATAAATACTGATAGTGCGCGTGCATGATAATGTACCAGATAAATAATGGCAATGCACTGTACAGAATACATCATAGTCCTGTGCAGTATAAGGTAACATATGTATAATGTATAATTCAAGAACACAGTCTGGAACCTGATAACTAGAGGAGGAGGAGGGCCCCCAGTCAGTGGGGCCCACCAATGGTATCCCTTGTACCCCTGTGGGCCAGCCCGACCCTGTTCCTGTGAGACAAATATATAATGTTCTCAATGATACTACAGTTAGTATAATAAAGGAAACTGTATTGCGGACTAATTCATTCAAGTAACTGGCAGAATAGAATCCTGACCTTTTTCAATATTTCTTTGGCCAACATGCATATGCCCATTAGGCTCTTAAGGTTAATTATAACTTTTCCCGTATTAGCGTGGAGGAAACGCTGTAGATGATCATTTGGAATGGAGTATTTCTTATTCCTTACAAGCAAAATGTATGGTCAAATCTCACTCTGTAATCTGCCTATAGCAATCTGAACCTCTACAAAACATCTCTGTACTCAATGTATGTTCAAATCTCACTCTGTAATCTGCCTATAGCAATCTGAACCTCTACAAAACATCTCTGTACTCAATGTATGGTCAAATCTCACTCTGTAATCTGCCTATAGCAATCTGAACCTCTACAAAACATCTCTGTACTCAATGTATGTTCAAATCTCACTCTGTAATCTGCCTATAGCAATCTGAACCTCTACAAAACATCTCTGTACTCAATGTATGTTCAAATCTCACTCTGTAATCTGCCTAAAGGTGCATACACACGGAGAGATTTTGACTATGAGAGATTTTGACTAACTTTTCCCTTGAACTGGCAGTAGGAGATTTTGACTAACTTTACCAGAGATTTTGTCTAACTATGCAAGAGATTTTGGCTACGGGAGATTTTGGCTATGGGAGATTTTGACTATCTCATTTAAATAAGGGGATGAGTGTCATATATAGGACGATTTTACAGGGTGGCTGGTATTTAAATAGCTAAAAGTTAAAAAAAATAATTTGCGTGGGGTCCCCCCTCCTATGTAAAACCAGCCTCGGGCTCTTTGAGCCAGTCCTGGTTGTTAAAATACAGAGGAAAAAATGAGTAGGGTTCCCCCATATTTAGACAACCAGCACCGGGCTCTGCGTCCGGTCCTGGTTTAAAAAATACGGGGGACAAAAGACATAGGGGTCCCCCGTATTTTTCAAACCAGCACCGGGCTCCACTAGCCAGGGAGATAATGCCACAGCCGGGGGACACTTTTATATTGGTCCCTGCGGCCGTGCCATTACCCCCCCAACTAGTCACCCCTGGCCGGGGTACACTGGAGAAGTGAGGACCCCTTAAATCAAGGGGTCCCCCCCTCCAGCCACCCAAGGGCCAGGGGTGAAGCCCGAGGCTGTCCCCCCCATCCGTGGGCGGTGGATGTGAGGCTGATAGCCTTTCAATAGTAATATTGTTCTTTACAGGTGGCCTACAGGTCCCAGCAAGCCTGCCCCAGCACAAGTGCCAGCATGCCCGGACATAAAGGGCCCGCTGGCACCTGTAGTCCACCTGTAAAGAAAATATTGGAAAAAAAACACGACACATTCTTTAAAAAATCCTTTATTAAACTGGGTCTTCACCTGGGGGCGGCGGCCTTTAAGCTCTTTTGCATGGCCGCCGCCTTCCCAGGGCTTCCGGCGTCTTCACCTGGGGGGGCGCCACCTCCCAAGGGCTTCTGGGGTCTTGCTCCGGCGTCTTCACCTGGTGGGCGGCGGCTGCTAAGCTCTTTTGCATAGCCGCCGCCCATCCAGGACTTCCACGACGTCTTCACCTGGGAGGCGGCGGCCTTTAAGCTCTTTTGCATGGCCGCCGCCTTCCCAGGACTTCCAGCATCTTCAGCTGGTGGGCGGCGGCTGCTAAGCTCTTTTGCATAGCCGCCGCCTATCCAGGACTTCCACGGCGTCTTCAGTCTTCAGGAGCTCTTCTCCGCTCCTCCTCCGCCGTCGGACTGAAAGCCGCTGCCTCGCGCTGACTTATATAAGTCAGCGGGAGGGGGAGGGGAGATGATGTGGCGAGCCGTGATTGGCTCGCGGCGGCCATCTTGAATTTCAAAAATGACGCTGAGGCGCCATTTTTGAAACTGGTACCGCTCCGCTGCCAAACTCTGCAAGATAAAGGTAAATTTCCCCCGCCCGCACCGCTGCCGCAACCCGCTGCCGCCCGCACCGCCGCCGCCCACACCGCAACCCGCCGCCGCCTGCACCGCCGCCGCAACCCGCCGTCGCCCACACTGCCACCGCAACCCGCCGCCGCCCGCACCGCCGCCACAACCCGCCGCCGCCCGCACCACCGCCGCCTGCAACATCGCTATCGCTGGGAAAAATCGCTGGCCTCTTAAAGTATTAGCGATTTTGACTAACTTTTGCAGCGACATAGCCAAAATTGACTTGCCTGCACTGACTATTTTTCCCAGCGATAGCGACCTAGCGGGGACGCGCATCGCTATCGCTGCCTGTATACACACGGAGCGATCTGCACTAACTTTCTGAGCGATTTTGACTATATAGTCAAAATCGCTCAGTTATATTGCTCCGTGTGTATGCACCTTTCAGCAATCTGAACCTCTACACAACATCTCTGTACTCAATGTATGGTCAAATCTCACTCTGTAATCTGCCTATAGCAATCTGAACCTCTACACAACATCTCTGTACTCAATGTATGTTCAAATCTCACTCTGTAATCTGCCTATAGCAATCTGAACCTCTACAAAACATCTCTGTATGTTCAAATCATTTGTAAGATAGTTATGTGATTTCTGGTTTTGTTTGTAATTTAAATTACCTGTGTTTCAAATTTTGGTTAGTGCCGCATATTTAATGAAGGCAGACTGGGATGGTGTTTGCTTAGTCAAACACTGTGTAATCCAACACCTTTGATTAGTGGAACATTTGTCTCAGCTGTAGTTGTGTCAATTTACCATAGTATATCTGCAGCTTCAGCCATGCACAGCTGTGCGTGTCAGCTGAGCGTTCCAGTACTCAAAGCGTTACTATCTCTAAGCGTTTTGAAAGTAACAGTTAAAAAAAACAGTTGAACAAACATTGAACACCATCAAGAAACATTTCAAGAATATTATGTGGACTCACCAAACCTCTGCTATGAAATCACCATGACTACGCCCACTAACCCTCTGGCAGAGAACATCAGCAGAGCCTTACAGGCTTGCCCCTCAAGGTGAGCAGGGAGCACTGTTGGGGAGAGCACCAAAGCCAGGCTCAGCAGGATTATTTTCTTCAGATTTGAGTGTGCATCCCACATTCTCATACCCCCCCCCCCCATACTGCTCCAGTTAGACCAGGATAATTTCCCTTCTTTCGTTGTTTACCTGCAAAGGTGATCTCATCATGTGCTTTCTTCTTCTTAAAAAAACCAAAACACTTTTACTGCATACTTCCACCCTACCGTGTGGTATTCCTGTGAGGTGTGCTTCCACTGATTCCACACCCTGCCTGCAGCATCTAACACAGTGCACCCCAGATGAGGGCCTCTGGTGGTTCCTCTGCGGGCAAGATGTGCCTCACGTGGATTGCTCATACAGGTTATATCATATGACTACACAAGTGCCCGTTCTCCCATGTATGCATTGGGCCCATGTATGGTTTACCTCCCAGTGTAACCTCTCTAGCGCACCCAATATGGCTGCCTCATCTGGTACGCTTGTGGATGGGACGGAAATACATGGACCTGATAGTTTTGTTTGTACCCTACTCTGAATGTTAGGATGCTGCAATCACCCCCATTTTGTGTCACCTCTTCTAGGGATGGACTATTCCACCCCGGTAATCCAACGCTGTGCGCCGAAGATGGCTGCCGCACCTGGTACCCTGTGAGGGTGGAATACACAGCCCATGGAAGTTATTACCCAAAATGCCTACACCAACCCTGCATTATGATTACTCTGTGCATTTTAGATTTTCATTTTTATGCCTGTGTATTGCTGTATTAATCTTCTGTATTATGCTTGTTTTGGTGTAAAGCGCCTTGAGTACTGTTTGGAGAAAGAGCGCTATATAAATAAAATTATTATTATTATTAAAATGGCAGTTGTTTGGGGGCAGTTTATGAACAATGCCTGCTAGAAGGTTCGTTCCTTTGCCCAGTTAGTTTTGCTCAAGATACAGTTTTAGTGTCTTAAATTACCATTATTTATTATTTATTTATTAACAGTTTCTTATATAGCGCAGCATAGTCCGTTGCGCTTTACAGTTAGCAACAGTAATAGAACAAAACTGGGCAAAAACAGACAGACATAGATCCAGGAAGGCCCTACTAGCAAGATTACAATCTATAGGGAAATAGGCATTGATACACAAGGATAGGTGCTACCTGTTGTATAATGGTCCACCAGATTACAAAGGTTTTTATGGGTTTTATGATATGATCACCCAGCAATGCTGGCCAAGGATCAGGAGGGTGTGAGCAGAGCCGGCCCTAACCAATATGATGCCCTGGGCAAGAGGTTGACTGGTGCCCCCTAGCACCACCACTAGTTCCACCTCTGACCCTGCACCCCTTTCCCAGCACCATCACCCCTCACCCATAGCAGTCCTCATTTTGGTGTTCCTACCCCCTATATTTTAAATAGGAACAGTGCGCACATTGGGCGCACAGCCCAAAAAGATGTGTGTTCTTGCAGGGAAGGGGCATGGACACACAATAGTATGCCCAATTCAAATTGCACCACACAGTAGTGCAACTTTATTCACATTTTATCATAGTGTCCCTAATTCATGTTACATCGCACAGTAATATCACTTTACCTTATAAACGTTACTCCTCACAGTAGGGTCCCTTATTCACATTACATCACACTGAATTGCTCCCTATTCACATTACCCCACACCCTATTGCTCTTTATTCACATTAGCCCACACAGTAGTGCCCTTTCTCTATGTTATGCCACACAGTAGAGCACCTTATACACATAATGCCACACATTAGTAATGCATTTATACACATAATACCACACAGTAATGCCCCTTACACACTATGCCAAACTTTATTAATGCCCTCATATACATAATGTCCCTTACACATATGCCACACATTATTAATGCACTTATACACATAATGACACACACAGTGCCCCTTACACATGTGCTGCACATTATTAATGCATTTATACACACAACACACATAATAGAATTTGACGGCAGGTAAGAACCACTTGGCCCATCTAGTATGCCCCCCTTTTTTTAACATTATTTTTTCTCTAACCTTGGCCCTCATTCCGAGTTGTTCGCTCGCTAGCTGCTTTTAGCAGCAGTGCAAATGCTAAGCCGCCGCCCTCTGGGAGTGTATCTTAGCTTAGCAGAAGTGAGAACAAAAGGATTGCAGCATTGCTACAAAAAAAATGAGTGCAGTTTCAGAGTAGCTGCAGACCTACTCCTACCTTGCAATCACTTCAGACTATTTAGTTCCTGTTTTGACGTCACAAACATGCCCTGCGTTCGGCCAGCCACTCCCCCTTTTCCCCAGCCATCCTGCATTTTTATCTGGCCCGCCTGCGTTTTTACACACACTCCCCAAAAACGGTCAGTTACCACCCAGAAACACCCACTTCCTGTCAATCACTCAACGATCAGCAGTGCGACTGAAAAGCGTTGCTAGAGCTTGTGTAAAACTACATCGGCTTTTGTGAAAGTACGACGTGCGTGCGCAGTGCGCCCCATACGCATGCACAGAATTGCCATTTTTTGAACTGATCGCTGCGCTGCGAAAGAAAGCAGCCAGCGATCAACTCGGAATGAGCCCCTTTGTTTGATCCTCATTTCTTTGCAAGGATATCCTTATGTCTATCCCATGCATGTTTAAATTGCTCCACTGTCTTAGCCTCTACCACCTCTGATGGGAGGCTATTCCACTTATCCACTACCCTTTCTGTGAAGTAATTTTTCCTCTAATTTCCCCTGAACCTCCCCCCCTCCAGTCTCAGTGCATGTCCTCGTGTCCTATTGCTTCTCTTCATTTGGAGAATGTTTCCCTCCTGGACTTTGTTAAAACCCTTGATATATTTGAAAGTTTCTATCAAGTCTCCCCTTTCCCTTCTCTGCTTCAAACTATACACATTGAGCTATCTTAGTCTTTCTGGGTATGTTTTGTGATGTAGGCCATGAACCATTTTAGTTGCCCTTCTTTGCACAGTCTCTAATGTATTAATTAATCCTTTTGAAGTTATGGCCTCCAGAATTGAACACAGTATTCTAGATGAGGCCGTACCAATTACCTATACAGTGGCATTATTACTTCTTTCTTTCTGCTGCTGATTCCTCTCCCAATGCAGCCAAGCATCTGACTAGCCTTCCTCATTGCTTTGTTACATTGTTTACCTGCCTTTAAGTCACCTGAAATAGTGACTCCTAGATCCCTTTCCTCTTCAGTAGTTCCCAGTATAGTGCCATTAATACTATATTTAGCCTTTGGATTTTTGAGAGCAAAGTGCATGATTTTGCTTTTTTTTTTTGCATTAAACTGTAATTGCCACACTCTTGACCATTCCTCTAGTCTACCTAGATTCTCAATCATTTGTTTTACCCCACCCGGTGTGTCTACCCTGTTGCATACCTTTGTGTCATCTGCAAAAAGGCATACTTTCCCTTTAATGCCATTTGCAATGTCACCAATGAAGATATTAAAAAGCACTGGTCCAAGTACAGATCCCTGGGGTACTCCACTGGTAACATTTCCCTCCTGTGAATGCACTCCATTTACCACAACTCTCTGTTTTCTATCCTTCAACCAAGATCTTATCCATTCAATAATCCTAATATCCAATCCCAAACTTTCAAGTTTATTTAGCAGTCTGTTATGTGGAACAGTGTCAAAAGCCTTACTAAAGTCTAAATAAGCTATATCCATGGCTCCACCTTTATCCATCACTTTAGTAAGACAGTCAAAAAAGTCAATAGGTTTTGTTTGACATGATCTCCCCCCAGTGAATCCATGCTGTTTGGGATCCTGTAAATTGCTAGACTTGAGATAATCTACAACTCTTTCTTTTTAGAGTGTTTCCATCAATTTCCCTACTACTGATGTAAGACTCACTGGTCTGTAGTTGTTTACCTCTTCCTTGCTTCCACTTTTGTGCTGTGGGACTACGTTTGCTCTTTTCCAGCCCTCTGGAATTACTCCTGTAGCTAATGACTGGTTGAATAATTTTGTCAGTGGTGCTACCAGCACCTCTTTAAGTTCTTTTAGTATCCTTGGATGTATCCCATCTGGCCCCATAGATTTGTCCACTTTCAGCTTTGAGAGTTCTGTTAGGACCTTCTCCTCTGTAAATGTACTTGTTTCATTTTCCTGAATATCCCTGCAACTTAACTGTGGCCCCTTACACATATGCTGAACACTACTGCACAACCAACCCACCCATACACAGCACTCACACTAACATTGTGACCTCTGCCTCTGCTTGGATACAGATGTGTCCTCATACATCTTGCCTCAATACGCCATGCAGCAGGAGATGCCTGGCATGAGTCTACTGGCAGCTCTGCTAATGTCAGGTGCCTTTTTTGATGAAAAGCACGTTATTTGCAGTACTATGTTGCTAGGATGCACAAATAGCTTTTGCTAATTAAAATGATATGCGGCATGCCTATATTCTGTGTGCGACTGTGACTGTATCTGCATACGAAATGCTACATTACAGTGATTTCCAGGTATACACTTTGCCCGGAAACTCCCCTCCTCTTGGCTATTGGCTGAAATTATGACAATAGTAAATAGTATATGGTACGATTATACCACATCATGCAGTTTAAGGGACAGAGCAGAGCTGCTGCACATGCCCAGTGGTAGCAGCTTTTTCTACGAAGTCAATCAATGCACTGGACCAGGGAGAAGCTACCAAGAGGAAGAGACAGGAGCTTTATCATGAGGTGGGGGAATGTGTGCTTAGAAAATGCAGTACTGGTTCTATTATATTTGTGTATTTGTTTATTATGGTATGATTAACTTTTTCCTCACCACTTATTTATATAATTTAAATAAGTTTGATACAGCCTATACTATAGACCATCTATAGCATTACATATTAATACTGCATTGCATACAGTATGTAGTATATTTGTATTAATGTCCAGGGTCGTTATTAGGTTCTTCTACTGCTCTCCCAGGCGTACATACATTGCATTTGAAAATCCCCCTCTAGAAATTCAGCATTTGCCACTGCAGTGAAAGGTAAGGTGGCATCCTATATTGCACACCACCATCCCCTCGACAGCAGCACTGCATACAGCTTCTCACTGTAGACAATACCTTAGTTCGGGTTCTCCCCTGCTCATAAGTAACTTTAATGGGAGGCAGTAGCTAAGCTCCAGTATCTATATTATTTGCAGCTGTTCTTCAAATACCCATGGCCATCCTTCTGTGATGCAGCACGGAAATCCTCAGGGCACTCTGTAGCTGCATCTCTCTATCGTCAAGAGATCTCTGCCTTTCTCCTTGAACCGTATTTTACAGTGACATGATAGAAGACTCTATACAGACTCATCTGACTGTAAATTTCACTGACCTGCTTCTCTATGCTGTCCGCTTCTGCCCTTTAACTAAGATACAGTCAGCAGTTCTCTTGGCTACTCTGTTCTGCCAACTCGTTCTCTTGGTTATCTACTGACCTACTGGCATCCCCTTTTCTCTCTACTGGGACTGTTAGGACATGCTAATAGCTTGCAGGTTTTTCATGAGCTTCCCCAGCAGTTGGTTCCTAGTGCAGGTCAAAAGTCCATATTTTAATGTCAAAATAACCCTTCTATCTATTTAGCAGCAGTATACTATTCACTAATTATGGTGTATCACACATCCTCATCAAGTATCTTTATACTTTATACCAGGAGTAGAATGCCCACAACATATACACCTTTTATCAGGCATATTGAAAGATGTACCATACTCAGAACAGGGTGCATCGCCAGGAACTTAGATGTGCACCAACCCCTGTGGTTTTTGTTTTGGACCTGTATTAAGTTTGTGTTTTAATTTTGGTTCTAATTTTGCAAAACCACCCTCATATGTTTTGGTTTTGGATCTGTATTTTTAAAAAAATGCTAAAAACAGCTAAAATCATGTCATTTGGGCTTGTTGTTAACCTCCATAACATTAATTTTCAATAATGTCCAATCAATTTTGACTACCTCACAATATTCTTCACTTATATTGGATAAAGGCTGGCAAGCTAAACTAACCAACAAAGCAGCACAGCAAACACATGGCAAATATATCTGTGTAAAAATGTGCTGCAAATTAGTAATGCATTAGATATATAACCAATAATAATGTATATGCGAAAAAGACCATTCCCAATGTCCCCAACAATACAGCCCATTATGAAAAAAAAGTGGTGCAAGATGGAATTGTCCACGCACCCTCTTTTATGTTGCATAGTAAAAAGGATGTGCAAAGTTTAACAAACCAAGCAGTTCAGCTACAGGGATTGACACTTTTGTAGCTGAAGTGCGTGCTTTGTTTGGCCCCCAAAAACAATTTTTGGAAGAAATACCGCTAATCAGTAATGAGGAGGTTGATGATGAGGGTTTTAATTACAAATTATTATAATTTTGTAAACTAAATTTCATGATATTGCCGCAAATGATGTAACATGGACATGTTTAGATGGTTAAGATCCCTACCTCTACTAACTTTGGCCTCACAAATGGAGCAGATGCCTTCACAAATGTCAGTATTTAGGTATAAATAATCCCACACCCAAGTGGTAGTTTGTTTGGTCTTATGCTCAGGCATTACAATGGTTTTCTTTTTATCATAGGCAAGAACTGCTGCCACTGGTGCCTGACTTACACAAACAACATCCACATCATCAACATCCTCATTAATGGCATCAGCTGCACACATACAGATGAAGCCACACTAATTGTGGTTCCATCTGTGACTAGGCATGCTCGGCAAGGTGGACAACCGGAAATGAAGGGGATGCGCATACGTTGTAGACATGCACGTGCCTCATTCACTTTGAATGGTAGTGTCACTGTATGCTCGGCGGCGGACCATGGTGCAGGTGCACCTAGGCATGCCGCTTGCCCCTGCCTGTGATGCAGCAGCGTGGCTCTATCTGTATCCCCCTCATCCTGTTCCACTTCTACATTGTCATCCTCAATTTCTATGTCACTAGCTATAATTGTGCTTCTCATCCCCATATTTCGAGAGGGTGCAGAAATGATACAAGGAGGCTTCTCTATGAGAACAGTACAGTATCAGAAATGTCAGACTAATGTCAGACTAACATGGATGCCCTTAGACTCTCCTCAGGGATTGGTGATGTTTCTAAACACACAGTTCTTCTGCCTTAGTGGGTTTTTCTGCACTGATTTGCCTGATTTACATTTGACACCTCTTCTAGACTATGAGTAAGAAACTGTTGCATCATCATGTGAGGTTACAGAAGAAGATGCCTGACTGACAGCAGTTCCTGAAAGACCAATTGCAAATAAAGCCCAAGGCATTGGCCTTTCCTTGCCACTGCATGTGGTGAATGGCATGTTGGCAATTTTATGTTTTTGGCAGTAAACTTTCCCTGTATATTGAAATGTTGTTTTGATTTCAGGTGCCTTTTAATTATTTTATTTATTAGCAGTTTCTTATATAGCGCAGCATATTCCGTTGAGCTTTACAATTAGAACAACAGTTCTATAAAAAAACTGGACAAAAACAGACAGACATAGAGGTAGGAAAGCCCTGCTCGAAAGCTTACAATCTATAGGGAAATAGTCATTGATACACAAGGATAGATGCTACCTATTGCATAACGGTCCACCAGATTGTTAGGTTCTTAATGGGTTGTATGGTATGATCACCCAGCAATGTTGGAAGACAAAATATGCAAGGTTATGTGGACTGTACAGAGAGGATGTAATTAGATAGGAATGCATTGAAGGTTATGTGGGTGGGTCTGGAATTTGATAGGCTTGTCTGAAGAGGTGAGTTTTCAGGGAACATTTAAAGGTTTGGAGACTAGAGGTGAGTCTTATTGTGCATGGGAGAAGCCTGGATAAAGTCCTGAAATTTTGAGTGGGAACAATTAATACATGTGGATGAAAGATGCAGATCTTGTGCAGAGTGGAGAGGTCTGGAGATATTTTGAGATGAGTGAAGAGATGTATGATGGTGCAGTTTGGTTAATAGCATTGTATGTAAGTAAAAGTATTTTATATTTAACACGGTAGAATACCGGTAACCAATGGAGGGACTGACAGAGCATATCAGCAGACAAAGAACATCCAGACAGGAAGATTAGCCTCGCAGCTGCATTTAAAATGGATTGTAGTGGTGAGAGCCTATGTTTGGGAAGACCATTAAGGAGACTATTACAATAATCAATGCGGGAGATGAGTGCATGGATTAAAGTTTTTGCAGTCTCTTGTATATCATAAGGACGTATTTTGGATATGTTTTTTAGGTGCATGTAACATGATTTAGAGATAGATTGAATGTGTGGAACAAAGGACAGTTCAGAGTCAAGGATTACACCTAGGCAGCAAGCTTGTGGGGTAGGGTGGATAGTCACATTGTCAACAGTTATGGAGATATCAGGTTGGTAACCACTCTTGGCTGGTAGGAAAATAATTAATTCTGTTTTGGAAATGTTGAGTTTGAGGTGGCGAGATGACATCCAAGATCAAATGGCAGACAAGCATTCAGTGACACAAACCAATACAGATGGTGATAAATCTGGGGAGGGTAGGTAGATTTGAGTATCATCAGCGTACAAAGGAGCTGATTAGTTTACCAAGAGATGAGGTATAGATTGAGAAAAGCAGAGGACCTAAGACTAAGCCTTGTGGTACTCCAACTGATAGAGGTAGAGAAGAAGAGGTAGAATCAGAGTAGTGAACACTGAAAGAGCGATTATATAGGTAGGATGAGAACCAAGTAAGGGCTGTGTCCCGAAGACCTAGGGATTGCAGTGTTTGTATGAGAAGAGAGTGGTCAACAGTGTCAAAAGCCGCAGAGAGATCTAGAAGAATAAGAAGTGTGTAATGGACTTTTAATCTAGCAGTGACCAGATCATTCACTACTTTGGTCAGTGCCGTCTCTGTGGAGTGTTGGGCACAAAAGTCTGACTGAAGTGGGTCCAATAAGTTGTGGGAGTTGAGAAAGTGTGTAAGGTGAGTGTAGGCAAGTCTCTCAAGTAGCTTGGAGAGACATGAGAGCTAAGAAATGGGATGGTAGTTAGAGAGAGTGTTTGGGTCAGAATTGAGTTTTTTTCAGAATGGGAGTAATCACTGCATGATTAAACAGAGAAGGATAGATACCAGTAGAGAGCGAGAGAGAGAGAGAGAGAGAGAGAGAGAGAGAGAGAGAGAGAGAGAGAGATTACAGATTTTAGTTAAGGTTGGGATAAGCACAGGAGACAAAGTTTTACTGACTTGAGACGGTATAGGCTCAAGAGGAGAGGTAGTGGAGTAGGAGGATGAACAGAGTGTTGATACTTCATCTTCACTTATGGGTTCAAATATAGAGAAAGTGCCAGAGGGAATTGAGCAGGTCAGTGGCTGAGTTAGAGCATACCATTTCATCTCAGATTTTATTAATCTTATCCTTGAAGTAGGAAGCAAGTTCTTGTGCACAGATAGTAGCTAGTGGGGGAGGTGAGGGATGAAGTGATTTAAATGTATTAAAAAGTCGCTTGAGGTTGGTGGCATGAGAAGAGATGAGAGATTGGAAATATGTTTGTTTGGCAGTGTCCAGGGCCTGACGATAGGAGTGGTAGGTTGTCTTTTATGTGAGAAAGTCACTTGTATTCTGAGATTTATGCCACTGATGTTCTACTTTACGTGACAGTTTTTGTATGTGTCTTGTTGATTTAGAGTGCCACGGTCGGCATCTAAGCCTACGTGGAGTGTGATGGGTAGCTAGAGCCACTTCATCAAGGGCATGCTCTAGAGTCTGGTGCAGGTGGGATACAGCAGTCTCAGGTGTGGTAAATGTAGAAATAGGTGAGAGCAGTTGTTGCAGAGAAGTGGAAAGTTGTTGAAAATTTATATTGTTAGTATTTCTGCGGGTTAGAGGAGGCTTGCTTGTTTTTAGTGTCACAGAGTTTAGAGTAATGGAAGAGATTGAGAAGGTGATCAGGTTTTGATCAGAGAGAGGGAAAGGAGTGTTAATGAATTCAGAAACTGAGCAGATCTTGGTGAACACAAGATCAAGGCATTGGGCCTCCTGGTGAGTAGATGAGTCAGACCATTGGGTGAGGCCAAGAGAGGAGGTTAGCGAGAGGAGTTTGGAGGCATGAACAGATTGTGGACTGTCAAGAGCTATATTGATATCACCCATAATGATGGTGGAGATATCAGAGAATAAGAAGTGTGGGAGCCAGGCAGAAAAATCTTCTAGAAATTGTTGTTTGGGTTGCCCAGGAGGGCGATAGATATCTGCAACATGCAGAGAGAAGGGGTGAAAATCCTGATGGAGTAAACTTCAAATGATGTGAATGCGAGTTATGGAACCTGAGGTAGAACTGTGTATGTGAAAAATTGGGACAGTAATATTCCAACCCCAACACCTTCGCTATTACCAGGCCTGGATGTGTGTGTGAAGTGGAAACCACCATGTGACAGTGCTGCAGGGGAGGCTGTGTCTGATTGTGTGAGCCATGTTTCTGTTACAGCGAGCAGATTAAAGTTGTTAGAAATAAAGAGGTCATGGATGGATGTGCATTCAATAAGGCACATTTTAGTGACTTGGAGGGGGATGGGAGATGTGATATTTATGAGGTTAGATGTATTTCTATGTTGTATTGAGACAGTTGAGTGTGAGTGGGACAGGTGGTTGGGTGCCTGGATTTGGTGATACTGTATATCACCAGCTAATAAAAGCAGAAGAGTGAGAGAAATATTGGTGGATGTTTGTGAGTGTTTATTATGGTAGCCAATTGTGGTTGTCAAAGTACTTGCAGAGAAGTAAGTATAAAGCTCATGAGTGTTTAGAAGATGGGAGTGGAGAATAGAACCTGTAATGTGTAAGAGGGGCGAGTTTTAGAGTGACTGTAGAATGTGTTAAATTTGGTGAGAATTCCATGAATTTAAATAAGAAACAGTAATATGGTGAACATGTTGTGGTAGTTTGTGAGTTAATTGCCTATTCTTAAACCTTATATGCCCTTGAGAATCGGCTTTAGTAGATGACACTGAAGGACTAGTATTGTCATGACCGATGGCAGCAGCCGTAGCACTAGTATGTGGTTGCTGCCCCTGCTGTTCTATTGATTAATTGTCGTAATCCACATCAACTCATGCACAGATTTTATCAGCACAGTGGCTGTGAACCTACTGAGGGCTTTTTTTTCTAGTTTTTTTTTAAAACAAATTACCAGTGACCTCAGTGACCACCGCAAACAGTAGATGGCATTTTTTGTTTTTTTATTAAATAAATGACCAGTGACACCAGTTACCACCACAAACAGTAGATTTAGAAAAAAAAATAGTTAACAAGTGACACCAGTGACCTCTACAAACAGTAGATGTCTTTTATTATATATTTTTTTTAAATAAGTGACTAGTGACACCAGTGACCACCACAAACAGTAGATGGCTTTTGTTCTATTTTTTTAAACAAGTAACCAGAGACACCAGTGGACACCACAAACAGTAGATGGGCTTTGTTGTATTTTTTTTAAAACAAGTAGCCAGAGACACCAGTGGACACAGAGCCGGCCATAGGCATAGGCAAACTAGGCAATTGCCTAGGGCATTTGATATGCCTAGGGGCATCAGCAGCTTCTGCTGATTAAAAAGATATGCGGCATACCTATATTCTGTATGTAGCATTTCATATGCAGATACAGCCACAGTCTCACACAGTATATAGGCATGCTGCATATCATTTTAATCAACAGAAGCTGCTTGTGCATCCCAGCCACATAGCAACACAAATAAGATGCATTTTCATAAAAAAAGGTGCCCGACGTTAGCATTGATGCAAGATTTGTGAGGACACATCTGTATCCAAGCAGAGGCAGAGGTCACAGTGTTAGTGGCAGTGTGAGTGCTGTGTGCATGTGAGTGGGTTTGTTGTGCAGTAGTTTTCAGAATATGTGTAAGGAGCATTATGTGTGTCATGTAAAAATGCATTAATAATGTGCAACATATGTGTAAGGGGCACTATGTGTGTCATTATGTGTATAAGGGCATTAATAATGTGCGGCATATATGTAACAGGGTACTACTGTATGTGTGTCATTATGTGTATAGGGGCACTAATATTGTGCAGCAAATGTGTAGGGGGCACTATGTGTGTCATTTGTGTATAAGGGCATTAATAATGTGCGGCATATGTGTAAGGGACATTATGTGTAAAAGGGTATTAATAAAGGTTGTCATAATGTGTAAGGTGCATTATGT
Organism: Pseudophryne corroboree; assembly: GCF_028390025.1. Taxonomy (NCBI): domain Eukaryota; kingdom Metazoa; phylum Chordata; class Amphibia; order Anura; family Myobatrachidae; genus Pseudophryne; species Pseudophryne corroboree. Next base: position 854,177,286 of record NC_086444.1, on the reverse strand, counting down.
TTATAAGGACATTAATGTGTCTCATATGTGTAAGGGGCATTACTGTGTGGAATTGTGTATAAATGCATTACTAATGTGTGGCATTATGTGTATAATGTGCTCTACTATGTGGCGTTGCATATAGAAAGGGCACTACTGTGTCGTCTAATGGGAATAAAGAGCAATAAGGTGTGGTGTAATGTGAATAAGGAGCAATTCAGTGTGATGTAATCTCAATAAGGGGCTCTACTGTGAGGAGTAACGTTTATAAGGTAAAGTGATACTACTGTGGGATGTAATATGAATTATGGACACTATCGCAAGATAAAATGTGAATAAAGTTGCAGTACTGTGTGGCGTAATTGGAATTGGGGTTACTATTCTGTGGCCATGCCCCTTCCCAGCAAGAAGATGCCTTTTTGGGCTGTGCGTCAAATGTGCGAACGGTTCCTATTTAAAATATAGGGGGTACAAGGACTGCTATGGGTGAGGGGTGATGGTGCTGGGAAAGAGGTGCATGGTCAGAGGCAGAACCAGCGGTGGTGCTAGGGGGCACCAGCCAAAATCTTGCCTAGGGCATCATATTGGTTAGGGCCGGCTCTGAGTGGACACCACAAACAGTAGATGGGTTTTGTTCTATTTTTTTTAAACAAGTAGCCAGAGACACCAGTGGACACCAGTGGACACTTCAAACAGTAGATGCCTGTTTTTGTACAGACAGCATGACAGACAAAGTGCCCACTGCCCCTGCTTGAGCCTTAAATCAATCTCTGAATCCAATCCACATAGTGTAGAGACAGTGTGCCTGCCTTATATAGAGACTTGTGCAGTAGTGTGACTGTGTAGTAGTTTAGCTGCTGCTAAAATAACTAACTAAAGTTTCTTTTATGAAGGGTGTAGTATGTTATGCCGGCGGTTGGGATCCCGGCGCCCAGCGTACCGGTGCCGGGATCCCAACCGCCGACATACTGGCAGCAGGGTGAGCGCAAAGAGCCCCTTGGGGGCTTGCTGCGCTCACCACGCTGTGCTTGCCACGCTGTGGGAATGGTGGCGCGCTAAGCCATTCAATTTATCACCCTCCAGGAGGGTCGTGGACCCCCCAAGAGGGAGAATAGTTGTCAGTATGCCGGCTGTCGGGATTCCGGCGACGGTATACTGATCGCCGGGATGCCAACAGCTGGCATATCAAATACCACCCTTTATGAAAAGCCCTGCCTGCCAACACCCTATCAGATCTCCAGCATGAAATGGTGCCCGAATCACTGTTGGATGGACTTATATAGAATCCAAAACACTCGAGATCTGCCTGGAAGATGCCGTTTTGCAACTCGAGCAAGGTGGGAAAACACAAGCCTTCACTTGTATTCCCTCAGAAACTGGTAGTTCACATGGGCTCAGTTTTCTGAGAACCAGGCTCACTCATCTCTACGCCAGAGTCAGGGGCAAACACAGGATTTGTGAAGGGTGGTTTTCAATTTACATTTATGTGTATTTACACATGGGCTACTTACAGTATATAACACATATAATAATCACGCAGTAGGGTGTCTTTGAAAGCAGGCATATGGCATGAATTACAGTGCTACCATTACATTACCATCATTTAGAAAATATAATTAAAACGGGATGTAGTTATGTGACCATGGGTCAGGACACCGCCGGTCACAATACTGACACCTACATCCCTGCCCCTCAAAATCCAGACAGTTGGCATGTCGACTAACAGGGACTATTCCAACTCGCACAGAGCCCGCAACATGGCAAGCACAGCAAGCCCGCAAGAGGCTTCGTTGTGCTAGCCCCGCCCCCCCACCGGCATTCTAATCCATGGGATCCTGGCATCGGTATGGTGACCGGTGGGATCCCAAGCACCGGTCACCCATACCCAACCCATTAAAACAAGTAGTAGGTAATGTTACATAGGCGTGTGCACAACAAGTAATACCTGTGTAAATATACTTAGCATAACTTTATATAAGAAAACATTCTCATCAGCTGTACAGGTCCAGGAATTACAGTGTTAATGAACCCACTGGCAGCAGCACTAGGAGCAGGAAGGAACTGTTGCCATTCACTGCCCGCACTCACCACCATATGATGAGAGGACACTGGCGGCCAAGGCAAAGTTGCATGTTAGGAGAGGTAGCTGCTGTGTCTGTGGCTCCAGATATTCAGTACAGAGAGCTCACCACTCTGCTGAGTCCCTATATCTTCCTGCAACTGTCCCTTCCGTCCCTATAGCTATCTGCAACTGCGATCGCGACCGCGATCACGGTTATTGCTGAGAAAAGGGAATTTAGCTCATCATGGGGGGTTCCTGGGTACTCAGAACCCCCCCCCCCCCGCCCCCGCATGCGCTACTGAGAGTGGCAGGGGGATCTTACTGATAAGTCAGCAATCCCATAATTCTCAGCAAAGGAGTCAGAGGCGTGTATGATTGGACAAGCACAGCACATGATATTTGAGTACCGCTGAATGGAGGAGCTCCTCTGGCCCATGGAACAATGTTGGTGGAACATGTACTCCATTCTTCGTGCATGGTTCTGGTCTACGTAAGTATCCACCCTGTCTCCACAGCCTATTTCTCATGTCTCTCCCTCTCCTCTCCCACTACATCTCCTGTTTGAACCTTTCAGCCTTTTTTGCAAAACTCATATCCACCTTCTTACTACATCTCCTATTTTTAGTACCTTTCAGCCTCTCTGCACAACTTCTACCTGTTCCCCCCACTCTCACTATGGGGGTAATTCTGAGTTGATCGCAGCAGGAACTTTGTTAGCAATTGGGCAAAACCATGTGCACTGCAGGGGAGGCAGATATAACATTTGCAGAGAGAGTTAGATTTGGGTGGGTTATTTTGTTTCTGTGCAGGGTAAATACTGGCTGCTTTATTTTTACACTGCAATTTAGATTGCAGATTGAACACACCACACCCAAATCTAACTCTCTCTGCACATGTTATATCTGCCACCCAGCAGTGCACATGGGGGGTCATTCCGAGTTGTTCGCTCGTTATTTTTTTTCGCAACAGAGCGATTAGTCGCTAATGCGCATGCGCAATGTCCGCAGTGCGACTGCGCCAAGTAAATTTGATGTGCAGTTAGGTATTTTACTCACGGCATTACGAGGTTTTTTCCTCGTTCTGGTGATCGTAATGTGATTGACAGGAAGTGGGTGTTTCTGGGCGGAAACTGGCCGTTTTATGGGTGTGTGTGAAAAAACGCTACAGTTTCTGGGAAAAACGCGGGAGTGGCTGGAGAAACGGAGGAGTGTCTGGGCGAACGCTGGGTGTGTTTGTGACGTCAAACCAGGAACGAAACTGACTGAACTGATCGCAGATGCCGAGTAAGTCTGGAGCTACTCAGAAACTGCTAAGAAGTGTCTATTCGCAATTCTGCTAATCTTTCGTTCGCAATTTTGATAAGCTAAGATTCACTCCCAGTAGGCGGCGGCTTAGCGTGTGCAAAGCTGCTAAAAGCAGCTTGCGAGCGAACAACTCGGAATGACCCCCATGGTTTTGCCCAACTGCTAACAAAATTGCTGCTGCGATCAACTCAGAATTAGGCCCTATGGAGATATATGAGTTGATCGCAGCAGCAAGTTTGTTAGCAATTGGGCAAAACCATGTGCACTGCAGGTGGGGCAGATGTAACATGTGCAGAGAGAGTTAGATTTGGGTGGGTTATTTCGTTTATGTGCATGGTAAATACTGGCTGCTTTATTTTTACACTGCAATTTAGATTTCAATTTGAATACACCCCACCCAAATCTAACTCTCTCTGCGCATGTTACATCTGTCCCCCCTGCAGTGCACATGGTTTTGCCCAATTGCTAACAAACTTGCTGCTGCGATCAACTCATATATCTCCTATCTGTATCTTCAGTGTGCTGCATTGTGGGGACTGGGGACCACCAGTATAGGTATATACATGATGTGGCCATTCACTGGTACCTGGTGACAGAACCTATACTGGATTTGCCCACAATGTAACTTTATATCTGTCATCTATATACATGATGTGGTCATTCACTGGTACCCGGTGACAGAACGTATACTGGATTCCCCCACAATGTAACGTTATATCTGTCACCTATATACATGATGTGGTCATTCACTGGTACCCGGTGACAGAACGTATACTGGATTCCCCCACAATGTAACTTTATATCTGTCGCCTATATACATGATGTGGTTATTCACTGGTACCTGGTGACAGAACGTATACTGGATTCCCTCACAATGTAACATTATATCTGTCACCTATATACATGATGTGGTCATTCACTGGTACCTGGTGACAGAACGTATACTGGATTCCCCCACAATGTAACGTTATATCTGTCACCTATATACATGATGTGGTCATTCACTGGTACCCGGTGACAGAACGTATACTGGATTCCCCCACAATGTAACTTTATATCTGTCACCTATATACATGATGTGGTCATTCACTGGTACCTGGTGATAGAACATATACTGGATTCCCCCACAATTTATCATTATATCTGTCACCTATATACTAGAGATGAGCGGGTTCGGTTTCTTTGAATCCGAACCCGCACGAACTTCACTTTTTTTTTCACGGGTCCGAGCGACTCGGATCTTCCCGCCTTGCTCGGTTAACCCGAGCGCGCCCGAACGTCATCATGACGCTGTCGGATTCTCGCGAGACTCGGATTCTATATAAGGAGCCGCGCGTCGCCGCCATTTTCACACGTGCATTGAGATTGATAGGGAGAGGACGTGGCTGGCGTCCTCTCCATTTAGATTAGATTTAGAAGAGAGAGAGAGAGAGAGATTGCTGTGATACTGTAGATTAGAAGAGAGTGCAGACAGAGTTTAGTGACTGACGACCACAGTGACCAGTGACCACCAGAGACAGTGCAGTTGTTTGTTTTATTTAATATATCCGTTCTCTGCCTGAAAAAAACGATACACAGTCACACAGTGACTCAGTCTGTGTGCACTGCTCTGCCCAGTGTGCTGCACATCAATGTATTGTATATAAAGCTTATAATTGTGGGGGAGACTGGGGAGCACTGCAGGTTGTTATAGCAGGAGCCAGGAGTACATGATAAATAATATTATATTAAAATTAAACAGTGCACACTTTTGCTGCAGGAGTGCCACTGCCAGTGTGACTAGTGGTGACCAGTGCCTGACCACCAGTATATTAGTAGTATTGTATACTATCTCTTTATCAACCAGTCTATATTAGCAGCAGACACAGTACAGTGCGGTAGTTCACGGCTGTGGCTACCTCTGTGTCGGCACTCGGCAGGCAGTCCGTCCATCCATAATTGTATTATAATATATACCACCTAACCGTGGTTTTTTTTTCATTCTTTATACCGTCGTCATACTAGTTGTTACGAGTATACTACTATCTCTTTATCAACCAGTGTACAGTGCGGTAGTTCACGGCTGTGGCTACCTCTGTGTCGGCACTCGGCAGGCAGTCCGTCCAACCATAATTGTATTATATACCACCTAACCGTGGTTTTTTTTTCATTCTTTATACCGTCGTCATACTAGTTGTTACGAGTATACTACTATCTCTTTATCAACCAGTGTACAGTGCGGTAGTTCACGGCTGTGGCTACCTCTGTGTCGGCACTCGGCAGGCAGTCCGTCCATCCATAATTGTATTATAATATATACCACCTAACCGTGGTTTTTTTTTCATTCTTTATACCGTCGTCATACTAGTTGTTACGAGTATACTACTATCTCTTTATCAACCAGTGTACAGTGCGGTAGTTCACGGCTGTGGCTACCTCTGTGTCGGCACTCGGCAGGCAGTCCGTCCAACCATAATTGTATTATAATATATACCACCTAACCGTGGTTTTTTTTTCATTCTTTATACCGTCGTCATACTAGTTGTTACGAGTATACTACTATCTCTTTATCAACCAGTGTACAGTGCGGTAGTTCACGGCTGTGGCTACCTCTGTGTCGGCACTCGGCAGGCAGTCCGTCCAACCATAATTGTATTATAATATATACCACCTAACCGTGGTTTTTTTTTCATTCTTTATACCGTCGTCATACTAGTTGTTACGAGTATACTACTATCTCTTTATCAACCAGTGTACAGTGCGGTAGTTCACGGCTGTGGCTACCTCTGTGTCGGCACTCGGCAGGCAGTCCGTCCATCCATAATTGTATTATAATATATACCACCTAACCGTGGTTTTTTTTTCATTCTTTATACCGTCGTCATACTAGTTGTTACGAGTATACTACTATCTCTTTATCAACCAGTGTACAGTGCGGTAGTTCACGGCTGTGGCTACCTCTGTGTCGGCACTCGGCAGGCAGTCCGTCCAACCATAATTGTATTATAATATATACCACCTAACCGTGGTTTTTTTTTCATTCTTTATACCGTCGTCATACTAGTTGTTACGAGTATACTACTATCTCTTTATCAACCAGTGTACAGTGCGGTAGTTCACGGCTGTGGCTACCTCTGTGTCGGCACTCGGCAGGCAGTCCGTCCAACCATAATTGTATTATATACCACCTAACCGTGGTTTTTTTTTCATTCTTTATACCGTCGTCATACTAGTTGTTACGAGTATACTACTATCTCTTTATCAACCAGTGTACAGTGCGGTAGTTCACGGCTGTGGCTACCTCTGTGTCGGCACTCGGCAGGCAGTCCGTCCAACCATAATTGTATTATAATATATACCACCTAACCGTGGTTTTTTTTTCATTCTTTATACCGTCGTCATACTAGTTGTTACGAGTATACTACTATCTCTTTATCAACCAGTGTACAGTGCGGTAGTTCACGGCTGTGGCTACCTCTGTGTCGGCACTCGGCAGGCAGTCCGTCCAACCATAATTGTATTATATACCACCTAACCGTGGTTTTTTTTTCATTCTTTATACCGTCGTCATACTAGTTGTTACGAGTATACTACTATCTCTTTATCAACCAGTGTACAGTGCGGTAGTTCACGGCTGTGGCTACCTCTGTGTCGGCACTCGGCAGGCAGTCCGTCCAACCATAATTGTATTATAATATATACCACCTAACCGTGGTTTTTTTTTCATTCTTTATACCGTCGTCATACTAGTTGTTACGAGTATACTACTATCTCTTTATCAACCAGTGTACAGTGCGGTAGTTCACGGCTGTGGCTACCTCTGTGTCGGCACTCGGCAGGCAGTCCGTCCATCCATAATTGTATTATATACCACCTAACCGTGGTTTTTTTATACCACCTAACCGTGGCAGTCCGTCCATAATTGTATACTAGTATCCAATCCATCCATCTCCATTGTTTACCTGAGGTGCCTTTTAGTTCTGCCTATAAAATATGGAGAACAAAAAAGTTGAGGTTCCAAAATTAGGGAAAGATCAAGATCCACTTCCACCTCGTGCTGAAGCTGCTGCCACTAGTCATGGCCGAGACGATGAAATGCCAGCAACGTCGTCTGCCAAGGCCGATGCCCAATGTCATAGTACAGAGCATGTCAAATCCAAAACACCAAATATCAGAAAAAAAAGGACTCCAAAACCTAAAATAAAATTGTCGGAGGAGAAGCGTAAACTTGCCAATATGCCATTTACCACACGGAGTGGCAAGGAACGGCTGAGGCCCTGGCCTATGTTCATGGCTAGTGGTTCAGCTTCACATGAGGATGGAAGCACTCAGCCTCTCGCTAGAAAACTGAAAAGACTCAAGCTGGCAAAAGCACCGCAAAGAACTGTGCGTTCTTTGAAATCCCAAATCCACAAGGAGAGTCCAATTGTGTCGTTTGCGATGCCTGACCTTCCCAACACTGGACGTGAAGAGCATGCGCCTTCCACTATTTGCATGCCCCCTGCAAGTGCTGGAAGGAGCACCCGCAGTCCAGTTCCTGATAGTCAGATTGAAGATGTCAGTGTTGAAGTACACCAGGATGAGGAGGATATGGGTGTTGCTGGCGCTGGGGAGGAAATTGACCAGGAGGATTCTGATGGTGAGGTGGTTTGTTTAAGTCAGGCACCCGGGGAGACACCTGTTGTCCGTGGGAGGAATATGGCCGTTGACATGCCAGGTGAAAATACCAAAAAAATCAGCTCTTCGGTGTGGAGGTATTTCACCAGAAATGCGGACAACAGGTGTCAAGCCGTGTGTTCCCTTTGTCAAGCTGTAATAAGTAGGGGTAAGGACGTTAACCACCTCGGAACATCCTCCCTTATACGTCACCTGCAGCGCATTCATAATAAGTCAGTGACAAGTTCAAAAACTTTGGGTGACAGCGGAAGCAGTCCACTGACCAGTAAATCCCTTCCTCTTGTAACCAAGCTCACGCAAACCACCCCACCAACTCCCTCAGTGTCAATTTCCTCCTTCCCCAGGAATGCCAATAGTCCTGCAGGCCATGTCACTGGCAAGTCTGACGAGTCCTCTCCTGCCTGGGATTCCTCCGATGCATCCTTGCGTGTAACGCCTACTGCTGCTGGCGCTGCTGTTGTTGCCGCTGGGAGTCGATGGTCATCCCAGAGGGGAAGTCGTAAGCCCACTTGTACTACTTCCAGTAAGCAATTGACTGTTCAACAGTCCTTTGCGAGGAAGATGAAATATCACAGCAGTCATCCTACTGCAAAGCGGATAACTGAGTCCTTGACAACTATGTTGGTGTTAGACGTGCGTCCGGTATCCGCCGTTAGTTCACAGGGAACTAGACAATTTATTGAGGCAGTGTGCCCCCGTTACCAAATACCATCTAGGTTCCACTTCTCTAGGCAGGCGATACCGAGAATGTACACGGACGTCAGAAAAAGACTCACCAGTGTCCTAAAAAATGCAGTTGTACCCAATGTCCACTTAACCACGGACATGTGGACAAGTGGAGCAGGGCAGGGTCAGGACTATATGACTGTGACAGCCCACTGGGTAGATGTATGGACTCCCGCCGCAAGAACAGCAGCGGCGGCACCAGTAGCAGCATCTCGCAAACGCCAACTCTTTCCTAGGCAGGCTACGCTTTGTATCACCGCTTTCCAGAATACGCACACAGCTGAAAACCTCTTACGGCAACTGAGGAAGATCATCGCGGAATGGCTTACCCCAATTGGACTCTCCTGTGGATTTGTGGCATCGGACAACGCCAGCAATATTGTGTGTGCATTAAATATGGGCAAATTCCAGCACGTCCCATGTTTTGCACATACCTTGAATTTGGTGGTGCAGAATTTTTTAAAAAACGACAGGGGCGTGCAAGAGATGCTGTCGGTGGCCAGAAAAATTGCGGGACACTTTCGGCGTACAGGCACCACGTACAGAAGACTGGAGCACCACCAAAAACTACTGAACCTGCCCTGCCATCATCTGAAGCAAGAAGTGGTAACGAGGTGGAATTCAACCCTCTATATGCTTCAGAGGTTGGAGGAGCAGCAAAAGGCCATTCAAGCCTATACAATTGAGCACGATATAGGAGATGGAATGCACCTGTCTCAAGTGCAGTGGAGAATGATTTCAACGTTGTGCAAGGTTCTGATGCCCTTTGAACTTGCCACACGTGAAGTCAGTTCAGACACTGCCAGCCTGAGTCAGGTCATTCCCCTCATCAGGCTTTTGCAGAAGAAGCTGGAGGCATTGAAGAAGGAGCTAACACGGAGCGATTCCGCTAGGCATGTGGGACTTGTGGATGCAGCCCTTAATTCGCTTAACAAGGATTCACGGGTGGTCAATCTGTTGAAATCAGAGCACTACATTTTGGCCACCGTGCTCGATCCTAGATTTAAAGCCTACCTTGGATCTCTCTTTCCGGCAGACACAGGTCTGCTGGGGTTGAAAGACCTGCTGGTGACAAAATTGTCAAGTCAAGCGGAACGCGACCTGTCAACATCTCCTCCTTCACATTCTCCCGCAACTGGGGGTGCGAGGAAAAGGCTCAGAATTCCGAGCCCACCCGCTGGCGGTGATGCAGGGCAGTCTGGAGCGACTGCTGATGCTGACATCTGGTCCGGACTGAAGGACCTGACAACGATTACGGACATGTCGTCTACTGTCACTGCATATGATTCTCTCAACATTGATAGAATGGTGGAGGATTATATGAGTGACCGCATCCAAGTAGGCACGTCACACAGTCCGTACTTATACTGGCAGGAAAAAGAGGCAATTTGGAGGCCCTTGCACAAACTGGCTTTATTCTACCTAAGTTGCCCTCCCACAAGTGTGTACTCCGAAAGAGTGTTTAGTGCCGCCGCTCACCTTGTCAGCAATCGGCGTACGAGGTTACATCCAGAAAATGTGGAGAAGATGATGTTCATTAAAATGAATTATAATCAATTCCTCCGCGGAGACATTGACCAGCAGCAATTGCCTCCACAAAGTACACAGGGAGCTGAGATGGTGGATTCCAGTGGGGACGAATTGATAATCTGTGAGGAGGGGGATGTACACGGTGATATATCGGAGGGTGAAGATGAGGTGGACATCTTGCCTCTGTAGAGCCAGTTTGTGCAAGGAGAGATTAATTGCTTCTTTTTTGGGGGGGGTCCAAACCAACCCGTCATATCAGTCACAGTCGTGTGGCAGACCCTGTCACTGAAATGATGGGTTGGTTAAAGTGTGCATGTCCTGTTTTGTTTATACAACATAAGGGTGGGTGGGAGGGCCCAAGGATAATTCCATCTTGCACCTCTTTTTTCTTTTCTTTTTCTTTGCATCATGTGCTGATTGGGGAGGGTTTTTTGGAAGGGACATCCTGCGTGACACTGCAGTGCCACTCCTAGATGGGCCCGGTGTTTGTGTCGGCCACTAGGGTCGCTAATCTTACTCACACAGCTACCTCATTGCGCCTCTTTTTTTCTTTGCGTCATGTGCTGTTTGGGGAGGGTTTTTTGGAAGGGACATCCTGCGTGACACTGCAGTGCCACTCCTAGATGTGCCCGGTGTTTGTGTCGGCCACTAGGGTCGCTAATCTTACTCACACAGCTACCTCATTGCGCCTCTTTTTTTCTTTGCGTCATGTGCTGTTTGGGGAGGGTTTTTTGGAAGGGACATCCTGCGTGACACTGCAGTGCCACTCCTAGATGTGCCCGGTGTTTGTGTCGGCCACTAGGGTCGCTAATCTTACTCACACAGTCAGCTACCTCATTGCGCCTCTTTTTTTCTTTGCGTCATGTGCTGTTTGGGGAGGGTTTTTTGGAAGGGCCATCCTGCGTGACACTGCAGTGCCACTCCTAGATGGGCCCGGTGTTTGTGTCGGCCACTAGGGTCGCTAGTCTTACTCACACAGCTACCTCATTGCGCCTCTTTTTTTCTTTGCGTCATGTGCTGTTTGGGGAGGGTTTTTTGGAAGGGACATCCTGCGTGACACTGCAGTGCCACTCCTAGATGGGCCCGGTGTTTGTGTCGGCCACTAGGGTCGCTTATCTTACTCACACAGCGACCTCGGTGCAAATTTTAGGACTAAAAATAATATTGTGAGGTGTGAGGTATTCAGAATAGACTGAAAATGAGTGTAAATTATGGTTTTTGAGGTTAATAATACTTTGGGATCAAAATGACCCCCAAATTCTATGATTTAAGCTGTTTTTTAGTGTTTTTGGAAAAAAACACCCGAATCCAAAACACACCCGAATCCGACAAAAATAATTCGGTGAGGTTTTGCCAAAACGCGTTCGAACCCAAAACACGGCCGCGGAACCGAACCCAAAACCCGAAAAATTTCAGGCGCTCATCTCTACTATATACATGATGTGGTCATTCACTGGTACCTGGTGATAGAACGTATACTGGATTCCCCCACAATGTAACATTATATCTGTCACCTATATACATGATGTGGCCATTCACTGGTACCTGGTGACAGAACGTATGCTGGATTCCCCCACAATGTAACTTTATATCTGTCATCTATATAATAATTAGAGTAGTACAGTACAGTAGGCCATTGCTGTATCTTGCAGCTCTGTGTCACTGCAAGTATCCATTCCATATCTGTGGGGCATTTTTGTGAGCAGTATATATAGTATTATAGTGCAGCATTTTGGTGACTAACAGTATATAGTTGTACAGTAAGCCATTGCTGTATCTTGCAGCTCTGTGTAACTGCAAATATCCATTCCATATCTGTGCGGCATTTTTGTGAGCAGTATATATAGTATTACAGTGCAGCATTTTGGTGACCCAACAGTATATAGTTGTGTATAGTAGGCCATTGCTGTATCTTGCAGCTCTGTGTCACCGCAAGTATCCATCCATTCCATTTTCTTCCAGTGATTTGGACCAATAATACCATTGATTAGAACGAATAATTCCAGTGATTTTGTCATTTTCATCCAGTGATTTGGACCAATAATACCATTGATTATAACGCAGGGGGCGTGCAAATGGTGGAAGGCGCAAGCTCTTTTTGTCCAGTGTTGGGAAGGTCAGGCATCGCAACCGACACAATTGGACTCTTCTTGGGGATTTGTGATTTAGAAGAACGCACAGTTCTTTGCTGTGCTTTTGCCAGCTTAAGTCTTTTCATTTTTCTAGCGAGAGGATGAGTGCTTCCATCCTCATGTGAATCTGAACCACTAGCCATGAACATAGGCCAGGGCCTCAGCCGTTCCTTGCCACTCCGTGTCGTAAATGGCATATTGGCAAGTTTACGCTTCTCATCAGATGCTTTCAATTTTGATTTTTGGGTCATTTTACTGAACTTTTGTTTTTTGGATTTTACATGCTCTCTACTATGACATTGGGCATCGGCCTTGGCAGACGACGTTGATGGCATTTCATCGTCTCGGCCATGACTAGTGGCAGCAGCTTCTGCACGAGGTGGAAGTGGATCTTGATCTTTCCCTATTTTAATCTCCACATTTTTGTTCTCCATTTTTTAATGTGTGGAATTATATGCCAGTATCAATAGCAATGGCCTACTACTATATATACTGCGCACAACTGAAATGCACCACAGGTATGGATGGATAGTATACTTGACGACACAGAGGTAGGTAGAGCAGTGGCCTTCCGTACCGTACTGCTATATATACTGGTGATCACTGTGTCAGCAAACTGCAAAACTAAAATGCACCACAGGTATAGAATGTAGATGGATAGTATACTTAATGACGACACAGAGGTAGGTACAGCAGTGGCCTTCCGTACCGTACTGCTATATATAGTATACTGGTGGTCACTGTGTCAGCAAACTGCAAAACTAAAATGCACCACAGGTATAGAATGTAGATGGATAGTATACTTAATGATGACACAGAGGTAGGTACAGCAGTGGCCTTCCGTACCGTACTGCTATATATTATATACTGGTGGTCACTGTGTCAGCAAACTGCAAAACTAAAATGCACCACAGGTATAGAATGTAGATGGATAGTATACTTAATGACGACACAGAGGTAGGTACAGCAGTGGCCTTCCGTACCGTACTGCTATATATACTGGTGGTAACTGTGTCAGCAAACTGCAAAACTAAAATGCACCACAGGTATAGAATGTAGATGGATAGTATACTTAATGACGACACAGAGGTAGGTACAGCAGTGGCCTTCCGTACCGTACTGCTATATATAGTATACTGGTGGTCACTGTGTCAGCAAACTGCAAAACTAAAATGCACCACAGGTATAGAATGTAGATGGATAGTATACTTAATGACGACACAGAGGTAGGTACAGCAGTGGCCTTCCGTACCGTACTGCTATATATAGTATACTGGTGGTCACTGTGTCAGCAAACTGCACAACTGAAATGCACCACAGGTATAGAATCTAGATGGATAGTATACTTAATGACGACACAGAGGTAGGTACAGCAGTGGCCTACTGTATACCGTAATGCTATATATTATATACTGGTGGTCACTGGTCAGCAAAACTCTGCACTGTACTCCTCCTATATATTATACTGGTGGTCCCCAGTCCCCACAATAAAGCAGCACACCGAGCACAGATATGGAGTGTTTTTCAGGCAGACAACGTATACTGGTGGTCACTGTCAGTAAAACTCTGCACTGTACTCCTGCTATATAATACAGCTGCTCCCCAGTCCCCACAATTAAGCAGTGTGAGCACAGATATATGCAGCACACTGAGCACAGATATGGAGCGTTTTTTTCAGGCAGAGAACGGATAACTGGTGGTCACTGATCAGCAAAACTCTGCACTGTACTCCTCGTATATTATACAGCTGCTCCCCACAATTAAGCAATAATGCACAATCAAGTTCAACAATAACGGAGAGGACACCAGCCACGTCCTCTCCCTAACATTTCTAAGGCACGAGTGAAAATGGCGGCGACGCGCGGCTGCTTATATAGAATCCGAATCTCGCGAGAATCCGACAGCGGGATGATGACGTTCGGGCGCGCTCGGGTTAACCGAGCCATACGGGAGAATCCGAGTATGGCTCAGTCCCGTGTAAAAAGGGTGAAGTTCGGGGGGGTTCGGTTTCCGAGAAACCGAACCCGCTCATCACTAGTGATTTTGTCATTTTCTTCCAGTGATTTGGACCAATAATACCATTGATTAGAACGAATAATTCCAGTGATTTTGTAATTTTCTTCCAGTGATTTGGATCAATAATACCATTGATTAGAACGAATAATTCCAGTGATTTTGTCATTTTCTTCCAGTGATTTGGACCAATAATACCTTTGATTAGAATGAATAATTCCAGTGATTTTGTCATTTTCTTCCAGTGATTTGGATCAATAATACCATTGATTAGAACGAATAATTCCAGTGATTTTGTCATTTTCTTCCAGTGATTTGGATCAATAATACCATTGATTAGAACGAATAATTCCAGTGATTTTGTCATTTTCTTCCAGTGATTTGGACCAATAATACCATTGATTAGAATGAATAATTCCAGTGATTTTGTCATTTTCTTCCAGTGATTTGGACCAATAATACCATTGATTAGAACAAATAATTCCAGTGATTTTGTCATTTTCTTCCAGTGATTTGGACCAATAATACCATTGATTAGAATGAATAATTCCAGTGATTTTGTCATTTTCTTCCAGTGATTTGGATCAATAATACCATTGATTATGATTAGAACGAATAATTCCAGTGATTTTTTCATTTTCTTCCAGTGATTTGGCCCAATAATACCAATGATTAGAACGAATAATTATGAGGTGTTTGTGTCGCTTAGCTTAGCCGTCCAGCGACCACAGTGCACCTCTTTTTCTCTTTTCTTTGCATCATGTGATGTTTGGGGCCAATTTTTTGAAGTGCCATCCTGTCTGACACTGCAGTGCCACTCCTAGAAGGGCCAGGTGTTTGTGCCGCCCTCTTGGGTCGCTTTGCTTAGTCAACCAGCGACCTCGGTGCAAATTTTAGGACTAAAAATAGTATTGTGAGGTGTGAGGTGTTCAGAATAGACTGGAAATGAGTAGAAATTGTGGTTATTGAGGTTAATAATACCATAGGATCAAAATTACCCCCAAATTCTATGATTTAAGCTGTTTTTGAGGGGTTTTTGAAAATAAAACACCCGAATCCAAAACACACCCGAATCTGACAAAAAAAATTCAGCGAGGTTTTTTCCAAAATGTGTCCGAATCCAAAACACGGCTGTGTAACTGAATCCAAAACCAAAACACAAAACCCGAAAAATGTCCGGTGCACATCTCTAGGTGCAACAGAAAACAGAAGAGTTCTCATTCTGGACCCATAGCTGTCCACTTTCTGCAGTATTAGAAGGACTCCTGATTCCATAGGGGCGCAGATCTCATAGGTAAATGCAAGGGGGAATTATGGTTGCCCGGAAACCCCCTCCTATTGGTCAGTGACTCAAATTATAACAAAAATAGCATATAATACGATTACCAGAGCTGCCGTCACAATAGGCAGTTTAAGGGACAGAGTGGAGCTACTGCACATGCCCAGTGGTAGCACCTTCTTCTACCAAGTTTGCTGTGAGTGCAGATCTGAGGCCTCAACCAGTGCACTGGACTAGAGAATAGCTGCCAGGAAGAAGAGGTAGGCCCTTTATCATGAGGTAGGATAATGTGTTCTTAGAAAGTGCAGTTCTGTCTCTACTGGTTCCGTTATGTTTGTGTATGTATTATGGGATTTTTTTTACACTTTTCCTGACCACTTATTTATTTTATTTAGATTAGTCAAACATGTTTGATTCAGTCTTTATTTTATTTAGATTACTTAAATATATTTGTTTCAGACTATTCTAGACCATCTATAGTAGAGATGACCGGGTTCGGTTCCCTGAGAACCGACTCCCCCCCCCCCCCCCCCCTTCCCCCCCAACTTTGCGATCCAAGCCCGGCTCGGGTTTTTTCACCCACCTCCATGGCATTATCAAGGCAAAACGTCATCACCCCACTATCGGATTCTCGCAGGTTTTGGATTCTATATAAATCCCCGTGCATCGCCACTATCTTCACTCTGGCATTGGAGAATGAACTGGATGGACGCGTCCGTCTCAGTACTGCGTGGCGTGCGGTGGGTGGGGGTGCCCTGTGTGCTGTATCTGAAAAAGGGGTGCTCTGTCTGCTGTATTTGAAAGGAGTGCTCTCTCTCTGTCAGATGTATCTGAAAGGGGTGCTCTCTTTCTCTGTCAGCTATATCTGTAAAGGGGTGCTCTCCCTGTCAGCTGTATATGTAAAGGGGTGCTCTCTTTGTAAGGTTTATCTGAAAGGGGTGCTCTCTCTGTCAGCTGTATCTCTAAAGTAGTGCTCTCTCTCTGTCAGATGTATCTGTAAAGGGGTGCTTTCTCTCTATCAGCTGTATCTGTAAAGGGGTGCTCTCTCTATGTCAGCTGTATCTGAAAAAGGAGTGCTCTCTGCTGTATTTGAAAGGAGTGCTCTCTCTCAGTCAGCTGTATCTGAAAAAGGTGTGCTCTCTCTGTCAGATATATCTGAAAAATTGTGCTCTCTGTCAGCTGTATCTGAAAAAGAGGTGCTCTCTCTATCAGCTGTATCTCTAAAGGAGTGCTCTCTCTCTGTCAGATATATCTGTAAAGGGGTGTTTTCTCTTTATCAGCTGTATCTGTAAAGGAGTTCTTTCTCTCTGTCAGATGTATCTGGAAAAGGGGTGCCCTCTGTCAGAGCCGTAACTAGACTTTCTGGTGCCCTGTGCCAGAGAGAGAATTGGCGTTGTGTCTCCCCCTCATCCCTATATATATATATATATATATATGCATATATATATATATATATATATACACACCCACAGGGTGATTCAAAAGTCACAGTACACCCTTTTGTAGCAAAAACTGCACAGTTTTTGAAACAAAAGGGTGAACTACGACTTTTGAATCACTATATATATGTATATATATATAATACACACACATATATAGAACACTGCAAGAAAATGCCACATACCACATTCATGCACTTAACTTGAGAGCTTGTTGTAATTTAGTTGCAATACCCTTTATTAAATAACACATTTCAATATACTGCCATACCCAGGATTCAAACCTATAACCTGTTTCTTTCCAGTCAAACACCCTACTCATTGAGCTATTTGATCCTGCATAAAAACTGTGAGCACTTGTCCTTTGTAAAAAATTATCAGCATTGCAATTGAGCAGATCTTTGAAGTGTGCAGCCACACAGCCAACCCCTTGCAGCCACACACTACATAGATCTGCTCAGCTGCAATGCTGATAATTTTTTCACAAAGTACAAGGTAAGCTTCAAAAAGTAAGAATTCTCTAACATAGAATTCTCTACCTTTCGATGCAAGGGCAGATAGCTCATTGAATAGAGTGTCTGACCACAGGCAATGGGTTTGAATCCCTGGTATGTCAGCATCTTGAAATGTGATAAAGGATAGTGTGACTGAATAACAAAGAGCTCTCAAGTTGAGTTCATGAATGTTGTATAGGTATTAGCGACAGAAGGGGTCAGGATAGGAGACAGCAGCGGTCAGAAGATGCTGCGCTTCAAAAAGGGGGGAAGCTGCATGTGAAAGTAATTAAAACAGATAATTGACAAGTGCTGCCAACAGCGCCCCCTACCCTGCAGCGCTATGTGCGGTGCCCCCTCCGCACACATCCAGTTACGTCCCTGCTCTCTGTCAGCTGTATCTGAAAGGGGTGCTCTCTCTCTGTCAGCTGTATCTGAAAAAGGGGTGCTTTCTGTCTGCTGTATTTGAAAGGGGTGCTCTCTCCCTGTCAGCTGTATCTGTAAAGGTGTACTCTCTTTGTCAGCTGTATCTGTAAAGGTGTACTCTCTTTGTCAGCTGTATCTGAAAGGGGTGCTCTCTCTCTGTCAGCGCCATCTGAAAAAGGGGTGTTCTCTCTGTTAGCTGTATCTGAAAAAGGGGTGCTCTCTCTATCAGCTGTATCTGTAAAGGGGTGCTCTCTCTGTCAGCTGTATCTCTAAAGGAGTGCTCTCTGTCAGATGTATATGTAAAGTAGAGATGAGCGGGTTCGGTTTCTCTGAATCCGAACCCGCCCGAACTTCATGGTTTTTTTCACGGGTCCGAGCAGACTCGGATCCTCCCGCCATGCTCGGTTAACCCGAGCGCGCCCGAACGTCATCATGACGCTGTCGGATTCTCGCGAGACTCGGATTCTATATAAGGAGCCGCGCGTCGCCGCCATTTTCACACGTGCATTGAGATTGATAGGGAGAGGATGTGGCTGGCGTCCTCTCCATTTAGATTAGAAGAGAGAGAGAGAGATTGACCTGATTTACTGGAGCTTAGGAGTACTGTAGAAGTGTAGAGAGTGCAGAGTTTACTAGTGACTGACCACAGTGACCACCAGACAGTGCAGTTTTGTTTTATTTAATATATCCGTTCTCTGCCTGAAAAAAACGATACACACAGTGACTCAGTCACATACCATATCTGTGTGCACTGCTCAGCCCAGTGTGCTGCATCATCTATGTATATATATCTGACTGTGCTCAGCTCACACAGCTTATAATTGTGGGGGAGACTGGGGAGCACTGCAGTGCCAGTTATAGGTTATAGCAGGAGCCAGGAGTACATATTATATTAAAATTAAACAGTGCACACTTTTGCTGCAGGAGTGCCACTGCCAGTGTGACTGACCAGTGACCTGACCACACTGACCACCAGTATAGTTAGTAGTATACTATATTGTGATTGCCTGAAAAAGTTAAACACTCGTCGTGTGACTTCACTTGTGTGGTGTTTTTTTTTTTATTCTATAAAAAACTCATTCTGCTGACAGACAGTGTCCAGCAGGTCCGTCATTATATAATATATACCTGTCCGGCTGCAGTAGTGATATATATATATTTTTTATATCATTATTTATCATCCAGTCGCAGCAGACACAGTACGGTAGTTCACGGCTGTAGCTACCTCTGTGTCGGCACTCGGCAGTCCATCCATAATTGTATACCACCTACCCGTGGTTTTTTTTTCTTTCTTCTTTATACATACATACTACTACATCTCTTTATCAACCAGTCTATATTAGCAGCAGACACAGTACAGTACGGTAGTTCACGGCTGTAGATACCTCTGTGTCGGCACTCGGCAGTCCGTCCATAATTGTATACCACCTACCCGAGGTTTTTTTTTCTTTCTTCTTTATACATACATACTACTACATCTCTTTATCAACCAGTCTATATTAGCAGCAGACACAGTACAGTACGGTAGTCCACGGCTGTAGCTACCTCTGTGTCGGCACTCGGCAGTCCGTCCATAATTGTATACCACCTACCCGTGGTTTTTTTTTCTTTCTTCTTTATACATACATACTACTACATCTCTTTATCAACCAGTCTATATTAGCAGCAGACACAGTACAGTACGGTAGTTCACGGCTGTAGCTACCTCTGTGTCGGCACTCGGCAGTCCGTCCATAATTGTATACCACCTACCCGTGGTTTTTTTTTCTTTCTTCTTTATACATACATACTACTACATCTCTTTATCAACCAGTCTATATTAGCAGCAGACACAGTACAGTACGGTAGTCC